>NW_024424786.1:45334155-45363073 GCF_017311325.1 Ursus maritimus
TACAAACGGAGATCGGAACGGATGGAAAAGAATGGAGAGGAACAGTGCTGTCTCCCTCCCACAGACCCTCTCAGGGGGACCACGTTTCACGGACTCGGCTGCCGAGTTAGCCCACCCCGTGCAGCCGAGTCCCCAGAGCCAAAAAGGAAGGATTGAATGCATGTCCCGTCACTCTCCTGCCAGGTACCCTCTAGTGGTTTCTGTTTCTAGGAAATCATATTCAAATTCCATCAGGTTTTACAAGATCCGCCCTGCCCGCTGTCCTTCTCCTGAGTTCCTGTCACGCCAGCCTCCTGCCTCTTTCTCAAACTGGCCAAGTGCCTCCGGGCCTGTGCACCAGCCCCTCTGCCTGGCCGGCCGTCCCTGTGGACTTCCCGTGACAGTTCCTCCTCCCTTTTCAGGGCTCACCTGAAATGCCGCTTGTCAGGGAGCTGCTCTGAGCTGCCCCGGCGGTGGGCCCCATTAGTCCCCGGCTAGGTCAGCACTAGGTTCAAGCCCCCACAAAGGCAGGCTGTGCCACGGTATTTTCTAGTGCCCGCCCCGTCTCCTCCAGCAGAAGGGAGGCTCTCGAGAGCGCGTTGTCTCCTCTACGGGGTCCGCGCACGGCGGCGGCATGCCTTTCTGCTGAATGGCTTCATTGATCTGTCAAATGAAGGAAGAGGCCAGGCCAGGAAAGTGTGCGTCCATTTTCAGAACACAGAATGTAAGCAGCGCACGGGGATCCTTGCTCCTCAGCCCGGAGTTCCCGAGCGCCGCGCTGGTGACATTTGGGGCCAGACCGTGCTTTGTCTGGGCTGTCTTTGCCTTCAGGGTGTGTGGTGGCCTGCTTGCCTCTACCCAGCAGACGCTGGTAGCTCCCCCCGTGTGATGAGCAAAACTGTCAGCAGACAGGGCCACATGCCCCCGTGGGGCTGCCCCAGGTGAGGGCCGCTGCCTGAGAGCAGGCCACCGGAGCCAACACCCATAGCCACTCTCTCAGGGAGAGTCTGGCTCAGGCCCGGCCCACTGGACACCCCCTTCCCTGGCCAGTGGTCTAACTCCAGGTGGGCGGGTGCCTCTTGTGCCATGGCCCCGTGGGCTGCCACCTGGGGCTTTAGCTGGAACCATCATCGGCTGCAGACTCTAAGCCATTCGGGGCGTGGGCATGTGTGGCTGGTCGGAATTAGAGGTGGCCTGGGTAGCAGTCAGGAGGGCCCTGTCTCCTCCTCTAGTTAGTGCGGACGGACAAGCGAGTGGCTCTGGGTGGACAGCAGATCTGGAAGGTTTGCGATGTGCTCCCGAAGGAGGCGGCGCATCCTGCCTCAGAGCAGGCCCCAGGCAGGCGGGGAGTGGCCTCTACAACTGCCCTTCCTTCTCTGTACCTCCCTCGGCCTTTCCCTTGTACGTCCATGCTGGCCGGCCCCAGCAGGACTGGGCTGCGGACCGGAGCCTGGATGACCCAGGTCAGCCAGGAAAGCTCAGGAAAGCTGAGCAGGCACCCACTCCCCAGCCAGTCTGTCCCGCCCATCTAAAGCCTTCCTCTGGGATCCTTTCCTGGGGCTGGGCGAGGCCCTTGTTTGCAATTTAAATGTGGCCTCATTTATGGAAGGGTCCTTGCTCCTCCGAAAAGCCCTGGTCTCCGCCTCACCCTCCCCGCCCTCCCCGGCAGCCGGGCCTCAGCCAGAAGAAGAAACTGATCTAATAGGCCTTTCTCCTGCTAATTGTAGCAATTAGTGTCACAGAATGGGGACTCCCTGGGGGGCCAGTGCCCGGCGCACAGGGCTGTCCCCAGCTCCTCAGGCTGCAGCCCTGCCTGGGCCAACTGGGCCCCCACCTACATCCTGGCCTGGCTCCTGGGTGGGGGTGGGGCGGGAGGGGGGGCGCCGGGTACCCGGGAGTCGCAGCAGGGGTGCACTGGAGTTCAGACCAGCGGCCACACAGGTGACCCTGGCCTGTGACATGGGGCCCTCCTAGAGCCATAGCACGTGTGCCGAGTGTGTGTGCAGGAGAGTGGAAGTCTTCTTGGAGCAAAAGGCTTCTAGACTGGGGGGAGGGGGGAGCCACTTCCCAGTGTTGCCAAGGAAAGTCCTTTTCCTCCCCTCCCCAGGGGAGCTCCTGCTCCTTCATCCAGCATGCTCCTGGAGGTCCCCCTCCCCCGTACGTGGATGCCCATCCAGGAGCACACTCGTGCCACGGTGCCTCATGCCTCCTAGTGACGTAGGCCACACGCACGTGCCATGGTGCCACACGCCCCTTAGTGACACAGGCCACACACAGGCCACAGTGCCACACGCCTCCTAGCGACACAGGCCACGTTGCAGCCAACTTTCCCAGGCAGTGGGTTGTGCCTGAGAGGCAGGGCCATGACCAGTGCCCCAGTTTGTAGATTTGGTCAGTGAACAAGCCTTTGTTCGCTGAAACGGCACCTAGCACTGGGTACCAGCCGCTGGCCCGGGCAGTAGGGATTTGAGAGGGCCCAACCGAGCGAGCGAATGCGTGTTTTCCTGCACCTGGAGAAGCGTGTGCTGCGGGTGGGAACCACCCAGAACACGGTCTGCACCAGGAGTCAGTCTGGGGTCCTAGCAGCTCCCTTGGGGAAGCTGGGGAGGGGGGGACAGGGCAAGGGCTACAGGCAAGGGGCCCTCTGGTGGAAGAAGCCCATGAGCCGAAGGGAAGGAAAGAGACTCAGGAGGAGGAGAAGCTCAGGCGCGGGCAGAGGCCAGACCAGAGAGGCCGTGCTGCGGAGGATCCGAGCTCGTTCTGAGAACACCAGCAGCCACTGAGGGGTCCCACTCAGGGAGGGACCCCTTGGGTCCCCGTCGGAGCCGCCTTCTGGAAGGATCTCCTTCCACTGAGCGGAGAAAGACTGAAGGGAACAGCAACGGCAGCGCCCAGCGACGGGGGCAGAGGGGCTGCAGAGCAGCCCGAAGCTCACGGTGACACCAAGGGGCGAAGCCAGCCTGGCAGGGTAAGGGGCTGACGTGGGCAGCCAGGAGGCAGATATGGCCGGCAGTGACCGCGGGGGTTCCGGCGCACGTGGTGGCAAGGACCCTGGGTGGGGATGTGCCCGGGTGGTGTGGACTGCCCGAGGCTGTGGACGGGAGTGGTGGGGCAGGTGAGGGGAACGTGGGTCTGGAGTGTGGGGGGCTGAGCTGGAAAGGGAGACATTCGGGAGAGAGGCATCCACAGATGATGCCAGAAGCTACAGGCCCTAGGAGAGCAGCTCAGGGTCCAGCCCTAGGCGGGTCCTGAGGAGCCCTGTATCCAGGGCCTGTCCTGGAGGGGTGGCCTGCGAAGGAGGGAATCAGTCCCCTGCCTCCGGGTCACGGCCTCTGGCACCAGCGCCCCTGCTTCTCTGACTTGGGGCCACGGATGGCCACTGACCTAAACCTGGCCCCTGGGGTGTGCCTCCAGCTGCTGCGGCTGTGTGCTGCCCACGGCTGCGCAGGACAGACGCCCTGTCCTCCCTCCTCTGTCAGAGAGGCTGTCCCCAAGCACGTGCGGGAGGAAGCCCGGCCGGCTCCCGCGGGACGGCCTCGCCCTTGCCGAGGTGTTTCAGAGCCTCGCGCGGTAGAAAATGCCCCCATCTTCACCAAAAGCCAGCAAGCTGAAAAATGGCCTTGAATAGGGCCTAGAGGAGAAAACAAAGAGCCTGTCAACGTTGGAGCTGTGGCGGGGGCAGGGCGCTTCACAGACCCCACGCAGATAGAACTTTCCAGCAGTTTCTCGGCCCCAACGCCTGGACCCAGAGACCCAGCCGGACGGGTGTTCACGGGGGCGGCGGCACTGGCCTTTCTGCTCAGCCCTCCTGATTAACAGTTCAAACAGGCCTCGAGGGCTCAAAAGGGGTTAACTGCAGAACCTCTAACTCCCCTGCTTGCTAATTTTTAAACACAGCTGAGCCCTGAGAGGGACTCTGCACAGCCCCCACCCCAGTGTCGCCAGGAATCCTTGTGCATCCAGAACAAAGGCTCCCCATTCCCTCCCTTGGCCAGCTTGTTCTGACGCCTGAGATGAGACTTCTCCCTGAAGCTTCTCCCCTCCATTCACACCTGGCGAACCTTAACACAGGGCCGTGACTCCCAAAGGAAACTTCGAGATTGGCTGAAAGGAGCTGGACCTACCCCCACGCGATTCCCGCTGGGAGAGGTGCCTCAGACTCCTGGGCCTCCACCACCAGCTCCCGGCTTTGGGAGGGTGACCAGCAGGGAGCCAGGGCGATGGGGAGAGTGCGCCCACAGCCCCAGGCCCGAGGGCTCTGGGCGCACACCCCATCCTCAACCACTCAGAAATTCTAACAGATGGCCCCCCGGCGCCCACACCCCTAACACACGGCCCGGAACCCCCACACTCACATACACACGCAGGCCCGTCCTATGACCTCCGCGCGGGGCCTGGGGTTCTGTCCTCCCTTCCTGTCCCTTCTTGCCCCAACCCCAGCCCCTGTGGCACCTTCTTCATGATGCAAGTGGAGACCCCACCGGGCCCCGAGGCCATTCCTGAGGTCCCAGGACCTGGCCTCCGCTCTCACACTGGTCCCACTTCTGGCCCTGGGACGTTCTTGAGGGAGACAGAGGTGTTTTAGTGTGAGCACCTGCCACGTGCCAGTCGCCCCACTGCCCAGTGACTCGTCCTCACGTTCGACTTCAGTTAACCCTCAACGGCCCCACAGGGAGGGAGGTGCTGCCTACACTGGCAGACCAGCAGACAGCAGCCTGGCCGAAGGCTGTCTCGCCTGAGGCCACTGGGCCCTCACATGGCGGAAGCTAGCCAGTCGCGGCGGAGACCAGCCCACCAAGTCCTCTCACCTGGGGTGAGGGGTGGGCTGCGGGTCCTCTGTCAGGCCCCCTATCCTAACCTCGGAAGAGAGACACACTGTTGAACCTTCAGCTGTGCCACAGAACCATGCCGGGGAGGGAAGGCAGGGCTGATGCAAGCAGCCCGTCCCCAGGTGCCACCGTCCCCATCAGTGTTGTGGGGGAAGGCAGCCTGGGAGTCCAGGAGGCCCGCCCTGCACATGCAGGGCTGGATGCCAAGAGGGATGCCAGAGGCCACGGCTGGACACCTGGGAGGGCCAAGTGCCACCCCGAGAAGGCATCTTTCTCTTCCTGCTCAAGCTGCTAGGGAGCCAAATGCCACCCCCCTCCCTGGGCTTCCCGTCAACAAGTGGGACCATGCCCGGTCCAGGTGCAGAGGGCAGCTGTCCCTAGCAGCCACTCAGCCGGCGCTGCCCGCCCAGCCAGCCACTTGCCCAGCTACCCCTCCCGCTCCTGCCACCAGGGCTGTTGGCTTGTGTTGCTCCTGAAATGTGTGGCTGTTTGCGAATCCGGAAGATCTGCTAACAGATTTCCACTTGAGTCTCTGACCCATCACTCATTCTGCCCCTCCCGTGCAGGGGAGTGGGGGCCGTTGGATGGGCCTGTCTGTGAGCGCCTAGGCTGGCAGGCAAGGCGAGGGAGCAACAGCGGGCAGAGGTGGGACCTGGGAGGGACGAGGCTCCGGGGCTAAGGAGAAGGGGGGTTCTCTAGAAACCTCGCACCCCTGTTTAGGGCAGGAGGCAGATGAGAGGGTGGGGGTCTCTGGGGGCCTGTGTGCTGGCTGGCAGGGCACCACCCCTCCTCCACCTTCTCCATTCCCCCGCAGGGGCTTCTCCTACCCCCTCAGGCCCCTCTTCTCAAGGCCAGGAAAAAAGCCTCAAGCTGGGGGGGGGGGCATCCCAAGAGTGGCATTGAGGCCCAGGGTTGGGTGGGAGATAATCTGTGCAGGGGCGGATAGGGACATCCCCCAAGGGCTGACTTCCAAGCTGCTTCTCCTACCCCCTGCGTCAAAGGCAGGGGGCTCAGCGGGTTTGGACATTAAAAGGGGAGGGTCCTCAGCCTTCCCGGTCACCTGCCTCTCTCAGCTTGCCCTTCTCAGGGTCTCCCAGGCCTACCTGTGCAGGCAGGTGGGGGCCAGACCACGCACCCTCAGGCAGTCGAGCACTATGGGGGGGCAGGAGACATGACCGCTGGTCGCAATCCCACAGAAGTCACCCCTGCCTCCCAGGCCCCTAGGAGTCCCCGCGAATGACAGGCTGGGACTGTCCAGAGGCCTCGGTTTCCCCACCTGGACAGAAGCTCATGGTGGCGCCTCCCTCCCCATCAGACCACCCAGGCGTGAGGGCCCTCGGCCTTGAGGCAGACCCGCCCCCGGAGCTCTCTGCAAAGGCTGGGGTTTTTCCACCCGCCTCCCTCTCAGCCCCGCTGGGTCCCCTGCCTGACCCCCGCATACCCAGGCCCTAGAAGCAGACTCCTCGTCACAGTCGAGTGAGGCAGCGAGTGTGCCCGCTCCCGGAGGGGTGCTGACCCCTCCCCCACACAGGAGACATCAAAGGGAAGCAGGAAGCAGTGGGCCTGGCTGACCCCAGCAGGGGGGAGAAGTACAGTGTCATAGCTCAGCCTGGGGCTCAACTACTGGGGATTTTCCACCCCACCAGGATTTCCACAGGACATCTGGCCTTTGAGGCTCCTCGGGAACCAGGGTCTGGGTGGGCGCTTGCTGGGGCAGGGGGCTGGCTTGGGTGGCTCGGGAGCATGGCTGCGGGCGCCAGAAGACCCCTGTCCTCGGTCTCCTGAAGCCTTGCTGGCTGCTGCTTCAGGTGCATCCGAACACCCCGCGGGGCCCTGGGATCTGGTTCCCAGGACAGCCAGCGGGAAGTGCACCTGAGTCCCCTGGGCAGAGGGAATGTGGCTTTGCAGCTGCAGGCCCTGCACCGACGCCAGGGCTGACTGAGACATCCCTCCTCAGGTACAGGTCTGCCATCCAGGTGGGGACTGTGTTTGGTCCAGCAGTGGGCTCTGTACAGCCCGGAGCTCAGCCTAAGAGCAGACGCGCTCATGTGGAAAGTGCTGGCAGCAAGGCTCCCGATCTGGTTACAGCAGCTGTCTTCACAGGAATGAGCTGCCCAGGGCTGGGAGCCGTTGTTCCGGGCTGGGGCTGCAGGCTGCGCATGAGGCTACCCTGGGGGCAGGCGGGGGCGTCTGTTGGTGGGAATTGTTTCAAAACAATCACAGAACCTTGGCAAGCAGGGGCTCTGGGCATTGGGATCTGGGTCTCCTGCTCAGGGGTTGCGGTGATGCCCCGCTAAGCCCAACTGGGCATGTTCCTCCCCCAGCCAGGCCTGGAGCCCTGGGGTCTGGCCTCCCAGGCCAGCAGCATTACTGGGGTGGGGACCTTTGTTCTGTGCACACAGGGCCTGAGGGTCACATAGGCAGGCTGGAGCTGGCGGGGGATGGAGGGACACAGGATGGGCGGGCACAGCTGTGTTCTCAGGAAAGCATGAAAACCCAGAAGTGAGGGGTTGAGACGGGGTGAAGGCCCACACTTTGCCATCGACTCAGACCTGCTGGGGGCTGGCCCAGCACCCTTCTTTCTCTGCTCTGCCATCCCCCAAACTGGCTGGAGTCCGAGGGGGGCTGGAGTGAGCCCCACCCCGACTCTCCTGCGAGTGGACTGAGGCCCAGAGTCTGTGGGCCTTGCGCATGGCACCCAGGACTTCGGCGGGCTCGTTCACAGAGACCATGGGGCGTCCCGCAGCCCAGGTGATGGCCGAGCCCCTGGGGAGCCAGGAAGCCATCTAGGAACCCGCCCGCCCTGCTCTGCCCGGGAGTCTGAGCGCTTGAGGCAGAGGCCTCCACAAGCCCCCAACCCCAGACTCAAAGGCCTGAAGCCCGCACGGGGCCTCTGAGACTCCAGAGTCTAGGAGTGGCCCCTGGGGCCTGTGAGGGCTTGTGCCTCCACCCTCCTGGGGACACGCTGTCTCACCCGCAGCCACAAGATCTAGTGGTTCGTGTGGGGGCCCCCGTGCATGGGCTTCCTGCTCAGGGTGCAGGGCTGTGCAGAAGGAGACCCGCCGACACAGGTCCGGTCTGTAAGTCTCATGGGCTGCCCCAGGAGGCACCGGTGTGTGAGCCAGCAGTGAGGGGGACCTGCGAGGCAGGGATGGGAGGACATCGTGGGCGACGAGCGCAGAGCCTTAAAAATGGAAGCTGCTCCCCTCCTGAGCCGGCCGGGGCAGCCCCAGTGTCCCGTGTGGGTCAGGAACAGGCTGCTCTGATAGAGGGTCTGCGGCTCGGGAGCTCTCTAGAGGGGGCTGGACACGGGCTCGCCTCGGCGGGGAGACCCCAGCCTCCCCCAGTGACCAGAGTAGCTTGAGGGAGGCAGACCTTTCCGTGCCCCTTCTAGATGGGGCGCCTCTCCCAGGCCCCTAGGCCGCCTGCCCGCACGGCCTCTAGTTCTCCTGGGAAAGCTCAGGCTCGGCTTTGGTCCTGCAGACAAGGGACTTGCCTCCCTGCCTGGGAGTCACTGCAGGGACACCAAGAAAGCAAACCCACTGCTTTTCTAACACCTAACAGTGGAAAAGGAGGAAGAGAAGGGAGGTCAGCTAGAAAGTTCTGGAACACAGTCTATTTACCAAAGGAGCATGTTTTCCAGTGAAAGAGGATGCTGCTGGGGAGCTGAGGAACCAGTGAGGACCAAGCCCACGCGGCCGCCTGGAGCTTGTGCTGTGGTGGCAGCAGGCCCCGTCCCCCCCCCCCCAAACCCCCCGGTCCACGCTGGGCCACCTCACTCACAGGAGAGACACAGGGACAGAAATGGGGGGGGGGTCACGGCAGCCACGGCAGCTCCCCTTTTGTTCAGGTACTCAGTCCGCCCAGAGGGCAGTGGGCGCGCTTGGGGAGCGGACAGCTGCCCGTCTGCTGGCAAGAGGCGGCCAGCCCCCGTGGGCACTGCTCTGCCGCCCGGCGGCCTGGCCCGTTCTCAGGGGAAAGGCCCTCTTGAGAGCCGCTCTGAAAGACTTCCCAAGTTGCTGGACCAGTTAATGAGTTATTTGCTCTAAACAATGTCTTGATAAAGGGGACGGATGGAGTTAGCTGGTGTTGACTAAGGAGAGACAGGGTTGCCAGGGAAATGCTTCTAAGTGGAAAGAAACAAAAGACAGTCGTCGGGTTTTGTCTGACTAGGAAAAATGCCGTGGAGAGCGTACCTTTGGCCATCTTTTGTGTTTATGATTTGGAAGAGACGGGCGGCAGTGAGTGTGGGGCCGGGCCGAGGGCTCCCACAAAGCGGGTGTGTGCGGGGCAGGAGCGGCGGCCCCGGGGCCCAGGTGGCCAGCCAGGCGCCCCCCCAACGGAGTGCGGAGGGCCCCGCGCCGCCCGGGGAGGGCGAGAGAGGCTCCCAGAAGCAGAGACGAAGAGCAGGTTGGATCGAGGGCTTCAGGGCAGTGTTCACGGGCTCAGGCAATATTCACGGGCTTTTATTTCTTTAATTCTTGTTCTGGGTTATAAATCTCTGCTTGTCCTCAGCGGCTCGAAATGTTTACTCGGAACTAAGCCCTGTGTTTTAACGAGTCATGTTTTAATAGGAAAACCATCTTTGATGGAATCATAATGCAATTCCTACTTTTTTTTGGACCAGCCGGAGCCCCAGGAGCGGGCCGCCGTGCCGCAGTGACAGGCAGAGTGGCCTAGTGCCTGGCCCGGAAAACCTGGCCTCCACGAGGCTCGCTGGGCATCCTCAGGCCCGCGGGCCGGGGAGCGCTGGGGCCGTCCCTCTACCCCTCGCCGTCAGCTCTGTCAGCCCGCAGTGCCCGAGTCTCCGGTAGGGGCCTGAAGACAGGCCCGTGGTGGCTGCCACGGTCCATGTGCACGCCTCCGGAGCTGCCGAGAAGTACCCCGGGCACAGGAGGATGCAGAAGCTCCTTGTTCTCAGGCTGACAGGAGGGGGCCCTGCCATTTAGAGGCGGGGGCAGCCTTCCTCCCCCGGGAGGACAGCGCCGGGACAGCCAGGCATGGAAGGTATCTGAGCACAGCCTGGTGGCAGGGAGACCTCGAGCACCTCCCCAGGTGCCCCCACCATCCGTCTATGCGGGAGCTCTGCCATCCCCCAAGCCTCAGTTTCTCCACTGTGAAAACCGGAACGACCTCTACATACAAGGCCCCAGGAGGGTCATCGTAGTTAACACGTCTGATTCCCTGCATTTCTACACGGGCAGAAGGGAGCAGGCCTCAAGGGGAGGGATCCTTTGTGATCAGAGACCTTGGGTCGACTCTGGACTCCCAGCGGCCACGGCCTGTGGAATGTGACCTGAGCCCTGGAGGAAGGGCGGGGGTGGAGGAGCTCCAAAAAGAGGCCAGGGGCTTCCCGCCGCAGGCTGCGTGGATGAGGGCCTGCAGCCGGGGCCGGCACCTGCCTGGCACAAATCCCCCTCGCTTATTCATTCACCTCTTTCTTCATCAAACATTCACAGAGGGGCCACGATGGGCTCCACACGGATTAAGGCTGGAGATAACAACCTGAGCCAAAAGGTCTGCTTCTGCCTTCCCCGGCCCCTCGCACTTGCCGGAGACAGCCAGTAAACCCTTGAGCACAAGTAAACACGCAGTTATCCATTAAGAGTGGGGGGTGGGGTACGGGGTTCTCAGCGGCCCAGTCTGCCGTGCGGGCATTTCAGCTACAACCCAGAGGGTGAGTCCTTCCCAGCCTGGGGAAGGGGAGAGGGTCAGCAGAGAGCCTGGCTTGTTCAAAATGATACCAAGAGAATATTGGAGGGGCCCCCATGACTTCATTAGATCTGCCGCTCAAGGTCACTACGAGCTTGGTGACCCCGGGCCCTAGACTTAACCTTTCAAGCCTCAGGTTGATTATATATAAAACAAGAGTGATAATATTCTTACGTCAAGAGCTGCCCTGATGTGCAGATTAGTGAAACCGTGTTTATAAAGCGCTTAGCACAGCGCCTGGCTGAGGGCAAGTGCAGTACTGACTCTCTGAAGATGATCGTTTAGCTCAAAGCGTGTGCGGGGCTGCTGCGTTTTCCCTTCGTCCGCACGGCAGGGACTGGCCTCCTTGGGAGCCCCTGGGTGCCCAGGGAGTGCAGGCCGGGCCCTCAGAGAGCGCGGGGACCGCCCTGCCTAGCTCCCGCTGGCCCCCAGGGCCCGCACAGGGCCTGGGGTGCTCGAGCACCCCTTCCGGCATGGAAGAGGAGACGCCTGGGGCCCGGGGCGAGGGGGCCCTCACAGCCTGCGGAGTACCGCAACAAATCCTACGTCCCTTCAGCTCTGAGAGCTGGGCCCTGCACCTACCAGCCCTGGGGGGCCCGCCAGAGCTCCAGACCGACCTGCCCCCTTGCCCTTAGCTGAGTGTGTGTGTGTGTGTGTGTGTGTGTGTGTGAAGGTCAGGGGTGAGGGGGGGACGGTTAGAAACCTCCAGAGAAGTGAGAGGCAAGTTCCTTGCGGGCTGCGGGGGTTGGCCCAGCCTGGACCAGGTGGGGGCCTTTATGAAGCCCCATTTTCCATCAAGGGAGCCTAAGGCCAGGAAGGTCAGCTGGTCCCACCACCCCCTAGAACTCTCATGGGGATCCCCATTCTTTGTCTGCGGTCACCCCAGCTCTAAGAACCATCCTTTCCGTGGGGGTGAGCAGGGAGGCTGACTAGGGGTCACATAGCTGGGGGGAGAGAGGCAGACAGAACTGGGTGGGCTGGTGGGGAGACAGGAAGTCCTGGGAGTACTGGCCCTCCTCTCAGCCCCCAGCGGACGGCCCCCGGGCTGCGCAGCCCCTCCTCACCTATCCCACTCTTCCTTCTATCCCACTCTTCATCAAACGTCAACCATATAAAAGCACTTTCTTTCCGCGTCCTGCTAGCATTCAGAAATAGAACTGTTGTCCAAGAATTTTCTCACAAGGAAATCCTGCCATTTGTGACAACACGGGTGAATGTGGAGGACAGTGACATAAGCCAGACGCGGGAGGACACAGTGCACGATACCAGTGACACGAAGGGTCCGGAGCCGTCAGACTGCTGGAAGCGGAGGGCTGGGTGGCGGCGGCAGGCGGGGCGTGGGCTAGTCCCCCCCCCCCCGCACGGAGGGTCCGCCCCGCGGGGCGAGCGGGTGCAGCGTGGGGGGCGGCAGTAAACACGGCCCGGTGTCCTTCACAGGCCGCTGGGAGGGCAGGCTTGGCGGGAAGCGCCCTCCTTGGATAACAATACCAGTGAGAGGGCGAGAGGGCACCTTTGGAGCTCATGGGCGCTTCGTGGCCAAGATCGCGGTGATGAGCTCGTGGGCGCGCTTCTCTCCAAATCCTCATGCTGCACACGTTACTTACGTGCAGATTTGGTATGTCAATCATACCTCAACAAAGTAGCTTAAAAAAGGAAACGAAAAGCAAGACACAAATAATTTCTCCCAGGAACTTTTGTTTCGAGCACCTCATTTAAGCACATTCTTGACGACGTCCTCCAGAGCCGCACCCGGAGCTCCGCAATGTCCACCCCGGCAAGGCCTGCACAGCGTAGGAGCACACACCTGTTTCATCTACGGTGACCCAAAAACCCGGCTAAAAAATCGGTTTTGGAAACCCAGGCCTGAGCGGTGTCGCGCCGAGAATGCAAGCGGACCCTGGGCAGCCTGGGAGGGTCTCCGGGGAGCTGCGCTGAGCGCGAGTCAGTCTCCGAAGGTCCCACAGTGAACAGTCTCGTCAGGCAGACTTGAAAATGTGGAACAGATGGGTGGTTGCCAGGGCTGAGGACATGGCGGGGTGGGAGGCAGTGCGTGTGGCTCTGGGGGTGACACGAGGGACCTGCGGGGACAGGAGCGCCGCTGGGTCCGTGTATCTGACCTTAGTCTACAGTTTGCAAGACGTCACTGTGGGGGGAAGGGGGGAAAGGACACATGGCATCGATTATTTCTTAAAACTGCTTGTGAATCTGCAATTATCTCAAAATAAAAAGTTTAATTAAAAAAGTCATGATCCCCATACGAAAAAAATCAGCAGTCCTAAAAATACCCAATAATGAATTTTAAAATGTACAAAATCCACACAAGGGGCTAAAAGCTATTGAGGGACATTACAGCTCTTTTGAACACCTAGATAAACCTCTCCTCTGTGTGGCCAGGAAGGCTGTTTTTGTAAAAAAGAGAATTCTAAGTTAATCTAAATCAATCACAGCTTCCGTAGAAAATACCAAGAGAATGTAGGGAGTCACACACGTGCTCACTTTTTAAAAACCAGACACGCCGATTCCAAAGCCTGTAAAAGTCTGAAAAGGCATCACCTGGAGCTCTCCGGAGGCAGCCGGACCCCGGGCTCCAGAAGGCCGTGGCTGTTGGAGCGCGCCTGTCAGCCTATACCGTCTCCCGAGCACGCGCTACATTTCTTTCTGAAGCCAAGCCTCCTGGTTCGACTCCCTCCCTGGCGGCCTCGTCAGGCACCCAGGACGGTAAAGGTGGTGAAGGCGCCTTGCACACCGGCTTTGGCCGGCACTGGAGCCTTTCTGTGTGCGGGCGCTGGCTTCTGCTTCACACGGGGTCCCTTCAGTCCCCCAAGCAGCCCTCGAAGGCATGCTTTCTTGTCATCCCCATTTTACAGATGGGGAGACCAAGACCCCGGCCCAGTGGCTCACTCAAGGTCCAGCGAGGAGACAGCAGTGCAGTCGGGGTTTGAACTTCGGGTGAGGCTCCAGAACTGCCTGTAAGCACGACTTTCTGTTCCCGAGTCAGTAAAGGAGAATGCCAGGCAGCGGTGCAGGGGCCCAGGGGTAGCCTTCGTCTGGGCTGCTTTCATAAGGACAAGGCTGGAAAGGCTGTGCTGGGCCAGGGAGCCCAGACAAGGCCAGGAGACAGTTGCGGCTCTTGGGGTTGGGACGCGGAGCCGTGCTGACCTGCACTGGTTGTTACGATGCCCCAGCCAGCGGGCTTGATGGGGTCAAGATTTTCCTTCTGGCCACTGTGTGGGGGTGGGGCAGGATGCACATTCTAGATGTTTCTTACTGCGGCTTCCTCCTTGAATTAGGCCTATTTTCATCTCTTGTTCTCTGCTCAGTTACTGCATTCACTTTTCCTAAGATGCCCTGAAGCACGTGGGGTCATACACGGGTGGGAAGAGGCCCCTGGGTCAGACCCGCGACCCCTGTGTGGCTGGACTCTGCCGTGTGAGCGAGCCCGGGAAGAAGCACACACTGCAGCTCCCTGACATTCCTAGTTATCCAGGCGAGGACTCGGCCCCTAACACCCAGCTTCCTGTCAACTCGAGAGCTAATCCTGTGTCTACGTCTGAAGAGTGTCTTGATCTGAGGCCGTGCCGTGGGTTCCCTGGTTGGCTGCACTGGGGCTTTCCAGTAATGGGAATGGGGGAGGCCCTGCCCCACAGGTAAGTGTGTCGTAAAGTTCCCAAGTCAGACCGCCAGGCCTGGCCTATCCCCGGGCCCATCGGCCATCCAGAAGGCCGTCTACGAGCAGACACGAATGACGGGAGAGTTTGAAATGCGATCAAGGCAGCAGGGAAGTCAGCGGAGAGGTGATGTGCTCGAATGACTCGAGTTGGGACAACGAGTTAGACACACAGAAAATACACTGCATTTAATGGTTTCTTACACCAAACCCAGATGAAACACTATTCACATGTAAAAAGGTGAAATAAGAAGGACAGAGGAAAACAGGGGAGAATCCATTAAAACAATCTCAGAACGAAGAAGTTTTTTCAAAATGTACAGCTAGGACCAACCCCAAGTCACAAAAGACTGCCAAAGTTCACGTCAATTTAAAATTCCCACCAGCAGAAAAATATTATAGAAGCCAAGAGACCAAAGAAAAATTGGGGTAAAATATTTTCAACACATGTTGACTTCCTATAAATCAGTAAGAGGGCTTAAAAAGAGGAGAGTATAGGAAGATGGAACACAAAACAAAAAGAAATGCTATTAATTATTTGAAAAGATAAAGCCATCATTCATAATAAAAGAAATGTACATCGGAACTCCAGCATAGCATTTCTCATCCATCAGATGGATGGAGGTAAAAGCCGGGACTGCTGGTCTGCTGGGGGCGGTGTGGGTGCGGGCGCAGGACACACAGAGCCGCAGTCACGGTCACGGACACACGGACGCATGGGGCCGCTTTCACCAGTGCATGGATGCACAGAGCCACTTTCACGGACACACGCGGCCGCTTTCACGGATGCACGGAGCTACTTTCACGGACACACGCGGCCGCTTTCATGGACGCACAGAGCCACTTTCACGGACACACGCAGCCGCTTTCACGGACGCACGCAGCCGCTTTCACGGACGCACGGAGCCACTTTCACGGACACATGGACGCACAGAGCACGGGTGTCCAGATGCACGGGGCCACTTTCATGGACGCACGGGGCCGCTTTCACGGACACACGCGGCCGCTTTCACGGACGCACGGAGCCACTTTCACGGACACATGGACGCACAGAGCACGGGTGTCCAGATGCACGGGGCCACTTTCATGGACGCACGGGGCCGCTTTCACGGACACACGCGGCCGCTTTCACGGACGCACGGAGCCACTTTCACGGACACATGGACGCACAGAGCACGGGTGTCCAGATGCACGGGGCCACTTTCATGGACGCACGGGGCCACTTTCACGGACACACGGGGCCGCTTTCACGGACACACGGACGCACGGGGCCACTTTCACGGACGCCTGGATGCACAGAGCCACTTTCACGGACGCACGGGGCCGCTTGTATGGGTGCAGGTGCAACCGCCATTTGGCAGATCTGTGAAAACATGTACAAATGGGGAAAATGGACCTTTGGGAGTGAATCCACTTAAAATGGAGACCAAAATGACATGAAACACGGATCTGACTGGGAGGTTTCCTTGAAAAATAACGACACTAGCTGTGGAAAGAAGACTGTCCTAGGAGAAGCTGTTGTAACTGCAGACACCTCATTTCAGAAAGAGCGAGCGGAGACGGTTCTGGTCTTGCGGTCGTGAACCATCACATGAGGCCACCGTGGGGCACCTTTGACTGCGTCCCAGCCTTTGGCAGAGTTTCCATGGAAAGGCTCGTCTGTGTAGAAAGGGAGGCTTAGCCGCTGCGCCCAGGGGCTGCCCTCTGGTTTACTACCGCCCTGGCTCTGCTCTGAGCCGCTCATCTGGGCCCCAGACTTGATTTTCTCTTCAACGGGTAACTGGTTTCACGCAGCCTCACTGCTGGGGGTCTTCCATTTCGCTGCCCTTAACTTCATGAAACCTCACATCTTGGCGAGATTTACAGCTCTTCTCTGTAACTGACTCACTTTGTGGCATCCTTGTTCGGTAAGGGACAGCCTCGGAAGCGACTCCGTCAACGGAGCTAGAGCAGGGATAAGCCCGAGGGGGGGGGCACACAGTAGTGTTCAGTGGGGAGGGACAGACTAATTTCATAATCGGGCAGTTCCTTAGTGAATATCTGAATGGTTAATGGCTGTCTTTAGCTGCCCTACACATCCATCAATAGGGGACTTGTTCCTACTCACGGGACAATGGGATGTCCTGCAGCTGTTAATAAGAAGGAGATGCCCTCGACGTCTTCATACAGACCCATCTCCGGAGCGCCCAGGCACCTCGCCTTTGAACGGTGTGCACTGGGGCCGCGTGCTCACCGAGCAATGAGTGGACTTGCTCGGGGACTGCTGGAAGGTCTCCTACAGCATGACGCCTGCGGAGAGGGGTGCAGCATGGCGCGCTGGCCAGGGCTCCATTCTCTTGGGGTCACTGTGTGTGTCCCTGCTGGCCCCGTCCTGCCAGCTGCAGTAGAGTCACGTCGCCCTCAGTCAGGCCTCACTAAGCGGCCCACCCCTGCATCCGAGGATGGAAAGCTCGCTGACCAACCCCCAGCCTGGCGGCCCTCCCACCCCACCATCTGCGTGCCTCTTTTCGGGCAGATGGATGCCTGTGTGCACCGGAAATGGAACCGATGCTGTAGACTAGAGTCCCCACGAGTGCAGCCCCACGTGGGGTATGCCCGGTGCAGTGGGCTGAGAGCAGCGGCCACGCGCCCAAACGGATCCTGGAAGCACTTGAACCCCACCACACAGAGCCATCCCACATGCGTGCGTGCGCGCCCGCGGAACACTTAATAAAGGTGCTTCTCGCAGGCGCCGCCGCGTCAATCAACCTCATCTGGGCAGCTCAGAAAGAAGTGTGGCGGACCCGTACGTCAGCTCCGCAAAGGGGAACCGCAGGTAGACGTGCTCGCCATGCAACCGTGCGTGTGAAAGGGTGGTCCGCGTAAGGATAGGCGCAGAGACGCACTTGCTCATAGGAAACACGGGGGAGAAACAGGTCGGAAACCGCTGACAGCGCTAACCTTTACGGAAGGAAACGCAGGAATCCGGGGTTGGGGTGGGGACAGCCCGGTATTTTCACCAGAGCCCCTTCTGTGCTCTGAATTCGTTTTGCCGTGTGCGCGTGTAAAACCTACTTATTATTATAATCGTTTGTTACGCGAGATTGCACGAGGTAAAGCACGGCCCGCCGCGGAGCGTGTGGACGCCCTGCCAGGCTGTGAACGGGCAGCCCTCCGCCGGGGGCTGGGCGGCTGGCGAGAGGCAGCTCCGCGCATGGTGCCGTGGGCTCTGGTTCATGTCACTCCGAGAAACGGGGGCTGCTTCGGCACAAAGAGGTTTTTGACAGCGGAAGGCAGAACCAGAGCGAGAGCAGACCCTGGGCAGGCTCCCAGGGAGCCCACCCCCACTCTGATGGGGGGGGGTGCCCTCCACCCCTCTGCAGACCCACAGGCTGTCCTAGGAAATGAGATGCCGCATGTGCTCCGTCACTGCGGGCTTTGGAGAGGAGTATCCTTTCAAGAGACCGTCGTGGACGTGTATGGCACGTTCTGACCGCTGCGTCCCACGAAAATACTTGAGTTTTTATGGAGCTCGTTTCTGCCTTCAGGTAATCTTTGATTTTGATTCACACAGCAATGATGACAACACGACCTATTTTTCAATTGATCTGCCCCACGTCTGGCTTAAGTATTTCCTAATGCATATTCATGTTTTAAACTAAAAAAAGAAGAAAGAAAGAAAGAAAGAAAGAAAGAAAGAAAGAAAGAAAGAAAGAAGGAAGGAAGGAAGGAAGGAAGGAAGGAAAGAAAGAAAGAAAGAAAGAAAGAAAGAAAGAAAGAAAGGAAGGAAGGAAGGAAGGAAGGAAGGAAAGGCTGGAACGTGTACCCTATCTCACCACCATGCTTTTCTCTTTTGCCAAAAATTGGCTTTGGGGAGGAGCCCGTGATCTCCGCTTCAGCAATGGCACTGCTCGGGCACCGCTCGGAGCCTGTGTACTCTGGGGCGGTGACACCATGTTGACCCAGGAGGGGGCCCTGGGCGCTCCTCAGCGGGCCACTGCCCCCCCCGCCCCCAGGAGCAAAGGCAGGGGAAGGGAAGATGAGGCTGCTGGTGACCCACGCGGGACGTGTCCACACCCGGCCTCGGCAGGGGCTCTGCCCTGGGCATCCCCGTCCCCACCTGGGCGTGGGGAGGCTGGGACACGCCGCTGGCAGGGTGGCTGGGCGGGAAGAAGCCAGCCCAGCACCCGCCACTGTAAGAGGAAACGAAGAGAAACAGCTCCAGTCAGCCCCACAAGTGAGGCCTGGAAAACTCTGCAGCTGGGGTGAACACAAAGGACTTTTCAGACCCTGCAGCCAAGGTGCCCAGTGAGCGATTTTTTTTTTTTTTTTTTTTTTTTTTTTTTTTACAGCTATTAGGGTGACAAGCCTTTCCAAAGGCCAGCAGTTGGCGAGGGTTTCCAGGAAGCTGGTCTGGCAGCAGGCTGGGATTGGAGCAACTTTAACGAGTTAACTTCAGAAGGAAGGAATCGTCAGGGAAGGTTTAAGGTTCAACAAACTTTTTGAATTATTTTGCAAAAAGTCCTGGCTTCCAAACTCAAAGGCATGTTTAGCCGTGACTGTTTTAAGCCCGAGATTATTTCAAAGGCAACGCAGCCCGCACGTTTCTGATTCATTCAGTCCAGGTATCTGTCTTAATGCCTCAGGACAGGCTGTGCAAGTGCCATCCAGTGCCGGGAGACACGGGGACCACCTTACACGTCTCGTCAAACGCCCCTCCAGCCACGTGCCTCTCCCGCTGCCAGCCCCCGTGGCCGTTTGTGCACACGCGCACACACGCGCACACACGCGCACACACGCGCACACCTTCCCCAGGCAGGAAGCCGCTCCCTGCCAAGAGCGCATGGAATTCAGACTTCCAGAGGGTGTCCTTGGCCTCCAGCTCCAAGCCACACGCGGAAGAAAGGTCCTAGTGTGTGTGGTGGGGGCCGAGAGAGAGGGGCCGCGATCTCTGCTCACGTCTATCTGGGCCCCAAGAAAAACCCACAACGGGCTACACTCTGCTCAGCCACACCCGGTCTCAGTCACATTCCTTCCCTTCCTGAGCCCACACTGGGTGGCCCCACAACCCGGCTTCTACACCTCCCTCCCCACCAGCGGGGAGACCTAGGCCAGGCCCTCATGGGGCAGTCAGCAAGTACAAATGAGGGGGCCACACCCCAGGCCCCAGGCAGCCGGAAACCGCCGAGGGGCCCGAGGGGCTGGGCATCCCACCCGTGGCCTCCTCTCAGCTACGGTGGGAGAAGACAGTACTTACTCCCCAACCAGCACACCCCGGGGCTGAGCTCCTTGCGGGAAGTCCCTCTTCATATCCCACCTGTACTCTCCTTGCTGCAGGCGATCCCCACACACTGGGAGGAGGCACTGCCCCCCTCCCCCGGCCCCCGTCCTGGCCGGGCCTTCCCAGCCCTGAGATCTGGCATCCTTGGGAGTTAAACATTTACAGGCAGAGACCAGCACCAGCCCAGTAAATGAGACAAGTCCATGATCGGCCACACACGGTGGATGGGCTGGTCACGCTTAGCTTCTCTCTGACCCCAGTCCCCGGGGCCTTGCCACCTGCGTGGCCAGGGAGCAGCAGGTGGGCAGTGCGATCCCCCTGCAGGTCATCGGAGTTGATGAGGACCGTGATGAGCGGGAGCGTTTACGGCTCCTCAGGTGCTCAGCGCTCCGGGAGGCCTGGCACAGGAAGGGGGGGCTCCTGGGCCTGGCCCTTCTGCCTGGGGAGGCGGCTGTGGCTTTGCGGCCTGGGCCTGGCGTCGCTGCTGGGGCTTCTGTCCTTGCTCGGGGCCGCTCTGATCCTTCTGAGCTGGGGGGTGGTGGCACCCCTGGCCTGCTCCTGCCCACTGGGGTCTCTGGCTGAGTGCCGTGAGGTCCTGCCGTGGCCTGAGAGGCCCACTTCACTCTCCCTTCTGGCCAGCCCAGACCTCGCAGTTCAGTGTTTAAGTAATGCCTCAACTCTACCGGCCTGTCCTTCCAAGCATGGCCTGCAGTGGACTTAACTGGGGGGACACTCTTCCCGCATCCCTTGCGGGAGGGCCTGGTGTGGGAGAAACAGCAGGTTAAGAAGCAGGCCACGGCCACGACCGAGGCCTCGAGGACGTGCTCCCACTGCTATCCTGGTAGCCAGGTGACCGGGGCCTGGTGCTCAGGGAAGTACCCTAGCTAGCCACTATGTTTGGGGTAGCCAGGTGACCGGGGCCTGGTGCGGGGTGCGGTGCGGGTCCCACTAGAACAGACGGCTTCGGCTGGAGCCACAAAGGAGCACGGGACCCAGAGACAGGAGCCCCAGGGCCTGGCCCCAGCTGTCAGCCGCTGGCATGGCCCTCTGGTCTCTGGTGTCGGGGCCCCCACTTCCCTGGCTGTCCAGCTCCCAACACCTATAGAGATGTCTTCCCACCACAACACCAGTCCCCTGGTCTGACGCAGCCCGCTCCCAGTGCAGGACACGGATGGGTGGTGGGGAGCTGTAAGCAGGAGGCTGCTGTGGGCTGTGGGGGTCACCTGGGAGGACAGTCCAGTGAATTCCTCTGAACCCCTGCAGATGGCCCCACCCCAGTCCCTACACACACCAGCCTCAGCTCAATCACGCCGGGAGCCTGTTTTCTGGGGCGTCGCTCCACCCAAGGCCACCCCCACATCACGAGTCTGCCCCCCGCTCCTGCTGCGGCCTTGTCTTGCAGCCGGGCCCCCGTGAGCTCCCACCTGGAGCCCACGCACCCAGCCGGGTTCCACGGGGCACTTCAAGAAGAAAAGCAAGGAAAAAAAAGCATTCCAGTGTTTTAAACTGGAACAGATTCCATTTGATTTGATGAACCCAGAACCCAAGGAAGACACAGACACAAGACCACCACCGAAAGGCCCAAGAGGAAGGGAAGGTAGGAGGGGCGCCCCTGGGCCGGAGGGTGGCCGTCGGGTCCGGGCCGGGGAGTGGACGACACGGGACCCCACGTCAGCCGGGGCAGGGCCAGGGAGACAAGCCTAGAGCAGGCTCAAAGGCTCGAGGCCAAAGGTCGCAGCGTGACCTTACCTTGCACTTCATACCCTAGATACAGCGCCCGGCTACCGGAGGAATGGAGCAGGGGCCCCGGGCTTGGCTGCCGGGAGCTGCCCACCTGCCCGGGGGCTGGGCTCTCTGCGAGCAGCGGGTGTGTGACCACATGCGAGGCCGTGGGGAAGGGCCCTGAGTGTGTGAGTGTGAGAGTGAGCGTAGCTCTGTGCTCTTGGCACGGCCTCACCTCCCACCCGCTTCCAAACGTCCTCCACTGCCTGTGACGTCACCCCCCGGCCTCAGTTTCCCTAGCAGGGCACCGGAGAACCGTGCTGTGGCAAGTGTTGGACTTGGGCCTGGTCTGATCTTGTGTGATGGTTTGGTTCCAAAGTCTTAGAAGGTGGATCTGGTAGAGTCAATGTTACCTTGGAAAATCCCTTGAGTTGCCCCTAAAACATCCGGTCCCCAGAGCTGTGTGCACACCCCCGCTGAGTAACTCGTGCACCCTGAAGTGGGAGCAGCTCTGGGCAAATGCGGAGGGTGCCCCCGCTCCTCTCCAGGCTGCCCCCCCCTCCCCCGCACAGTCTGTGCAGGGAGCCTCTGGGGCTGATCAAAGCAGACGTGGGCTCGGGGTACGGGTGTGGGGCCAACAGGGACGCCGGGAACACCAGCCACGGCGGCTGGACTCCCGTCTCCCCCTGCCTCTGCTGCCCTTTCTTCCCCTTCCCAGATGGTGCCCCAGGCCTCCCGTGGGCCAACCGGACTGACAGACTGAACCGTCAGACCTCCGCCCTGGAACCAGTCACTGCCAAGGACCAGCACCTGAGGGGTGGCCTGTGCCCAGGACACCTGCCTGGTCCCCAGAGGGCGCGCACATGTAAAGGACGATCGCCCAGCCGGGGGCTCTGGGCCACCCCCTGAAGCCAGGAAGCTCGGCCCGCCGCTCTGCCTCCCACGCAAGCAGTCAGCCTCCGAGGTGACCCGGGAGCCCCTGAGCCGCCTGAGGGTCTGTAAGGCCCCTCGCCCTCCACGTGCGCTGGTGCAGGTCCAGGGTGTGTGCAGAGACCAAACGTGCAGAATTCTCCGCAGCTCAGGGCCCCCCAACCAGAGCACAGACTCTCCGTCCAGGTGCACTGCTGTCTCCTGCTGACGGGCCACAGACCCCAACCAGAGACCAGGCCCCTTTGCCTCCGCTGGCTGGCGACCCCCTGCCCCCTGCCTCCCTGCCCCACGGGAGCCAGCCTGGCTTTCCCGGCACAGCCCCGGGCTCCCTGAGAGACAGCGTGTCTGGGACTGAGCCCCGGCTCTGCCTCACAGGGGCCGCTGGCAAGGCCTGGCCCTTCTGTGAAGCACTCTCTGACCCACCACGACACAGTGTATCTGGTGAGCTGTGTGTCTCGGCCAACGGCAGCCTCCCTTCCCAACCTGACACAGACACACAGCCTCTTGGGAGCGGCTGGCGGCCAGCAAGACCGGGAACACGGCCGCCCCTGCTAGGCCACCCGCGGAGCTGCCCCAGAGATTGGGGTACGGCGGCGCCTCCATCCCTGGCCTCGCACAGGGCCACAGGCAGGCCGGACGCCTGGCCCGCGCCACCCCTTGCTCTGCTGCAGGCCGTGGCTGCCCTTGGCGGGTAGGCCCGACGCTGAGGAGAACAACGGCAGAAGCGTGTTGGGGCACGTGTGGCTGCGCACCCCTGAAGAGAAGGACAGAGGGGCCCACGTCTCCCTGGGAGTGGAGCCCCTTCCCTCACCACCAGAGGCTGTGTGCACCTGCCTGCGGACCACGTCGAGGCCCTGGGCTCGGAGGCCTCCAGGCAGATCTCGTGAAGGACGGGACCGCAAGGCTGCTCACGGACTCCATCCGCACCCCATGAAGACCTGTGACCTGCTGTGTTCAGAAGCTCTCAGGTCAAGTAGGAGATGTCCCTCTGGGGTCTCCCCTACCAAGGTGACGTCTCCTATCGGCTAATATTTCTATCAGCTAACAGTTCTCGAATTCGGTGCAGGGCCAGACCCCCGACCCCACATCCTCAAGTGTTCATACCTGCACCGCGAGGCCCATCTCCAGGGTCCAGGAGAGGACGCCGAGGCTCGGAGAGGGGAGCTGACTGCCCTGTGTCCTCCAGGCCAGCCGGCCAGATCCACGCCAGCCAGGGTTCCCAGGAAGACACGTCCCGGGTCTGGCAAACACCTGAACATCAGCACATGAGGCGTGAACGTCAGATTGGCCGCACGCGGCCACAGCGCGGAAAGCTGCAGGACACGGTAAGGAACGCGAGGGGCGTGGGGAGGCCACGGCTGCCAAGACCCGTTGTTGACCCACTATCGTGAAGACGTTCGCTGTCCCCATCCTCATCTAGTGGGGCAGCCCGTGCCGATGGGAGGCTGGCTATGGGAAGACAGGCCAGTCGCGAGGCGGGGGACCTGGCCGGAGCCTTCTTAACCGGCTGTCCGGACCTGTTATCAAACCCAGCAGCGACGAAGCAAGGCCTTGGCGGAAAGGACACGCTGCGGTCTGAGCGGTGGGACCGAGCAGGGCTCCGCAGCAGAGCCACGCGTGGACGTGGGCTGCAGTGGGGTGGCGCGGAGCTGGCAGGGCGGCGGAGGGAGGCCGGCCTCCTCCGCGACGGGTGCTGAGCCAGCCCGCATGTCCAAGGGGGAGAAAATGTACCTTGACCTCTGCCTCACATTGGATGCAAAAATCGGTTCCAGATGGACCGCGGATCTACATGTGAAAGGTGAGCTAATAAAGGCTTAGAAAAAACCAGAATATCTTTATGACCTTGGAGTAGTCAAAGTTTCTTTAATGGGACACCAACAGCACTATCCAGAGAGGAAATGTTTGATTAACTGGATCACATTAAGAGTTCACTTAAAGTTCTTCTGTTCATCAAAAGACGCCCCTCACGGGCGGAAGGGCCGGCCCACGGAGGGGGAGGTGGTGGTTCTGTGCTCGGTCCGTCCGCGTGCGTGTGCGGGCACGCGGGAGCACCAGCGTCTCTGCCCCCGCCAGCCGCGCCAGGACACGGGGAGACAGAAAGAAAGAGCAAGTGTAGATGGGCCAGAAGAGCTAACCCAGAATCAAACGGGCAGAAGACACGAGCATTTTTACGAAGGACCGTATCCAACCAATCGGCAACACGGGAAGGGGCTCGGTTGCCTTCGCCGTCAGGTTCCTGCGGGCGAGATCCCGCTCCGACGGCGTGGCCGAGCGCGCGAGCCCCGGAGGGCCGGGTGCGGGGGGCTGCCCGGCAGGACTTAGCGAAGGGAAGCACGCCCCTCTGGCGGCCCCACACCTAGGCAGACGCGCACCGGAAATGCGGCCTGTCCGTTCGCCAGAAAGCCTGTACAGGATATTCTTAGCACTAATGATAACAACCCGACGCTGGACGCGGTCCACGCGGCCGCCGACAACAGAACGGATAAACAAAGTGCAGGCCGTTCACATGGTGGCGTGCCAGCCGCCCGGCGCGCGAGGTGCCGCTCTCCGCAGCCACGTGGCACGCCTCCCGGGAAGCCGGACGGACGCAGGGGTGTGCGGCCGTGGGCGTCTGTCCATAGAAAGTTCAAGAACGGGCACTGCCGAGTCCTGCTGCCAGAAGCCCAGACGGTGGTGACCCTCCGAAGGCGTGACAGGAAGTGGGAACGCAGGGGCTTCCTGGGGACCCCTCTGTCGCCCCGGCCTGGGCGCTGGTTACGTGCAGCCTGTGCTGAGAGGTACCAAGGGCTCTCGGGATCCGTGCACGCTTCATCCTTCAGCCAGAACGTTGGACGCGCCCGATGTGCAAGGACGGACCTTTCCGGGCCTAACCTGAGAGCTGGACACCCACGTCTGGAGTGGGGCTGGGCCTGCCCCCGCCCCCGGCCTCCTGACCACGCGGCCCTGAGGCTCAGCCTCCCCTTCTAGGTGTAGGCCCATGCGAGACCCGCGACCACCGGAATTGTCTCCGTAGCGCCACGCCAGTGCCACCTGTGACGTTGTTCTGTCCTCCAGCTGCCTCTAGGGTAAGCTGCTCTGCTGTCCCTCACACTCTCCAGCGCTCCGCCTGGTTCTGGCCAGCTTCGCCAGAGACCTGCCCGTGCAGAGTGCGAGCCCCGCCACCCGAGCGCCCCCCGACCAGCAGCTACTGTCATGGCTGCCGAGGAAGTAAGAGGCCTCCCGCTTTCCTCCAGGCCTCTACCTGGACCGAGGGCCCAGTCCCCAGAGCGGTGGCCTCAGGAGGCCGGCCACATCCTCCTCACGTGCTCGGATGGAGGAAGTGAGGCTCCCAGAGGTTAGGGGGCGTCTGGGGCCGGCCTGCAGCTGGGCCGCTGCAGGCTGAGAGCCAGATTGAGGGCATCTGATTCCCAGTCCTGTCTCTTTCCCACTGAGCCACTCCGCCTCGCTTTTAATTTAATTAGGAGAACATTTAATCCCCCCGTGCATTTCAGAGACGGGTCTGAGCTGGCCGGGGCTGGGAGGCTCTGACGGGGCCTGTGACTCACGCGGTTCTGCACAGCATTCCCGGGCGGGCTCCCACGGGGCTTCCTTGGCACCTCGTGCAGACAGAGGTGGTCTGGAGCTCCGAAGAAGACAGGACACCGGTCTGGAAAGACAAACTGGTCTCATCTGTTGCTGGCAAGCCCCCTCCTTATCCCCCTGGACACTGGCCCCGAAGCGGCCTCTTCATCCTTTCCCACCAAGGTTTGCAGGGCGAGAAACAAAGCAAGGAACATGGCCGCTCGAAGAACTGCGGCGCCTGGCGCCTGTGCGGTCCACGGGAGTGCACTGCAGCTGGCCCCGGGGTCCCTGAAACGTCCCCGGCCGAGCTGCTCCCATCCAGGGAGCCGGCCCTCCGGTCCACGGAACCAAGCACAGGCCGAGCCTTGCGACATTTGCCCCCGTTTCCAGAAGGCATGGGGCTGGCCGTGGGCTCGCTGACAAACGCAGAATCCAGGAGACATTAGTAGTGATGTGGACGAAAGCCAGGCCACAGCGGCCTTGCTGGAAAAGAGACACTTGAGCGTTTTGGCATGAGACTCCGCAGGGTCCAGGAGAAAGTTGGAGACGTGGAAATTGTAATTAACGCACCCGGGGCTGGTTTTGCTCAAGGATCTACAAGCTGTCCTGTCACAGGAGGCCCACATGCACACAGTTGCTGGGGAGGTATTCACGGTCACCTGGAGGGGCCCCACGGAGCCCCAGTCCCGGCCCTGCCTTGCCTCTGCCTCCCTTCCCTAGAAGGCCCGCGGCCCTCCCCACGCCCATCTAGACGCACAGGGGGTCAGGCTGTGCTGGGCCCCGCGGAGCAGGACGGGCCGGGGTGGCTGGGAAGCGGGAGCTGAGCCTCGCCCAGCCACGACGGCATGACAGGGAGATGGAGGGGCTGGGCATCCACTCTTCCAGGGGAACCCTTCAGGGGAAGGCCTGGCCTCTCGCACACCTGCTTGGGGTGTCTGCGTGCACCCAATGGGACGGATGTGAACTCCTGGCCAGGCCTGGCTGCCTTGGCATCTGAGGGGGGAGTGGGGGGCTTCACAGAAGTGGCTGCCGTCTCCCAAAGCTGCTGAGACAAGGGTACCCAGGCCACGCGTGCATGCAGGCCTGATCAGAGCCACAGATCCCCATGCTGCAGCCAATTCTGACCAGCTGACCCCTGCCCTGCGTGGTAGCCCCCCCTCCCAAGGCACCACGGCCCTCACCGCTTCGTCCCAGGTGATGCTGGCTGGGCCCTGGGTGGGGGTCCTGCCTGCCTTGGGGCAGGGGCCACAGTCTCTGAGCTCCTTCGGGCCCGGGGCTTCAGGAGTAGTGGGGAGCGGGAGCCTGAGAGGGGCCACACATACCCTGCTCCCCAGAAACCAAGGGTGGGGCCCTGTACTGAGGGCTCGGGGAGCTGGGACAGAGCCCTGACAGACAGAGGGCTCCCCAGGGGCAAGGACGACGGAGCAGGAATCTGAAGGCTGCAGTCGAGTGACAAGGCCGTTTCAGATGGGGACACCACGTGCAAGGCCCTCCCTTCCCACTGTCCCACCAGTGGCCCTCAGGGGGCAGAAGGCAGTGGGCAGGGCAGGAGCCCAGGAACTCATCCCGGCTCCTGTTGGGGTGCGGGGCTCCCCTCCTCTCCTAGATGCCCCGTCTCTACCTTACACTTGCCCCTTGGAGGCCCTGTGGCAAGGCTCTGGGGGCGGGGACACAGGTGTGGAGAGTCGAGGCAGACAGCGGCTCCCTTCCGACCTGGAAAACTGGCTGTCTGAAGGCATGTGCCCGGCCGCGGCCCAGCTCTCCGGAGCCGTGTGGGGGCCCGGGGCTGCAGGGGACGCGGGGCTTGCTTATGGGGCCCAAACCACTCTGCCTCCCCGACCCACAGCGTCCTGGTGACTCCCTAGTTAGCACCCGGCGCTTGCTCCAGCCTGCCCCACCCCCCACCCCCAATGGCCTTAGGCCCGGAAGGGGCCGCCCAGCCCCAGGGACCTTCCCGTAATCAAGGCTGCAGTGACCTCACCTCCCTGGGGCCCAGCGGGTGGGGAGAGCTTGAGATGGAAACAAAATGTGTCTTTATTTATGCTTTTAATTTGAATTCTGGAACTGACCCAACGTGGTAATACACTTAACCTCAGTAAAATGCTGAAGAAAAATGAATCTGTTTTTCAGTAACTGCTTCCCACCCCCTCTGCCCCCTGCGAGACCCCCATGCACATCCCCGTCCCTCGCGCACACACCAGGGCACGGGCCTCTGTCCCCTGTGCGGGGTCCATGGGGCCGGGCGGCCTGCAGGAGCCTCCATGTGGCCCCGAGCGGCTGGAGCCAAGTTTAATTAGGGGCACGGATCGCCAGGAGCGCCGGGCGAGAGGTGAAGGCACATGGCCCCAGCGTGGACACACAGGGCGGGCACGGCCCTGAGTAAACACGGTGCCCACCGGAGCCACCTCTCCTTCCAGGCGTGGTGGTGGGGCCCTCTGCCCAGCCTGCAGCTGGGGGGCGCCTAGGTCCTGAGGCCCCAGCACCTCTCCCTGAGCCTCCATCCCACTCTCCCCAGCAGGGCTCCCTGAGGCACACACGTTTGTACAGGTCCCCTGCTGGTTCACCTTGACTCTGCCCTGACCAGACCGTAGTGTCTTGACCTCAGTCTCCGTGCTCCCAGCCACCATCACAGACCCAAGTACCTGCCTGGACACCTTCCTGCCGCCCCAGCTGGTTCACACCCGCTTCTGGACAGGTCTGCTGGGAGAAGCCCTTGTAGGTTCTAGCATGGGGACCTGGCTGAGGACTGGGGCACGGGCTCAGGCAGCACTGGGGGTGACCGAAGACACCTCCTCCCAGCCGGCCTGCCACGCTGGGGGCGCTGGCCCGAGAAGGCCCACAGCCGGCCCATGGCCAGCACGGGGCTCCGGGCTCTTCCAGTCTGACGGCCACAGTCCTGGAGGAGAAATGGCCAAGCGCCCCCGGAGAGCCAGGTTGTGCTGGCGTGGACTGCCTCTTGAGGCACCCTGAGCAGGCGGGCGGCCTGCGGCCCCTGGACAGTTGGTGTGTGCCGATGCCAGGACCGACAGCCGTCACCTCCAAAGGGGTGATGACCGCTGGGGGCAACTGTGAGCTTGTCTGTGCGGCCCCCCCGAGTCCCGAGTCTTTTGTCAACCTCACCCTGGGCCCCCCGTGGGGGTCTCGCGGGGCCAGGGAGCTGGGGAGGCCTCCCCACCCAGCTGCGTGGATGGTGGGTGGCAGCCCTGTCCTTCCCGGGTGGGACTCCTTGTGTGTGTGTGTGTGTGTGTGTGTGTGTGT
>NW_024424786.1:45363083-45375810 GCF_017311325.1 Ursus maritimus
TGTGTGTGTGTGTGTGTGTGTGTGTGTGTGTTTGAGGGGTTGGGCTACGGTCAAGAGAACAAAGGAGGAGAGGCTCCAACAGGAGGAGAGTGGCTCGGGGGACAGGAAGGGGCAGCAGGCACAGTGAGGTCTGGGTGAGGTCCACCTGCCCGAGGGGTGCGGTTCCCAGCAGGCTCTGAGCCGGCGCTGCACCTGTGTTTTGGACAACACCAGCCACAGAACTCCAACTGTTCCCACTCTGTGGTCTGTCTCGTGTGCTGGACTCTGTACAGGCCTCTGCCAAAGCGGTAAGACAGCGTTCTGCCTGCGGGCACCGGCCCGCCCCGCACAGCCCGCCTGCCCCCCCCACCCCCCGGCTGTTCACACCTCCGCTCCCGCCCACTTATCCAGCAAGCCTGTCTGGTCATCTCCAGGACGGGTGGGGGCCCCACAGCCCACTCGGGCCGGGTCCATGAGGACGAGTTGCCCCTGCTTCCCAGTGACCTGGCCGGCTCCCACTAAGTTGGGGAGCACCTCCTGGGGGCACCCTGCCAGCCACGGGGGAGTGTCCACCTCCCCGTGAGCCTGAGGGGCCTGGAGAGAGGGCCGGCGGGTCCTGCCTGAGCACCGTACCAGCCCGAGACGGTCCCGTCTTTCTCGCATTCTGGCTACGCGACTCTGCCAGTCCTGCCTGAACAGCCAGGAGGCCCTGCGACCTGGGTCCCCACTTCCTCTGTCACCTGCGAGGAAACAGCGGCAGGCCCAGGGCCTCACCCCGGGAGAGGCGCACATGGCTCAGGACGACGCCCAGACCCCTGGAGGAACGCGCACGCCCTTCTGAGGCCTCTCGACGTGTCCGTGGAGAGGGGACCGAGTCAGCAAGCGAGCCCGCGAAGGGCCGAGCGGCGCGCACACATCCTCACACAGGACTTGTCCGGGGCAATCCCCGGCCGGGCGGTGGCCAGAATGGGCCCGAGTGCCCCACGGACCCCACCCCTCACTGCCCCCCTGGGTGGCCCTGCTGGGAGCACTGACTCCCACCTTGCAAGGGACTCACAGCACGCAGGGCCCTGGGGATTGGCCTGGCAGGGCTGCGATAGCGGGGGAGGGCGGGCACGCGTCCCAGGCCAGCTGTGCCTCGGGGGAGGGCCCGCTGGGAGGCGTGGAAAATCAGCCATTTCCTCCACCTGAAGGAGCCCCTGAGGACAGCCGCGGCGACTGGCAGACAGCACTCGGCATCTGCCCCGCGGCTCTGGCCGGGTTCTACGGGGAAATGCTGAAAAACAAAGTCGTCTCTTTCTTGGGGGTGGGGGAGGGGGCTAGGGGAGAGAAAAACAATCTTCTCAGACGCACACGGCGCAAAAACAAGTGGAAAATGATCAGCTTGGTTTTCCACAAGTCAGAACGAGAGGATCGTGTTCCCGGACTTGGCGGGAAATGCCCCTGCTCTTCTCCCCGCTTGGTGCCTGGGCACTGGGTCCGGCCCCTGGCAGCGAGTGGCCCCAGCTCGCCGAGGGCAGGCGGCAAGTGGCGAGCCCTAGGGGAGCAGGCCTGAGCCCCACACCGGCCCCTCTGAGCCCCATGGCCCTGCAGCCCGGCCCGGGCGGGCCAGCGGGCACTCACTGTGACACGTGGGTGATGGGCGCCAGCAACGTCTCCCCCTCCAGGTCCAGGTCCTCCGCAAAGCTGTTGGTTCTCACAAAGTGGGCTGTGCTCACCTCCAGCAGCGTGGGGCTCTTCTTCACTGTGGGGATAGGCGTGGCACAGCACGTGAGGCCTCTGTCGAAGGCTCGAGGGGACCCAGGGGGCCCAGGGCTGCTCAGAGCCCGGCTCAGACACCCACCCCAACCGGCCACCCCAGCCGGGGGCACAGACTTGCACGCCCCGAGCCTTCCCCCAAACCGACAAGACATCTACTCGCAGAGCTGGGTGAGGAGGGGGGATGGTTCGTGAAGCCTCTGCCCCGAGGATCTGGGGGTGGCAGGTTAAAATGGCCCCCATGTGCCTGAGGCCTCAAAGGCCCATGACGCCTTTGCAGGGGGAGGACTGCCTGGGCTGAGCTCAGGTGTCCAGGCCTGTCCCCAGGTTCACAGCTGACACTCAGGTCAACAGAACAGCCGACAAGCACCGGTCGGCTGAGAGACCCTGACTCTCACCACCACTGACCCTCCTGCAGACAGAGGGCCTCGCACCGGCGAAGACCCAAGGTGGTCTCCTGCCCACGATGAGCCACAAGCCTGGGAGAGGGAAGCAGCCACAGAGCTCCTCCCCGCCTCCCCAGCTCAGGCCACGGCGCCACACCGGCCACCCAGACCCCAAGGGAGGCGTGGGAACCTCCTCGCCCCAACAGCCTGTGTCGCATTCAGGTCCCCGGGCCATCTTCGACAACCTGGGGCTGACGTCAGGGCTGATAAGGAGACCTACCCGGCCCGGATTTTCAATGTGGACTGATCTTTCTTTTCTCCATTTAAAGCTTTTATTTTAAAGACATAAGTACTCATTGTAAGAAGTGCAACAACTCAAAGATTCACGAAGGCCCGCCTCCTCCAAGGTCATCGTGTGAACGCCCTGTGGATTCCTAGCTCACCCCTCTCTGCTGGTCGTACCAGCGGACACCAGGTGAGACTTCTTTTTCTTATACAGGTGTCACTGCTCTGTTCCTGTCCCCCTGCGACATGCTCATTTCTCTACAGGTGAAGGAGATGTGGATCTGTGTCTGGGTGGTTGGACAGTCGTCCGTGGTTTACATCTGCCACAGGTCACTCAGCCACGGACACGGAGGCTCTGCTAGCTTTACGCCACTCAAGGCAACGATGCGCCACCCGTTTGTAAGAAATCCTGGCGCTGGGGCCAGGTGAGAGGGTGCGTCCTCGGTAATTTTAAGTGCCTTCCCAAGACGTTGTAGCAACACAGACTCCCCCAGCAGTGTGTGAACGTGACAGCTTGCCCACGTCCGGGCCCAAACCAGCCGCTGGTGCTCTTCCCGGGGCCGCCAGGCACGGAGGAAGCTGTTTGGTGCGCTGAAGGCCTGCTGTGGCCTGGAGGCTGTTTGGACTTCCTCCTGCAGAACCGACTTGCCTGTTCACATCTTTTGCTCATTTTTGCTTGTCGACTTGTAGGAATTGTTTACCGATTAAAATATTAACCTTTTGTCATGTAAGGTACAGAAATCTTCCCCAGGCTATCTTTGGTCTTAGCCTTTGAGTATGGTTGTTTTCATCCCAGAAAATGTTTTACATGTCTAAAGTGATACACTTATCTTTTGCTTTATGTAAAAAGAAGATTTTCCCACTTCAAAGGGATACGCCGGTCCCTGCATTTACCTGTGATGTGAACGCATGAATGTTCTGTGTACATTTTACCACATTTACCATTTATGCCTCACATTCTGGGTGGTCACCAACAATCTGAAAGTGTAAAAGGACCCTGTACAATCTTTTTAAAAATGTATTTTTATTTACTTTTTATTATATCATACATAATCTTAAGAAACTAACGTAAAACAGAAAATATAAAATTTCTCGAGGAAGACACAGAAGACTATCTCTGGACCTTGGATTTGGCAATGAGGTTTGAAGGACAACACCACAAGCTCAATCGGTGAGAGGAAGAAATTGATAAATTGGAGTTTATCAAAATCGCAGGTATATTTGCTCTGCAGAAGACATTGCTAAGGCAAGCAGAGGTAAGCTGCAGACTTGAAGAAGGTATTTCCACGTCTCCTCTTTGGCCAAGAACTCATATCGAGAACACATAAAGAACTTTTGCGACTTGACAACAAGGAAAGCCACCAAACCAATTTAGGAAATGGATTACAGGCAAGCGTGGAGAAGGGTGCTCGGTTCAGTCAACGTCGGTAGTCGTTAGGGAAACGCAAGGTAAACCCACAGTCAGCAACCACAACACCTTTCCTGGAATGGCTAATTGTTTTTTAAGGTTTTATGTATTTATTTGAGAGAGAGAGAGTGCCGAGCAAGAGAGAGAACAAGGGGGGCCGAGGGAGAAGCAGACTCCCCGACCAGGCAGGGAGCCTGATGTGGGGCTCGATCCCAGGACCCTGGGATCATAACCTGAGCCGAAGGCAGACGCATCACCGACTGAGCCGCGCAGGCGCCCTCTAGAATGACTAAATTTTGTTAAAGCTTGAGACCTGAGCGTGCCACGCCCTCACGAGGACGCGGAGCGGCTGGAACTCACTGCCACGGGTGGGAACGCAGAATGGTGGGGCCGCGCTGGAAGAGAGTTCGGCGGCGTCCTCTCGGGTTAAACATGCACTTGCCGAGCGGCCCAGCGGTCCGTCTCCCAGATACTCACCCAGGAGAATCGAAAATTTACGCTCAAACCTGTGCATAAACGTGTACAGCCGCTTCCCTCACAGTCGCCCAGACCTGGAAACGGCCAGGACGTCCTTCAGCAGGGGAGCGGGTAGACGCACGGTGTTCGAGCCGTGCAATGAACACTGCCCGGCAACCAGAAGAAATGGGCTAGTAATTCGTGGGGCAACACGGGTGACTCTCCAATGCATACCGCTAAGCAGTGAAAGAGACCAGAGGTACAAGGCTATGTATTCTGTGATTCCATTTACATGACATTCTGGGAAAGGCAAAAGTACAAGGACATAAAACAGGTCAATGGCTGCTCGTGTTTACGGGAGGGGGAGTATCTGACTTCCAAAGGGTTGCACGAGGGAGTGTCTAGGGCTGTGCAACTTCTCTCTATGATGCTCTGCTGGTGGATACATGAATCCAGGCATTCGTCAAAACCCACAAAGCTGTCTCTCTCCAAGAACCGATTTTACTGTTTGCAAACTAAAAAAAAAAAAAAAAAGAAAAAATCAACCAGCCTGTTCTAGGATCCTAGGAATGAAAGCAGACTGCAAAAAGTGAATTCTGTGTGACGAATGTGTGACATCGTACCGCATAGCACGGGGAGGATGGCAAGAAGGAGGTGGCCTCTTTGGACTGTCATAAACACAGGGCTCTAGTTGGTAATTGTGTTTCTCGTAGGGAAACTATGGGTTAAACAAATAAGTAAATAAATTATCAGTAACAGGAGCCAGGTTTCTCACTCTCTGAGAAGTACAGCAGTAAACGGAGTGTGTGTCATGGGGGGAGGGGGTGGTACAAATGACCCTGTGGCCAGAAATTTCAGTATGAACTTGTATCGCACGTCCCACAGACAGAGCCGTAATTACAGACACGTGCGTGTCCCTGGGTGACGGACGCATATATACTTCCTCACTCTGTCTGCAGGGGGGAAGCCGTGACAACCCGGCAGCCATGAGCACCCCAGGGCCACATCCTGGTTTCTTAACACCATCCACTTCCCGGTCGGAGGGACCAGGGCTCTCTGGCTGAAGACGGCAAGAAGGATGCATGAGGAGCCTGACGTTACCGTCGAGTGCTCCAAGGACGGGAATGCTCAGAATGGATGGGGGACATAGGTCCAGTGGGCACAGGAACTAACCCAAAGGACCCTCGATCAGGTGGCCAAGGCCAGAGCCATGTGAACCACACAATAAATCACAGGACTGAATTACAGCTCAAACACAAGTATCCCGAGCCCATCCTGATGCAAACTAGTAAGTGGGAAGGAGGGGCAGGCCTTCCTCCACGGATGAATGCTCAGAGCCGTCGGTGGAACTTGAAGGAGACTTCAGACTATCTCCCTCAGGTATCTCTTCACGGCTGCGGTGCTCTTCACACAGGTTCACCGACTCAGGCCCTCCCCTGAGGACAGCGCGCTCGGTAACTCGCCTCCGCGACTACACTCTGGAACGGGGAAGAACGTGTCTGACACGGTCTCAGCTCCGTGGCTCAAGCTGGCAGCGCCAGTGACAAATCACGCTGACGCAGTGCGGCAGGCAGAGCGCCTCTCTCCTGCGCCCCGCGAGCCCAGAGCCCCAGTCTCACCCGGAGACACCAGACAAACCCAACTGTGGGACACGGACACCCGGCCAGCCTTCCTCAAAGTGCCAAGGTCACGAGAGCCGAGGAAGGACCGAGGAGGCGGTCTCACGGATCAGATAGAACCCCAAGACCTGCTGAATATAACCGTGTCGTAATCGACGGATCCTGGAGCAAAGGACCGTGGTCGTTAGACTGGGGAGGTCCAAACGGATGACCTGGACTGCGGCTTGAGAACGGTGTGGCTGTGATGGTAACTTCCTGGCTTCAGCTGTGACACCAGGGTGACAGAAGGCCGTGCGCGTTAGGGAAGCTGGTGAAAGGTACCCAGGGACTCTGTACGACTTTGCCTCTCCTGTATATCCAAAAAAGTATTTTGAAAGCAAAAGTAAAACCAAAGCAAACCACAGCAAACCACAGCAACCCCAAATCGGAAGAACAAACAAACAAATCCTGTATACAATAGTACAGAAACTCTTCAGTGTCTAATCAAGGGAATGCAAGAACCCTAAGGAGAGATGGTTAGGCCTTGACGAGCGCCATTGAAGAAGACATAACCTAACTCGGGGGAGAAACAGACTTCTGTTCCACGGACTGGAAGACTCCATGGTGAAAGGGTCGTCCTCCTGGAACCATAATAGAAACCCTAAGGTTTGTGTATTAGAACGGGACACCCGATTCTGGAATTGTTCTGGAAACGCAAGAAGTCAAGGTTTGGCAATGTTCTCGAGGAACAGCGAGCTAGGAGCACCTCCTCCCCCGGATACCCCCGCAGGGCTTACAAGCTGTGGCCGGTGAGACGGGGCGAGGCGGCCGGGCCAGTGGGACAGGGTGGCGCATCGGGAAATAGCCCGCGTGCGTGGGGACGCTCACCACGATCTGAGGAGGCTGGCGCAGGTGGGAGACGGCCCTCCGGGACAGTTGGCTGTCCATGTGGGGAAAACGCTAAATTGGAGCCCCCCCCCCCCCCGCCATATACCAGAAATTCATCCTCGGCTTTCCGGGCAATTGAAGACCTACGAAGAAAAGCAAATATCTAAGGCCTTTAGAACTGAGCCTACAAGGACTGTCTTCACGATCTCGGACTTCCGAGGGGTTTCCTAAGACTTAAACAATATCCGTACAGGAGAAGGCGGATGGATTCGGAGACCTCAGCCAACAGCACCTTCAGGAGTAAAAACACGACCGCGGGAGAAGCGTATCCACGACACAGAAGGAACTCATGTGAATCAACAAGGAAAACATAAACCACATAAATGAAGAACGGGCAGCAAACGAGCACATCAGCAAAGAAGGATCCGGACGTCCAAAGAACACGTGCTAAGGTGTTGTGCCTGACTCGCGATCAGGGAGAGGGAAACCAGCGCGGGAGCTCACGGCCCGTGGGGGCGAGGGCCGCCCTCCAGCAGGAAACCGCACAGACATGACTTAGTCACACCCGGGAGAAGGGCTCTGAGCGAAGGGCTCTGTGCCTGTGACATTCCCAGAGAGCACAGCAAAGTGACCGGTAAGCCTCGAGGAATGCGAGGACATGCAAAGGCTCCCAGGCCTGGGAGCTGGCGAGAGCACTGACCGCCCCCATTTCAGAGACTCGGGGCTGAGATTCAAGTACCCTGGGTTATATTATACAGTTGTCAAGTGACAGAGCTGAAACTCCGTCCAGGATTCAAATGTTCTTTCAAGAAAAAAAAAAAAAAAAAAAAGGAAAGGAAAAAGAACACAAATACATATTTTTATGTCTGCATCACTTGTATACAGAAGGAAAGAGGGGCAGAATGGTGGCTGGAAAGCGGGGCTGCTTTGTAAATGTCCGACATGACGAGTGCCATCTCCAGAGCCCGCGGGCCGGCAGGAGTGGGGGAGCCACCTGACCCCTGAGAAAGGCCCAGCCCTGGTGTTTTAGGAAATTGAGCTGTGCACATCAGTTGGCCGCCCAGAGCGGGTGGGGCTTGCACCTGCCAGAGAAGAATGTGTGCTGTTTGGTTTAATCCTGGGAACAGCACGAGGGGCCCGCAGCAAGGGGCAAAGAGGGGTTCCACAGGTGTGTTTTTCCAAACCCAAAGGAACGGCGCCACTCTGCGCCGTGTGTGTGTCGGAGACCGCGGGGTCTGCCTCCCCCCGTCACAGGCAGGCAGTGGCCGGGGGGCGCAGACCACCCCCCTGATTCCCGTGGCTGTCACAGCTGCGGCAGGAGGCACAGGGAGTCTGGGGGATGGGGCCTCGCGTCCTCACCAGATATAGTGGCACGCTGCCCCCTTCAGGCACGGGCTTAAGGGCAAATGCCGGGTCCCAGGAGAGCGGGCTGGTCGCCCCTACCTCCAAGAAGCCCGAGATGGGACAAGACAACCAACGGCCCTGGCCTCCCAGCTATGGAGCAGGCCGAGCCCACGAGCCCAGGAGTCCACGGGGCACCTGCCCTGCCAGCTCATGGAGACACCCGGCTCCCAGGAGGCCCGGCCCCGGGGGAAGAGCTCCCGGTGTCCTGGCGACAAGGAAGTCACACTTCCATTAAGACGGTCCCAGTGTTCCGATGCTTTCATTCCTTGGCTGCCTTTGCCTTGTCAAGGCCAGAAGCTGGGCCTAAGTTTTCAGGGCAGAACAAAACAATTTTGTTTTCTAGGAAAATGGGAGGTGTGGGATGGCGAGCGCAGCCTCTGGCGTGGCGACCGGCACAGCTGGCGACACCGGCTGCCAAGCCTCGCCCTCCCTCCGGAGAACAGAACCGAACAGCTACAGCCTCCTTCCCAGCCGGCAGCCCTGCTCAAGAGGCTGATTTCAAGTTCCTTTAAAAAAATATGGGCACAGAAAAAAGACTGGAAGGAAATAGACCAAAATGCTGACTGTGGCTGGGTTTGGGTGAAGAGACGGTGGGTGACTTTCGCATCCTTCCTTCTCACGTCATGTTTTCTGATTGGGACGGCACGTCCACGCGTCCGGGAGGCGGCCGTTTGTGCAAGGCTCCCACCCTGCGCCCTCTGGTCCCCCACCCCGCCAGGAGCGACCCCCTCGGGGCCCTAAGCCTGGGCCCGCCACGCATGCGCCCCAGGCCTCCTTCCCAGCGGTGCCGGCCCTCGTGTCCCTTGGCTCCCCACACGGCCCCCTTGCTCACACGGCGAGACCAGGTCAACCCCAACACTGGGACACGCCTGGCTCCCCCGAGATGCAGGAGGGGACCTCCCCTTCCCCCTCTGCTGCTTCGAGGGTGACCCCATTTCGTCATCACAGTGGCCCCGTGGGACGGCAGCTTCCATCCCTGCTTCTAAGTGAGCAGACTGAGCTCGGAAGGGTGCAACCTTGTGCCCTGGGTCCCCCACATGAGATGGGGCCTCCAGCAGCAAGTCAGACTGGCCGCAGGCTGCAGCCCACCCTCCCTCCCCCGGCCCTCCACCCTGGGGAGAGTCTCCCTGGGAACTTCCCCGCCGTCCCGTCCCCTCGTCCCCTCGTCCCCTTGTCACGGATTAAAAGCCTGTGTAATCCCCCAGGTGTAACTGGAGTTCTCCCTGGAGCTCTCCCTGCCGGGCGGGCGTGGTCTCCTGGGTGCCTGGCCCTGGACCTCGCCTCTCACCTCCACCCCGGCCCTCGGGGCTCAGGCACAGGCGCGGTCCCTGGGTCACCCCATCCCACGGGGATAAACAGAAGCTGCCCCTGTCCTTCCCGAGTCAGAGCCCCTTCGCCGGCCCCCCCAAGAGTACCCCTCTTGGCGGATTTGCCAAAGCCCTGCAGATCCAGCACCGTGAACGGGAACCCCCTCCCCAGGGCATCCGGACAGCTGCAGCCAGCCCTGCGTGACATTGCTGCACCGCGGCCCCAGGCCCATGCCAGCTGCCTGTGCCCGGCTCACAGACCCCGAGCCAGCACAGCCACCACCTGTGTCTCCACTCAGAGGCGAGAAGTAAGGAGCATGGACAGAAAGTGTAAAAGCCATTCCCACAACAGCTGCCAGGGACAGGGGCGAGGAGTGGAGCGAGAATGTATATTCACAGCTGGTACCCAGTTCCGCTAGGAAAATACCTTGCTCGAGTGGACACCTGTTGTTTTCGCCTGCCCGGCAGCCAGGCCTGGCTTTGGCGAAGAGCTTCCGGAATCGTCCTCAGGGAGCGGCCCTTTCCCCATTCCCAGGCTGCAGGGTTCAGACACCCACAGGCTGTCCCCAAAAGGGGCCCATGGCCCGGGATGGCTCGTACCCTGGTTGGGGCCAGGGCCCCGGACCCTGGCAGGAACAGTGGGGGAAAGAGACGGCCTCTGTCTGCTGGGTTTGCTGAGCTGGTGTCCATTTGTTCCCCTGGGAAGGGGCTACAGCCGTCCCTGTCCCCGTCCTCATCCCTGTCCCCAGGGCCAGTGCATGGGGGGGGGCGGGGCAGGGGAGAGGGAGCGGGAGAGCAGAAGAGGGAGCAAGGCGGGTGGGGGGAGAGCACAGGAGGGGGAGGGTGAGAACAAGCAAGCGAGATCGTCCCAGCCCCGGGGTCCAGCTGTGTCTGAAACAGCTGGGTCCAGATGTACGAGCCACAAAGTGTCCCTTTTGTGCTTCAGCTCGCTTGACTTCGGGGTTCCATCATTTGTTACCAGGACAGTCCTCAGGAATGTGTGTGACAAACAGGGGTGAGGTATGAGCCTGAAGGGAGGGATGTGGGGAGTCAAGGTCCCAGGGGAGCGCGGGAGGCACAGGGCAGAGGGGACGAAGGGGCTCCCCGAATGCTGGTGGCTGGCCTTCTCCCGCTGGGATGCCAGCCCGCCATCTCCACCCCTTCCGTGAGGCCCTGTCCGCGCCCCACGTGAGGGGAAGACTGGCGCCGACCGTGGAACACGCCGGGCCTCCTGTCCGGTCAGGGATGTGCGGATAGAGTTGACATGAGGGGAGCAGCCACCTGAGAGCCAAGGGCAGAGGCAACCTTGGGAGTCCTGGCCAGATCTGGGGACCCCAGGCTTTCCACGCCCCCCGAGTAGAGGGCACGGAGGCCCCTCGCCTCCCCTCACAGCAGAGCTCGCCGGCCCCCGGACACACGAGCTGTGCACCCCAGGGTGGGGTCTGAATGGCGGGGGCGCTGGGGCGGCCGCGGCGCCAGGACAGGGTCAGCCTCGAGCGCGTGCAGGAAGCGAAAAGGGAGCAACACAGCCACCCACATGAGTCTGCGACCCTCTGGGGTCCCCGTGCTCAGGAAGTCCCTGTCCAAGCTTCCCAAGACACGGTTTCAGCGGCTGGTTCCCGGCAGCAAGAGCGGCCCCGGGAAACGTTAATATACAATGGAATCTGGGCTCAGTGCTGTCTTCTCCAAGAGTTGAGCTCACAGGACATTCCCAAGAAACCTCTGGAGAGGTGGGGAGGAAAGTTTCTGGAGGTCTTTGGATGAAGAAAACAAAAAAGTGGCCTTGATTTTCAAGGCAAAATTACAGAGGAAGAAAAAAATGTTTTTAATCTAATTAAGAGCGATCTTTTCACCTTCATCACAACATCGCGGAAACGTGCCAGAGCCTCACTTCACACAATAATCAGAGCAATTAGTGAGGGAGAAGCCTTGGAAACCGGTGCAGATGTTCTCAGAATGTTTAATGGGGAAATGAGTTGCAGGCCTCGTTCTCAGCATCCGGCTCCAGGCCCTGGCTACCAAATCCAGACATCTGCTGGGGCCCCACCCCCAGGCCCCGAGGGCGCGGGCTTGAGAAACGCAGGTCCCTTCCCAGGCCGCCTCCCAGCCAGGCCAGATCTGGGGCTGAGAGGCTCCCCACAGCTCCCCAAGCTGGAGCCTGGACACATTCGAGCCACCCCAGAGCTGGGGGGAGGCTTAACGTCAAAATTATGTGAACAACTGATGTCAAAAATAATCAGCTCAGCATAGCTCCCCCACCCCGTCCCTGCTGGCTGCAGGAGGGCTGGGAGGCAGGGAGAGGGCAGGGGGCCCTGAGGGGAACTCGGCTACGACCGCCCCCCTCCCCGTGTCCCCCAAGTTCTCACGGACACCACTGTGTTGTGAAAGGACAGGGTGGCATCTGCCCACCATGGGCACAGGGGCCCCATTCCGATGCTGCTGGCCTCTTTGTGGGCCCAGGAGTCAAACTGGTTGAACACGAGGAATTTCCAGTCATCAGAGAGCAAATGGAGAAACAGGATGATGCTTTCCTTAGGAACTGGTTGGTTCCAGAGGGCGGGGGGCACAGGGCTGGTGTTCTCGTAGCCCCTTGCGGGCCAGGCGGCTCGGCAGAGCTTCCCGGAGGGAGCACGGCGCTAAAGGACCCAGGCCGTCCCTACTCTCCGGGACCTGCCAGCTGCTTTTGTGAGCACCATCTCTGACCCCGGGGCCGTGCAGCCACACAGGCTCGGCCAGAAGTGAGAGCGGGGTGGACCCCCTGCGGGGCAGCCCCTCCCCCCCCCCCACCCGGCAGACAGATCAATACCCTGGCTCCCTCACCAGCTGGCAGGGCGGCTCTGAGGAATGCTCTATGCGGCTTCCCAGCTGCCCACCGCGGAGGTCGTCTCAATAAGTACCCAGCACAGGGTTCCTGAACTGGGCTCTGTGTTCAGTGGAACTGGCCCGAGACACTGTGGCAGGAAGCTACTGGAGCATTTTAAGTAGGAGAGCAGCAAGGTCCACTTTATATTTAAAGAATTCCCTTGAGTTGCTATGAAGAATGGAGAGGAGGAGGCAGGGATGAAACTGAATGACCAGTGAAGACGGAAGGCCAACCACCCAGGCAAAGGGATGGCAGCAGCGTGGCCCGGGAAGGGGGCTGGAGGGCAGGCCAGGGGTGGGCGAGGTCCGGAGAGTTGAGAGAATCTGCCGATGGATTAGACGGGCAGATGAAGGAAAAGGTGTGCCTCCGGAAGACCTCCAGCCAGGCCCAGAGAC
>NW_024424786.1:45375820-45413992 GCF_017311325.1 Ursus maritimus
ACCTTCCCCCCCCCCCCCCCCGCCGTTTCAAGCCTCCCCCAAAGTCTAAAACCAAGAAATGCAGGTAAAACCATAGATGGAGGGTGCCTTGGGCAGCATGAGGAGACAGAACGCCATGGCCTTCCGATCGCCTGTGAGTGTAGAAATGAGCCAGATTCGAATAACGCCCTAAGCACCTCCCACCACTGCCATTGTATGGCTACAGAGTCAGGAGATGGACGTTTAAGAAGCTTTGTCAAAAGACAGAAGGAAAGTGAGTGACCTGGGCAAAAAAGGAGGAGTATGTACCTCCAGGACCCTTCTCCTCACAGAGGCATTGAACAATCGTGCCCAAACCTGTCGGAACTAGGAACAGTCGGGAAAGAGGCAACATGAAAGTGGCAGGGGCGCGGTGGCATTTGTACTTGCCCACAGAACACCCCAACCCCAGCTCGGTGGCGGTGTGAGGATGGCAGTCCACATTCCCAGCGTGGGGCCCTGATCCTTGGTTCCAGGAGGGGCGGAGAAGTGAAAGCTGATGGGCATTCCTTGAAAAAGCCGTAAGGGAGTCCAACAAATTCCAGCCACCTCTGGAGAGTTGTCGTTGAGGTACACAGTGGAGCACAGAAAGCCTGGGAAGAAAAGCTGGAGAAATCCTTCTGACTGGAAATCAGGCTACTCAGAAGTAACCGCGTACACTGAGGAACCGAGAAGGCTGAGCTCGTGCCCAGGGTGAGATGTGTGCATTGAAAATGCCCAAGAGCGCTTGGAGCCTTCCCCTCCGCTGAGCACTCTGCCCACCTCGAAAAGGAAGTGAAGGCTAAGGCAGAATTGTAAACAGCCTGGACAAATGTCCCAGCACCCCAGCAGAAAGCCAACCTGCAAAGACTGGATGAATTCTTTTATTTTTTTCCCCTCTCCCCCCTTCTCCCTCTCTTTTCCTGACCCCTGGCACTCAAGGAACCTTTCGTCAAAATACAAGCTGAGCACGAGCTCAGGGACCAGGACTTCAGAGACCAAACATGACAAAGTTTGCAGATTTCACAAAAACAGGTTAGAAGTCACTGAACAGCTGTAGCCCACAGCAAGACAAAAACAGCCTTAAGGAAGGAAAGAACCTGATAGCTGGGGTTACTACATATAATGTTTAGAATACCCAGTTTTTAACAAAAAGTTATGAAACGTGTAAAGAAATAGAGACTATGACCCGTTCACAGAAGAAATGAGCAGGTAATGTTCCTGAGGAGGTATAGACATTGAACTTACCAGAGACTTTTAGTCCACTTTCTTAGATATGCTCAAAAGAATGGAAGGAAATTGTAGGCAGAGCAGTGAAGGAAACCAGGAGAACAATACATAAAGAAACAGAGAATATAAATGAAGATACATTAAACAGGAATTCTGGAAATGCAAACCATAATATCTGAAAGGAAAAACCCAGTCGAGGGTTTCATTAGCATGTTTGAACAGGTAGAAGAATCTGTGAACATGAAGATAGGTCAATCAATTGAATTTATCAGGTCTAAGGAAAGAAAGGAAAAATAATCTGACGGAACAAGGAGCAGACCCTAAGGACCTGTGGGATGCCATCAAGTGTACCTATCCATAATCGGAATCCCAGAAGGAGAGGAGAGAAAGGAGCAGGAAGAATATTTGAGAAAATATTAGCTGGCAACCTCCAAATTTCTTGAAGGCATGTAATCGATACTTCCAGGAAGCTCAGTGAACTCCAAGGAACACATTACAATCAAACTGTTAAAAGACAAAGACAGAACCGTGAAAAGAGTGAGAGAAATGACTGATCACATATGGGAACACACAGTGAAGAGTAACGTCAGATTTCTCATCAGAAAGCATGGAGGCTGGAAGGGAGTGGGATGACATTTTAAAGTGTCAAGAGAAAAATGAGTCAAGAATTTTATATCTAGTAAAATTATCTTTCAACAATAAAGGGACACTACTGTGCACCTGAAACTAATATAACACTGTATGTTAACTATACTGGAATTAAAACAAAATAAAATAAAAAACAATGAAGGGAAAATGAAGATATTCCCAGATAAACAAAAGCTGAGGGAGTTCATCACTACAGACCCCTCCTACAAACAATGCTGAAGAGAGTTCTTCAGGCCCAAGAGAAAGGACACCAGAAAGTAACTCAAAGTCATACAAAGAAATAAAGAATTCCCTAAAAGGTAACTGCATAGGAAAACATAAAAACCGGTATCATTGTACTTTTAGTTTGTAACTGTGCTTTATTTCCTATATGACTTAAAAAACAAATATATGAAACAACAATTATGCATCTGTGTAACTGGGAATACAACGTGTAAAGATAAAATCTGTGACAACAACACGAGGGGGAACCATACAGAAGCTGTGTTTTGTATGCTATCCAAGCTGTTGATATCAGTTGAAACTAGAGTTTTATAAGTTTAGGATGTTAAATGTAATCCTTGTGGTAACTAACAAGAAAATATAAAAAAATATATACATAACAGGACTGAGAAAAGAATAATTGCACCCTACTAAAAAATCAGTTAAACACAAGAGAAGGCAGTAAAAGAGGAATGAGAAACAAACAAATGCACAAAACATACAACAAAAATAGCAAAACGGCAGTCCTTCCTGGTCATTAATTACACTAAATGTAAATGGATTACGTTCTTCAATCAGAAGAGATTGGCAGAATAGATAAAAAGAAATTATACAACCTACACTGCCTACAAGATACTCATTTTAGATCTGAAGACACAAAGAGATTGAAAGTGAAACAATGGGAAATGATAGTCTATGCAAATGGTATCCAACAGGGAGCTGGGGTGGGTGTACTAATACCCGGGAAAATAGACTTTAAGTCAAAAATTGTTACAGGAGACAAAGAGGAAAGAGTCGGCTCATCAAGAAGACATAGCAATTACAAATATATATACTTCTAACAACAGACTTCCAAAATATATGAAGCAAACATTGACAGAATCGAGGGGAGACACTGACAGTTCTATAATAATAGTTGCAGGCTTCAATACCTCACACTCAGTAAGGGATAGAACAATCAGACGGAAGGTCAACAAGGAGAGAGAAAACTTGAACAACACTATAAACCAACTAGACTTAACGAACATCTAGGGGACACTCCACCCAACAACAGCAGAATACACATCCTTCTCAAGTTCACCTGGAACAGTCTCCAAGAGAGGTCACATGTTAGGCCACAAAACCATCTCAGTAAACTTTAAAAATTAAAATCATATGAAGTATCTTCTCTAACCAAAATGGAAGGAGGATAGACATCAATAATAGAAGGAGAACTAGCAAACCTGTGGAAATTAGAGAACTCAAACACTCTTTAAAAACTAGTGGGTCAAAGAAGACATCATAAGGGAAATTAGGAAATACTTTGAGATGAATGAAAATGAAAACACAACATACCCCGGCATGGATGCAATGAAAGCAGTGCTCAGAAAAAATTATACCTGCAAATTCCCACGTTAAGAAAGAAAAAAGTTCTCCACTAACCTAACTTTACAGCTTAAGGAACTAGAAAAAGGAAAGTAAAGTAAACCCAAAGTTAGCAGAAAGAAGGAAATAATAACTACGAGACTGGTGAGAGATGCAAGGAAAGAGGAAAACAACAGAATCCACACAAAGTGGGCTATTTTTGAAACATTCAACAGAATTGGCAGACTTCAAGCTGGAATGACTATGAAAAGAATTAGAGACAATGTGTAAAAGTAAAATAGTAAAGAAAGTGGGAATCTTACACTCGACCCTACAGAAATAAAAAGAACTATAAGAGAATACTATAAACAGTCATACTTCGACAACTTAGAAAACTTAGATGAAATGGACATTCTTAGAAACACACAAAGTGCAAAAACTGACTCAAGAAGAAACAAATTCTGAACAGATATATAACAGGTTAAAAGTTTGAATCCGTTATCAACAAACTCCTACAGAAGAGAAGTCCAGGAACTGATGGCTTCACTGGTGAATTATACCAAACTTTGAAAGATGAATTAACACCAATTCTCAAACTAACAAAAAAGAAGGCAGGGGGACACTTTGCTATACGTTCCTATAAAATGAGTGTCACCCTGATGTCAAAGCCAGACAAGTACAGCACGAGAAAGCTAGATATCAATGTCCTTAGAGATGCAAAACCCCTCCGCAAAATACCAGTAAACCAAATCCAGCAGCACAGTGCAGAGATCACACGCCGCGGCCAAGTGGGATTTATCTCGGGAATGGAAAGCTGATTCGACACGGAAAGATCAATCCGTGTAAAACATCCCATTGACAGAAAGAGGAGAAAACCACTTGAGCACCTCAAGGGCAGAAATCAATATCCGGTGACCATTCAGGATAAAAATTCCTAGAAAAAGAGGAATAGAAGGGAACTTTCTCAACATGATAAGGAAACTTATGGAAAACTCACAGCTACCATCATACTCAATGGTGAAAAGACTGAAAACTTGCCCCCTCAAAGCAGAAACTGGACAAGAATGCCCATTTTTACCACTGCTTTGCAATGATGTGCTGGAAGGTTTAGCCATAGTAACTAGGCAAAATAATAACGATAATAAAAAGCATCTATTTTGGAAAGGAAGAAGAAAAATTATTTTTATTCACAGATGACATAATCCCATCTATAGAAAATCCCAAAGAAGCCTCAAATGAGAAAAAGAAAAAGGAAAAAGGAAAACGACTACTAGAGCTCCTAAGTGAGTTCAGGGACGTTGCAGGGCACATGGTCAACACAGAAAATCATGTGTTTCGATCCCCCAGCAATGAACAATCTGAGAAGGAAAAGGATTTTTAAGTCCCTTTACAATAGCATCCATGTTCATGGATTGGAAGACAGTATCGTCAAGATGACAGTATTCTCCAGTGATCTAGACTCAGTGCCATCCCTATCAAAATTCTAATGGCCTTTTCAAAAAAGCAAAGATGGAAAAATTGATCCTACGATGTTTATGGAATTGCAAGGGGCCCTGAACTGCTAAGACAGTGTTGGAAAAGAAAGTTGGGAGACTCACATTTTCTTCTTTCAAAACTTACACAGAGCTACGGTAATCAAAACAATGTGGTAGTGGCACGAGGACAGACATACAGACCAATGAATCCCTCACATACATGGTCAACTGATTTTCAACAGGGCGTCAAGACTATTCAATGGGAAAGAATAGTCTCTTCGACAAATGGCGCTGGGACAAGTTGGCAAAAGAATGAGGTCAGACTCCCCTCCTCACACCATAAACAAGAACTAAGTCAGAGCTTATGTACAAACATAAGAGCTAAACTGCAAGTTTCTTAGAAGACGACATGGGGTAAATCACACGATCTTGGATCTGGCAATACATTGTTAGATATGACGTAAACAGCAGGCACATCTCTGTGAGCGTGCTACATGCCCCGGACTGCTTCACTGTAAAATAATTAATTCACCGTACACGGACATTACCTCATTAAAAAATAGATGAGGCAGAGAAGACTTTAAAGGAGCAGAGACACAAAGAAAAGAATAAAAAGACAGTGGCTGTGGTTAATGGAAGCCCAACATTCATATCACTGAAGTCTCTGCAGAAGAAATAAAAATAATAGAAATAATATTTAAAGCCTTATCTAAGGAAATTTCTATAAATACAATAAAATCTAACTCTTGTGGGACACCTGGGTGGCTCAGTCGGTGAAGCGTCTGCCTTCAGCTCAGGTCATGATCCCAGGGTCCTGGGATCGAGTCCTGCATCGGGCTCCCTGATCAGCAGGGTGTCTGCTTCTCCCTCTCCCTCTGCCTCTGTCCCTACTCATGGGCTTTCTCTCCCTCACTCACTCTGTCTCTCAAATAAATAAATAAAATCATAAAAAAAAAATCTAACCCTTGCATTTCTGGTACCGTGTGGGTACCAGGGAATTTATCTAGAATAATCCATTCTGAGACATTTCCAAGTAAAACTGTAAGACTTTACAAATAAAGAAGATGGCCTCCGAACAAAAAGATGAAATAGCTTCTGGAGGCAGGAGAAGCATGCTGGCAACAGACTCATCACAAACAGGACAGAAAGCAGGACAACGGTGGAACAATATTTTCAACAAATTTACGGAAGTGCATACCAAGGATTTTCTACTCAGCCGAGCCGGCCTTCCTCTAGCGAAGGGATGGAAAAGCAGACTTCGTGTGTACCAATATCGCATGCATGCGTGTTGCTCCGGAACTTACCAGAGGGTGAACTATGCGCCGCCGTTGGGGACAATGCTCTGGCAAGGGAAGTGACGGTGAACGATCTGTGTATTTAATTACACATGAAGACCCAGAGAGAGTCACGGCCGAATAACACTATGTTCTGACAAAATAGAATACAAATCTGAGGGAAGGAAGAGAGGCTGAGAAAACAGCAGCTTGGAGATACAGTATACAGAAGGTGTGACTTACATGCATGATGGAGGCATCCACGGTTAGCGTTGAAACCAGCGCATCAAACACGGTGAGCTTGAGTAGGAGAAAGGGGTATCCAGCCAGAACAAAACGAGTGATGTGAAGGAAACCACCAGGAAAAAGAAGAAGTGAACGTTCTTAAATACTGAAATAATGAATGAAAAAGCAGAGCAGACACACAGAACAGAGAGCAACAGAATCAGTAAGACATAATTCAGGCGGTAACTGTAATATGGGACAATACAGACATACTGGTTGTATTGATAAATGGCAGTGAAAACTTGCTTCTTGGAAGAAAAAGACATCCAAATGGGCCTAGAAAGCAGAATCCAACCCTATGCAATTAAAAAAGAGAGAGAGAGAGACGTCTAAAATTCAGGGATTGAAATGGTTGAAAAATACAGGCGTGAATCAAGATTTACCAGGGAAGTGTAAACAGCAAGAAAGCATGGGCTATGCTTCTGATATCAGAAAAAAGAGTAATTAATGCTAAAACAGCATTAAATGAGACAAATAAGGATCTTCTGTGATGCTAAAAACTGTGTTTCATAATGAAGCTACAACAATTATGGAAAACGAGCAAATACCACAGCCACCACCCATATAAAACAGAAACGACCAGATATGCGGGGGAAAATAGAAACACATTAGTGATGGGAGAGTCCAACATTCCACGTTCCTATGACAGCCAAAGTGGACTGAAAGAAAAGGACATTAAAAATCTGAAGGACATAATCATTAAGGTAGGTCTTTTGTGGGTGTATATAGAGAGAACCCTACACCACGACAATGGAAAATATCCTTTTTTGAGCACACATTTATAGGTCTAAATACATAGATCAATAAAAATAAAAATACACAGACTACCAATTGAAAAAGCTAAAAAAAAAAAAGAAAAAAGGACTATAAATAAAAAAAAAGCATGAGGAAGGAAATAACAAAGATAAAAGAAACTAATGAGGCAGAAAACAGTAAAATACTGGACCAAATTAACATAATAAAAATCCTGGTTACATGAAAGAAATAAAATAGACAAACTACCATTTAATTAGGGAGAAAACAGCACAAACAAAAAGGAACAACAAGAGAAGGTGCCGTGAAGGAAAATTTTAAAATAATGATAGACTGCTTGGTATACTTCTATGCAAAGAATTCGCAAAACCCAGATGAAATGGATAACTTCCTTGCAAAATACAGTTTATCTAAAATTGATCTCAGCAGAAATAGAAAGCTTACGCACACTGATTTCCAAAAAAAAAAATCAGTAGAAAAAGTTACCAAGGAATTACCCTGAGAGAAAGTGTCATATCCAGTCGGTTTCACAGGGGGAATTCTACCAAAACCTCTCAGAAACTGGAGAGTCTTAATACTATACATACGTACATACATATATGTATGTGTATATATTTTGCTTCAGAGTGTGGAAAATGAAGGAAACCTTCCAAATACTTTTTAAAGTGTAACACTGATATATGAACGATAAACATAGAGCAGGAAAATAAAAGTCCCATAATATTTGTGAATGCCGATGCAAAAATTCTAAATATTTCCCCATATTAATAGGTTTAAGAAGAAACATATGATTACATCTAAGAATTTATCAACCGTTCCTATTAAAAGCTCTCACGAAGGTACAGGGAACGGACACCTCCTTGACAAAAGTGCTCAAATACGAGATAAAACAGAGTGAATTCCTCTACGAGCCACACATAGTAAAAGGGCCTCCTGACTCTGACTAAAAATCCAGACGTCATAAGAAGATCAGTGAATTTGACTCCAGGTATAAAAAAATAAACCTTTCGCACAGGAAAAAAAAGTACCCTAAGCAAAACTAAACGGCAAACGAGAAAACGGAAGGAACCCATTGCAGCAAAAATCACCAACAGGAGGCTTGTGGCCACGACATACAGAAAACGTGAAAACTGAAGGAGTAAAGGACCAAGATGGTTATAAAAAAATAGGCAAAAGGTATCAACAGCTCGGGAAATTATATATAAAAATGTCCCTTAAACTTGTGAAACAATTCCAGTTTCACTCGTAAAAAGATCAATGCAAGCTGAAGCCAAAGCTAAATCGAGATATCAGTTTTTACCTATCAGATCGACAAAAATTCAAAATACTGATAACCTACTCCCACTCCGCGGCTGTGTGGGACAGTCTCACATCTGCTGGTGTGAGTGCAAGATGGCACTACTCCTGTGGAGGGGAATTTGGCAATATTTAACAAATCTAAATGCGTATTTGTATTCCAACCTAGTAACGCACTCCTAGGAATTTACCTTAAGGGTATCCCTCCAACAAAATGTAAAAATATGCATAAGATTATTCAGTGCAGAATTTTATTTGCAATTATAAAATGTCAGAAAATAACCCAAGCTCTGGCCGCAGAATGGTGAGCGTAGCTGCCGTCGGGAAACCACGTACACAGACAAGCTTCAGGGGCTGGCCGACAAGACTACAGCACGCAGGTGAGGAGGAAAGCCATGTAACTGTAACGAAGGACAAACCTCTCCATGAGCAGATGTTGAGTGATTTCTAGGAGATGGTTTTAGGTGGGAAAAGCAAAGTACAAAAGGACATATATAGAATACCACCTTTTTTGGAATAAAGAAGGGGAAATGAGAAAATAAACCCATATGTTTGATAAAGAACATACATCATCCCACATGCAAAATCAACCAGGAAGTACTAAGGCTGCTGACTTAGGAGGACTGGAAAGAACCAGGCTGGAAGGGATATGGGAAGATGAGAAGGAAGGAACTTTCTCTCAGTAGACCTTCTTGTATGGTTTTGACTTTGGAAGTATAGTCACGTCCTGCATATCCAAAAAACAACATGGAATCAGCAACATGCAGGACCCCTCTAGAAAGGGGGAATGAGGACCCTGGCGAAACTTGTCCCTAGCAGGCAGTGATAAAACTGGACAAGACTTTCAGAAACAACCACTTAAGAACTCTAGAAATTAACTGAAGGAGAACTGAAAGGTGTTTATTCGAGAAAAAGCTACAAAAACTCAGAACGGCAGAGTCCGTGGCACTGTCACTTGGGGCTGCTCCCATCCCCCACCCACGCTCCGTGGCACAGGAGCCTTGAGGTCCCACAGTCCCGGTGCCAACAAAGAGGGCCAACATGACTTGGAGCCTCATGGGAGACCCCATGTACTGTGTCAAACGACAGCAATCTCGGGGGCAAATCAGCAAAGTGCTGGGGAAGGCTAATACCACAGCTTCCAGAGGCTGCAGTACTGGTTGAGACAAGCAACAGACCAGCAAGAATTTTTACAGGAATCCTGAGATCTGGCAGACTGCACGCACACTCGAGAGAGACAAGCAAGGACACCTGTTATCTGCTTCTCCTTGGCGGGCTGTGAGACCCCATGTGGGCAGAAAATTACAGCCACAAGACACTTGTAAACCGCCTGAACTTTGAATGAGTGTCTCAACTCACATGCAGATCACCTCAGCAAAGGGAGGACGCCTCATTGGCTCAAGTTGTGCAAACAAAACTTTGGACCAATCCTGGCCTGACCACCAGGCTATGCTGATCCGGGGGTCACACAAAGAAAGCTGGGCTTAAAAACAAAAGCATGTTAAAAAAAAAAAACCAAAAACAACCTGAACAGAGACATCAGTGACCCCACGCTGTGGGGGACAGAAACTGCAGAATCAAGGCGGCATGATCACCGCTGATTTGGGGGCAGAATCAGAATCCAGAGTTCCTACATTATGTAAAAATGAAACTTTTTTTTTTTAACAAAAAATTATGAGACGTGCAAAGAAACAGGGACTGTAACCCTTCAACAGGAATAAAGAACAGTCAATAGAAATGATCTCTGAGGGGCCCAAACATTGGTCTTTGTAGGCCAAGACTCCAAAGCGGCTACTATAAACATGTTCAAACAATGCAAAGAAACCATATTTGAGGAACGAAAGGAAAGGATGGTGGTGGTGACTCATTAAATGGAGAACATCAGTAAATAAATATGATTTATAAAATACATCAGATAGGCATCACGGGGTTGTCCAGTACAGTGATGTAGAGGGAAAACCAGAGGGGCTACACAGCAGATGTGAGCTGGCAGAAGGAAGAAAGGATCAATGAACCTGAAGATAGACTGGTGAAGGGGACTCATTCGGAAGAACATAAAACAGGTGAACAAAACTGAGTGCAGCCGTGGAGGCCCGTTGGGTGCCATTAGGAGGAGGACCATACGTGTGAGTAGAGTCCCTAGAAGGAAAGGAGGGAGGGCTAGACAAAAACATTTAAAGACCCATCTAGGAGTAACCTGAAGTAGATTGTTTCCAGTTGAAATGCTGACTGTAATCCCCAGACTGTACAACTAAGAAAACAACTTGAAAACGGGAAAAATAAACTAGTAAGGGACTTAGAATGGCACACTAAAACACGTCTATTCAACACGATGGAAGGCAGTAGAGGAAGAGGAGAGGAATAAAAGAGACACAAGACCTACAGAAAATGAGTAGCAAGTGGCAGATGTAAGTCCTACTATATCAGTAATTATATTAACTGTAAATGAATTAAACACTCAAGAAAGAAGCAGAGATCGCCAGACTGCCTAGCACAGGAACCAAGCATATACTGCCTACAATAGAGACATTATATATTCAAAGACACAAATAGGTTCAAAGTAAAGGGATGGAAAAAGATGGCCTGCAAACATTAAACACAAGAAGGCTGGAGGGGCTATGCTAAATATCAGCCAAAATTGACTTTAAAACAAACTCTTACTGGAGACAAGGAGGGACATTTATAATGATAAAAGGATCAACTCATCAGGAAGAAATAAAAAACTATAAATTACGGAAGTTATAAAGAAATAAAATTACGAAGAAATAAAAGTTATATATGCCACTAACAGCCCTAAAATACATTCAAGAAGAACACGCGGAATTGAAGCAGCAGACAATTCAACAACAGTTGGCAATTCAGTAGGAAAATAACAGCATTCAAGTCCTTTCTATTCTTGCTGATCTCCTGTCTTGTTTTGTCAATGATTGAGTGGAGTACTGAACTACTGCCTAACAACGACCACTGAATGAGGCCGTGTGCCCATGTATGATGAGGCTGTGGGGCCCTCTGCTTAACGCCCTCCCCCCACCCCCGTTCTGGTGTTGGGAGATCAGTGGGGAGCTGAGAAACCACCCTACAGGGGGATCCACTAGGAAGGTGATCTCACACCCCACTCAAACGACACGCCAGGGTGAGATGGCAACCCCACTCCCACCAGGAAGATGTGTGGCCATAAAGGGAAGCTGAACTTCTACTTCCCCTCCTACCATGAAGTAGTGTAAGATGACGCCCCACCTACATCTTCTGGAGTGAGATTGTTGGGGCTCAGGGGGAAGCTAAACATTCATGGTCACCTGGCCCTCTTGCTACACTTCAACGGGGGAAGAGTCTGCAAAATATATATATATGTCTCATAATCTCTAAAAGTTCCAGGGTACAACTGAAAATCACTTGTCATGCCAAGAATCAAGACAGTCACAACATAAATGAAAAAAAAAAAAAGATGATCAAGAGATGATGTAACCAAAATTAGTCAAATGTCAGAATTACTTGAGAAGCTTTACAGGCATCCTTACAAAAATGCCTTAATAAGCAATCACAAATTTTCTTGAAACAAATGAAAAAAACCCCTGAAAATCACAGCAAATAAATAGAAGCTCTTAAAATGTAAATATAGAACTGAAAGATGTAATAACAGAATAATCCTCACTGAATGGACTCACGTGTGAAGTTGGCAGGCAGAGGATAGAATCACTGAACCTGGGGCTAGATCAATAGAATTGACTTAATCTGAATAACAGAAAATGGACTGAACACTGTGAGCAGAATTTCAGGAACCTATTAGACAATAAAAAAGAGCTAACATTTCTATCACTGGAGTCCCAAAGGAGAGGAGAAAGTGAGACAAGAATTGTATTCAAAGAAATAATGGCTTAAAACTCTCTAAATTTGGTGAAAGATACAATCCTACAGAGTCAAGAAGCTAACTAAAAACAAAGCATAAATCCAAAAAATCTACACCAATACACATGATAAACTACGAAAACTTAAGACAAAACATTTTGGAAGAAGATAAATGGCACATTACCTACAGAGGAACACTAATTTGAATGGCAGAGCGTTTGTCACCAGAAACCATGGAGACCAGAGGAAGTGAATGTGGAGGAGGGACCATCTCCAAACTTTTTCTATCAGGCCAGCATTACCTTATCAAAACCAGATAAGGGCACCACAAGAAAACTATAGACTAATATCTGGTGAATATAGATACAAAAATTCTCAACAAAATATTAGCAAGTGGAATTCAAGAACACATGAAAAAGATTATACACCATGGCCAAGTGGGATTTACTCCTTGGGATGCAAGAATGCTCAACATACACAAATCAATAAATGTAATACATCACGCATCAATAAAATGAAAGATAAAAATCAGATCATCATCTCAATAGATGCGTTTTGACAAAATACAACATCCTTTCATGATAAACACCCTTAACAGACTGGGTATAGAAACAACATACCCAAATATAATAAAGGCCGTATATGACAAACCCACAGCTAACATTTTACTCAATGGAGAGAAATTGAAAGTGTTCCGCTAAGACCAGGAACAAGACAAGGATGCTTACTCTCACCATTCCTATTCAGGATAGTACTGGAAGTCCTAATTAGAGCAATTAGGTAAGACAAAGAAATAAAGGGCATCCAAACTGGAAAGGAAAAAGTAAAATCATCATTATTGCTGATAATAGGATCCTATATATAGGAAATCCCAAAGAATCAGTCAAAAAACTTGGAATTAATCAGTGATTTTGGTAAAGTGCCAGGATACAAAATCAACACATAGAAATCAATTACATTCCTTTACACTAATGAGGAAGCATCTGAGAAAGAAATAAAACCATCCCATTCAAAACAGTATAAAAAAATAAAATATCTAGGCATAAATTTAACCAAAGAAGTAAAATGTCTATACAATGGAAACTACAAATCTTTGCTGAAAGAAATTGAAGACAACACAAACAAGTGGAAAGACAGCCTATGTTCATGGATCAGAAGACTTAATACTGTTAAAATGGCCATCCTACCCAAAGCCATCTACAGATTCAATGCACTCCCCATCAAAATACCAAAGACATTCTTCACAGAAATAGAAGAAATAATCCTAAAATTTGTATGGAACCACAAAGACCCCAAATAGCCAAAGCAATCCTGAGAAAACAGAACGAAGCTGGAGGTATGACTATAAACCAGTCTATAATGTTACCATGTGTGTATGTGTGTATGTATATATATATATACACACACACGTGTGTGTGTGTGCATATGTTTTTATATATCACTATATATGTGTGTGTATATATATGTATATTATGTGTCATTAAAACTATAACTAATTTGAACTAGTTCAAAGCCATAGTAATACAAGCTGTATGGTACTGGCACAAAAATAGACCCATTGACCAGTAGAACAGAACAGAGAGCCCAGAATTAAATGCCAACATAAATGGTCAACTAATATTCAACAAGGGAGCCATCAGTACCCAATGAGGAAAGGATGGTCTCTTTAGTAAATGGTGTTGGGAAAACTGGAGAAACACTTGTAGAACAATTAAATTAGATCCCTATCTCATACCTCTCACAAAAATTAACCTGAAATGGATCAAAAACTTAAACATAAGATATGATACATTAAACTCTGAGAAGAAAATGTAGCAAAGAAGCGCATCAACATTGGTTGTGGCAATAATTTGGGGGACATGATGCCAAAGAACATAAAAGAAAAAAATCAACAAATGGGACTACGTCAAACTCAAAAGCTTCTGCACAGCAAAAGAAACAACCAAATGAAAAGACAACCTACAGAATGGGAGAAAATTTTTGGAAACCATATATTTGATAAGGGGTTCAAATCCAAAATATATAAAGAACCCGTCAGCTCAAAAACAAGAAGATCTCAAATAATTTGATTAAAAAATGGGCAGGACTAAATTAGACATTTCTTCAAAAAGGACATAAAAATGACCAGCAGACATATGAAAAGATGCTCAACATTAGTCAACATTAGGGAAATGCAAAATCAAAATCACAATGAGAGGTGCCTGGCGGGGGGCTCAGTCAGTTGAGTGTCTGACTCTTGATTTTGGCTCAAGTCGTGATCTTGGGGTCATGGGATTGAGCCCCAAGTCGTTCTCCATGCTCAGCACAGGGTCTGCTTGGGACTTTCTCTCCCTCCTGCTCTCTAAAATGAATAAATAAATCTTTAAAACAAAACAAAACCAAACCCACAATGAGACATCGCCTCACAGCTGCTGGCATGGCTATCATCAAGAAGACAAAAGACAACAGCTACGTACAAGGATGTGGTGAGATACATTGTTGCTGGCAACGTAAGTTGGTCCAACCACTGTGGAAACAATACGAAGGTTCCTCAAAAAATGAAAAATAGATCTGTCATATAATCCAACAATTCCACTTCTGGGTATATATCCAAAGGAAACGAAGACAGGATTTCGATGAGATATATTCACTTTCAATGAGATACAACATTATTCACAATAGCCAAGGGGGAAATAACCCAATGCCCATCAATGGATGAATGGATTAAAAAAAAAAAAGATACATATACCCAGGGGAATAATCTTCAGCCCTGAGAAAGGAAGATATCCTCCCATTTCCGATGACATAGATGGACCTTGGGCACATTATGCTAAGTGAGGTAAGTCAGCCAAAGACAAGTACTGTATGGTATCACCTACAGATGGAATCCAAAAAACCTAAATCTGTAAAAAACCAAAAAACAAAACCCAAAAAAACGGAGAGTAACATAGTGGTTACCAGGGAATGGGGTCAAGGAGGAGGGCTGAGAGTGATGGTATTTAAGGTACAAATTTGTAACAAGTAGTGAATAAGCCATAGATACCTAATGCACAGTATAATGAATATAATATCATGCTACAGTTACATACCGTGATAAATTTCATTACATCAGCAACCATATTACAATATAGAAATGTATCAAAGCAACACAGTATATACCTGAGACTTACACAATGTTACATATCAAATTTATTCAATACATTATAAAAAGATACGAAAAAACCAAAGGGAAGTAAGGTTTCAACACTTCACTCAGAGAAGCGAAGCCCAGAGACCAGATTACAACAAACCACATGTACGTACATGGTAACACCTAGGGCAGTGACTAACAGCACTCCACAAAACTACTCACTCAAAACACTGAAGACAGCAGAAGGATACTAAGAGAATATTCCAAACAACTCTACACACATAAATATGACAACTTAGATAAAATGGACCAATTCCTCAAAAAGTACACCCTACATTTGACCCAATCTCGAAAGAGGTAATTTTTATGGCCCTATAACTATTAAGGAGATTACATTTTTTAAGGAGATTAAAATTTGAGTTTAAAAAGTCACCAGAAGGAACTCCCAGATACCAGTGGCTTCACTGGAGATTTCTCCAAAACTGTTAAAGAATTACTTATAATGCCACACAATCTCTTCCAAAAAACAGGAAAGGAGGGACTACTTTCCAATTTATTTTATATAGAATTTCCCTGGTAACAAAACGAAAGATATTACCAAAAGGGAAAAGTACAAACCAATATCCCTCATGAATGTAGATGCAAAAATTCCTTTAAAATATTAGCAAATATGATTCAGTGATATGAAAAGAGTTATATACCATGACCAGTGGGATTTATTCTAGGGACGTAAAGTTGGTTCAGTAGTTGAAATCATGCAACGTAATGCACAATATTAATAGGTAAATAATAAAAATCACATGGTCGTATCAGTTGATATACAAAACGCATTTGACAAAATTCAACATTTTCTCATAATAAAAATGCCCAGGAAAAAAATAGAAAAGGGAACATCCTCAATTTGATAAACACTGTCTCCCCCAAAAAAGCCCTGTATCTAACATTAGACTCAATGGTAAAAGACTGGATGGTTTCCTCTTAAATCAAGAACAAGGCAATGATGCTCACTTACCATTCTTATCCGACATAGTGCTGGAAGTTAGAACCACTGCAGCAACATGAGAAGTCAATAAAAGACATACACATTGGAAAAGAAAGATGTAACTGTAATATCCAGAATGTGGAAAGATCTCCTACAACTCAACAACAACCAACAAAACAAAACAAAAACGCAAAAATGAGCAAAGACTTGAACAGACATTTCTCCAACCAGAATAAATAGATGGTCAATACGCACATGAAAAGAGGGTCAAATCACGAATCATTAAGCAAATCCTAATCCAAACCACAATGAAATGCCGCTTCACACCCATTAGGATGGCTACGCTAACAATATTTTTTTAATGAACAGAAAATAACAAGTGTTCGTGAGGCCGTGGGGAAGTTGGAACGGTTATGTGCTGCTGGGAGGGATGGGAGATGGCGCAGCCTCCGTGGAAGACAATGAAGTGGCTGCTCAAAAAATTAAAAATAGAATTCCCTTACAATCCCTCAATTCCACTTCTGGGTACAGACTCCGAAGAACTGAGAGCAGGGACTTGACGAGATATTTGTGTCATCACAGTTGTAGCAGCCCTGCGCACAATAACCCACAGAAAACAAATACAATTAAAAAGAAAAGAAAAGAAAAGAAAAGAAAACGGTCACTATTTGAAGATGACATCAGCTTGAGAGTGTAGAGAGCCAAAGACAAGGAGAAAAATCTTGAAAGCAGTAACAGGAAATAGGGAACTCCACCAAAAACTAACAGGTGACTTTTTGTCAGAAACAGCGGTCCCCAGAAAGCAGTGTGGCAACACATTCGACATGTTTGAAGGAAAAAAGGTAACAAAGAATCTTCTATCCAGAAAGGCTATCTTTCAAAAGGAAGACAGAATAAATATATTCCCAGGTAAACAAAAACAGAGAATTCCTTGTTAGCACCCCCACTTTGTAAGAACTACCGAAGGACATTTTTCAGGCTGGAAGTGACTCCACATAGAACACCAAAATCACACATAGAACACAAGAAGCGGGGGCACCTGGGTGTCTCCGTTGGTGAAGCATCTGCCTTTGGCTCAGGTCATGATCCTGGAGTCCCGCGATCGAGGCTCACATCGGGCTCCTTGCTCAGCGGGGAGCCTGCTTCTCCCTCTGCCCCTCCCCCTGCTTGTGCTCTTTCTCTCTCTCATAAATAAACAAAATCTTAAAAAAAGGAAAACAAAAAGCATCCATAAAGGTAATTATGTATTAATACACAACAATATAAATGCATACTTTGTACCATTTCTTTTAACTGAATCAGAAAGTAGTTGTATGAAACAACACGTATTTAATCGTATTGTTGGGCTTGTACGGTCCAGAATGTACAAAATTGGCCAGGGCTCACTCAAAGCAGGTCTGTTGTTGCCAAGTTGCACTGAGCTCAGACACTGTCACCACCTGGTAATCTGAATCCACGGGAACACACGAAGAGGACCAAAAATGTCAAGAAGGTTAATGGAACAAATCCTGCATACTTTCTTCTCTCAGCTTCTATACAGACCAAGTTCCGTGAAGTCATCATTACTACAGTGTGTTGATGGGCTTGTAACATGTAGATATAATATATTTAACAATAATACCACAGACATGGGTAAAATGTAATAAACCAATATAGGGGTCCCTTCTGTACTAACCAGGCTTAGGTTAGTATAAATCTGACATTAAGATGTATATGATGAATTAAGAACAACCACTAAGGAAATGACTCGAGTAGTGAAAAATCACTAAGGAACCTTAAAAACGGTCTTAGAAAATATTCACTAAATGCAAAAGAAAGCAGGAGAGGAGAAACGGGAACAAAAATATAGGAGACAGAAAACGAAAAGCAAAATTGCAGACAAATCCAACTTCAGCAGTAACATTAAGCACGGATGGATTAACGAATCAAAAGGCAGAGCTCATCAGACCGAATTAAAACATCAAGTCCAACGATACGGGTCTAGGGGACGTACGCTTCAGATTCAAAGACACAAACTGACTGAAAGTAAAAGGATGGAAAAGCATATGTCACGTGGCCAGCAGCCACACGCTTCTTAGAGCGCTATACTGAAGCAAAGTAGCCACGGAAACAGCTAAAGCGACAACTGTCGGAGACTTCAATACTCCGTTTTCAATAATGTATGGAACAAATGAGCAAAAGATCGATAAAGAAAGAAAAGACGTGAACCATGCTATAAACCAACCAGCCCTGACAGGTATCTCCAGAACGCTACAAGCAACCAGAGAGTATGCAGGCTTCATTGTCCAAGAGGGACCATATGCTGCACCATAAGACAGAACTCAGTACTTTTTAAAGGCTTGTGATACGGATTGTTTTCTGGACACAATGGATCAAAAGTAGAAATATATGAAATTTAAACAACAGACTCTTAAATGACCAATACATCAAGGAAGAATTCATAAGAAAAATTAGAAAATACTTTGAGATGAATGAGAGTGCAGACACCGGATAGCAGAAGTCGTGGGATTCGGGACAGCAGTGCTAAAAGGGAGATCTCTGGCTGCAGGGGCCACATGACAAAAGAGAAGAGACCTTGTATCAGTAGCCTAACTCTCCACTGTAGGAAGCTGGAAGAAAAAAAGAGAGAAAAAAAAAAAAAAAAACCTTCACCCTAAAGCAAGCAGAAGAAATGAAATAATAAAGATTAGAGTTGAAGTTAATGAAATAGAGGCTAGAAAAATAAGAGAGAGAGTCAATGAAACCAAACATTCCTTATCTGAAAGATCAGCAAAGTTGACAGCCCCTTGGTGAGGCTGATGGGAGGGACAAGACTCAAATAACTACAATTAGAAACGAGAATGAGAGAATTTTACAACTGGCTTTATGGAAATAAAAAGGATTTAAATGAATGCTATAAGCCATTTTATAACAATACATTGTACAAATTAGATAAAATGGAAAATTTCCTAGAAAGTAAAAAAACTACTAAAATGACTAGGAATAGGTAGAAAATTTGAGCAGACCTATAAGAAATAAAGAGATGGAATTAGTGATACAACAAAAGCCCGCAAGGCCCGGATAGCTTCGCTGATAAATTCTACCAAAAATATAGAGAATAAACATTCTTTACAAACTCTTCCAGAAAGAAAGTAGAAGAGGAGGAGGGGGAAACACTCCCGGACGTGTGCTGCAAATGCAACATCTCTCTGTTACCAAACCAGAAAGAGACAAAGCAAGGAAAGAGAACTCCAGAGCAATAACTCTTACGAAAATAGATGCAACATGCCCAACAAAATACCAGCAAATTAAATCCAGCACCATATAGAAGGGATTATACACTAGGACCAAGTGGGATTTGTTCCAGGAATGCAAGGTTGGATTGATGTCTGAAAATCAATTAATGTAATGCACCAGATCAATAAAATAAAGGGCAAAAACCACATGATTATCAATAGAAGAAAATTCACAGAAAAAACATTTGGTACAAGTCAATCCCCTCCTGCGATGATAGAAGAGCATTTAGGGTACTAGGAAGAGCAAGGAACTTACCCAGCCTGAAAAAGGGCATTTAGTACCAAGCCACAGCTACCATGGTATTTCACGGTGGAAGACCGAGTGGTCTTTTTTTTTTTTTTTAAAGATTTTTATTTATTTATTCGACAGAGAGAGAGACAGCCAGCGAGAGAGGGAACACAAGCAAGGGGAGTGGGAGAGGAAGAAGCAGGCTCATAGCGGAGGAGCCTGATGTGGGGCTCGATCCCACAACGCCGGGATCACGCCCTGAGCTGAAGGCAGACGCTTAACCGCTGTGCCACCCAGGTGCCCCCGAGTGGTTTCCTCTTAAGAGCGGTAACAGGACAAAGATGCCCACTCCCACTACATCTATTCAACATGATATTGGAGGTTCTATCTAGGACAATTAGGCAAGAAAAATAAAGGCATCCAGGTTGGAAAGAAAGAAGTAAAAATATTTCTATTCACAGATGACATGATTTTATGTATAGAAAAATCTCAAGGAATCCACTAAAACACTGTGATAACTAATAGACAAGTTCAGCAAGATTGCAAGACACATTCGTATACAGAAACCAATTGTATTTCTATACACTTGCAATAAACAATCAGAAAATGAAATTTAAAAATTTCATGTACAATATCAAAAAAGAATAGAGCACAACAATGTAAATGTACTTACTGCCACATACTTAAACTTAAAAATGGTTAAAATGGTAAATTTTGTTTTATATACACTTTACCACAACAAAGAAAGAAAAAAATACTCAGGAATAAATTGAACTAAAGAAATGCAAAACTTATACTCTGAAAACCACAAAATATTATTGAAAGAAAAGATCTAAATAAATGAAAGACATCCCATGTTCATGGATTGGAAGACAAGACTGTCATGTTGATAATAACCCCCCCCCATCTACCGACTGAACACAACACTCACCAGAATCCCCACTGAATTCCTCACACATACACATGCTGATTCTGAAATTCATACGGAAGTTCTAATGAGCTAGAATAGCCAAGGCAATCTTGAAAAAGAATAAAGTTGGGGGATTCATACTTCCCGATTTCAAAATTTACTACAGAGTAACCGTTCAAAATGGTGTAGTTACTGGCATAAGACAAGACACGAGACATTTAGGTCAACAGAATAGGATGAGAGTCTGAAAAATAAAGGCTTCTATCTGTGGTCAATTGATTTTTGTCATGGGTGCCAAAAGTATTCAATGGGGAAAGAAGTACCTTGTGGACAAACGGTGCTGGAATTCTATGGGAAAAAAAGAATCTGGACCACTCCCTTACACCCTATGCAAAAATTAACCCAAACGAGATCAAAGACCAAAATACAACGAAGCTCTTAGAAGGAAACATAGGGATAAATCTTCACGACCCAAGATTTGGCCATGCTTTCTAAGACATAACACCAAAAGCATAAACACAAAAGAAAAAAAGATGTATTGGACTTTGTCAACATTCAAGCTTTGTGCTTCAAAGGACATTCTAAAGAAAGCAAAAATCCCCCAGAAGGGGAGGAAATACTGGCAGATCGTTGACGCGATAAGGAATGGCGGCGTGACGGAGAACTCTCGTAACGCAAAAGCGAAGAAACAAAGGTTCTCATTTTTAGAAGCGGAGGAAGGAATCTGAATAGACATTTCAGATTATGCCACAAATGGTCAGTAAGCACACGGGAAGACGCTCGCTACCCCTGGCACAGGGCAGCGCTGACCGACAGCATGGTGGAAGTCCGCCTCACCCACCAGGCTGCCTCCACAACAGGCCAGGTGACATCCAGGGCTGCCGCCGGCACAGGGACGCTGCGGGTCCACACACAGTGACGGGATGGAAAACGGCACACTCGCTTTGGAAAACAGTTGGTGAGTTTCTTCAAACATCAGACACGGAGTTAGCCTCCGACTCCGCATTCCTCTCCCGCGCATTTCCCCAAGAGAAATGAGATATCCGCACAAAGCGCGTACAAGCATGTTCTCAGCAGCGTTATTCCCAACGGCCAACAGGTGGAAGGATCCCAAATGCCCATTAGCTGACAGCCAGGTGAGAAGCCCTGGTACATCCATACAGCGGAATACTACTCGGCCGTAGAAAGAAACGAAGTGCGTTTATGCACAGTAACACGCTGGGCGGATCTTGAAAACCCGACGCTCAGTGGAAGAAGCCAGTCACGAGGGACCACGTACGGGCTGACGTCCCTTCTGCAACATGCCCCGAAAGGGCCAATCCTTAGGGGCAGAAAGCCGAGAGCGGTTGCTGAGGGCTTAAGGGGATGGAATGGGGGACTGGAACGTGGTGTTTAAAGGGAGCTGGGTTTCTTTTTGGGAGTGGTGAGACATGGTTCTGAAACTCTGGAAATGTAGTGAGGCCGCTGAATCGGACACTGGAAATGGCTGGATTGTACGGCACACGAATGATAACCTGATGGAGCTGTGACCGAGGAGACTGTAGGAAAGAACGTTCAGGATCTCGGGTAGGACAAAGAGCTCCTGGACTTGACCGCGAACGTACAATCCGTATACAGCATACATATACACTGGGCTTCACTGAAATTAAAATACTTGCTCTGTGAAGGACCTGGTGAGGAGAAGGACAAGGAAAACCCCAGACCAGGTGAGGACATGTACAAATGATGTAGCTGGCTTAGGACCAGTATCTAGAATAAGTACCGACTTCTCACGACTCGAGAGTTCGAAACAATGCCATTGGAGAAGGGGGAAATGCCTGGCACACCTGGGGAGTCAGAGACACAAGGGCCCAATGCGCACAAGAATGTTCCGTATCGCCAGCCCTCAGGAGGATGCAAACGCGAATCGATGAGGCAGTGCTGCACACGCGTGAGAACACGTACGTGAACACTGGCGTCTACACCAGACGCCGCAGGGGCACAGAGAAACGGGGTCACCCAACACTGCAGGAGGGGACGTGAAGCCGGGACAGCCGCGTGGGACAACGGCTTTGCCGTGTCCAGAAGACCTACTCGGCACGGGCCCCCCCGGGCCTGGTCCCGGAGAAACGACATCACATTTGCACAAAAGCCCACTTCCGTGGGTGCTCACGCCAGCTGTGTCTGTATTCGTTTTCCGGGGGCCGTGGTCATAAATCAGCACAAACTCGGTGGCTTAAAATGACGCAAATGATTCTTCCGCAATTCTGAGGGGTTGTCCCAGAAGTCGGAAACGAATGTCTGGGGCAAGGTGGTTCCTTGCGGCGGCTTTCAGGGGGACCCGCTTCCCAGCCTTCCCCTCCCTCCGGAGCTGCCTGTTTTCCATAGCGGGCAGCGCTTCCTCACACCCATGCCACGTCTTCTCCCCTGCTTCTGGGGACATGTCCTATCCTCTCCTGTTGTCCAACCCCCTGTGACTCCCTCCTGCAAGGACATTTATGACGACATGCCCCCCCCGGGATAATCCAGGATCACCCCCTAATCTCAATATTCTTAATGTAAGCATGTAGGCGGTGTCCCCTTCCCCATAAGGCAACGGTCCCCGGTTCTAGGAGTTAGGACTTCAGTGCGTTGGGGGCTGTTATTCAGCCTCCCAGAATTTGTAAGAGCTCCGCGCTGGGAACCCCCCAGCCGTCCGTCAGCAGGCGAGCAGTCAAACCAACTGGTGTGTCCACGCCACGGAGGGCCGCTAGGCGACACCCATCACCGAGCTGCAGATACACACAGACTACACGAATCTAAGTGTTACGCTACATCGAGAGGGCCGATTCCAAACACTCGAGTGCTGCATGGTCCATTTATACGCATTCTTGAAATGATGAAGTTATGGGAGTGGTGTCAAGGGATTAAGGGGGGCAGGAGTGGGAGGGAGGTAGGTGTGGCTGCGAAGAAACCACACCAGGGATCCCTGACACAGGATGGCTGTCTCAGCGTCACCGTCCTGGTTGTGAACTGGACTCTGGTTTCCAATGACGAGACCACCAGGGCAACACTGTAAAGGGTCTGTGGGATCTCTGTTTTCTCTTACAGTTGCATCTGAATGTCTGAAAAGACAAAGTTTAATGTTCAGAAATGGGCCAAAGATCCAAATAGACATTTCACCGAAGAAGATACGTAACTGGTCAACGAGCATATGAAAAAATTCCAAGCATCGGTAGTTACCAGGGAAGCATGAATCAAAGCCACAGCGAGATGCCCGAGGGGCTAGAATAAGGACAGCAAACGACAGGAAATAGTAATAAGGCTCCAGATAAATAGAAGCCCTCACAGGTTGTCGGTGGGAATGTAAGTGGCACATCCATTTTGGAAAGCAGCCTGGCAATTCCTGCAGAAGGGAGACACAGAGTTGCCGTCCGAGCCGTTCCGCAGCAGGACGAGGGAAGGCGTGCACACAGCTCACAACCACATGTATAATTGCCACAAAACAGCGTGACAAAGTCCCTCAGCGGGTAGGTGGGTGAGCAAAAACGTGGCTGTCCCCACAATGAACACTTCCCAGCGAGAAGAAGGACCGGGATAGTTTCAGGTGCTAGAGTGTGGATGAACCTCGAACACGTGCTGAAAGCAGCCAGGAAGACAAAGCTTACATTTTCTACGATTGTCCAGAGCAGGCCTGTCCAGGGCCTGCGGTGGCCGCAGGAGGGGTGGCTGGGGCCGGACGGGGGGACGAGGATGGACTGCGTGGGGGCGCGGCGGGTCTGACGGTGGGGTGGGGTGTTCCTCACCTAGATTGTGCTGATGATTGCATAAGCCAGCAAATTTCCTGGAATTACACTGAAAATGGGTGAATTTAATGGTACGTAAATTATACCTCCATGAAGTGGTGTTTTAAAAAACAAGTAAAAAAAAAATGAAGCCTACGGAACTAATTTTCAAATGAGTGACATAACCACACTGAACGGAGAGAGAAGGGGAAGAGAGGGAGAGAGGAGAAAATCACTATTCCAAGCACTTGGAGACCATGGTACTTGATTAAACAACCTTAATCTTGAGGGGAGGGAGCAGAGAATCACAAACAAGCCAGCAGGTGCGGTTTGACAGCAGCAAGGACAAAGACTAAGAAAACATTCAGAGCATTGTGAGCAGTGAGTCTGTGTGCTGATGGGGGCCGGGAGGCAGGCATCTCACTGGGGAGGAAGAAGGCTTGCAGGTTAGGGATGCCCAGCGTGGACACAGGAGAAGGAGGGACACGGGCGTGGGCTCCAGGTTTCCCCAGGGGCGTCTCGGTACGCACGTGTGTATTTGCACGCACATCCATTTGTGTTCATCTCCTGAGCTCTGTGCACAGAAGGGCCAAGAAGAAAAGATGCCTAGTAGCAACAGGCACACCCCATGCCCAGATTCTGGTTTCCAGTAATTTCACCCCCCGTTAAAAAGAACCAGAGCTCTTTGGAAAATTGGCGGACTCCGGGGCTGGAGCAGAGTGTGCGTGAAACAAGCCCGAGTCTTGTTTTACCAGAGCATAAAGAAATGCTAAAAAACAAACAACCCCCAAAATGTGAGCATGTCACAAGGGCAGAGAAGCCAGCTTGAAAGGGTTTCCACCAGCCAAATCTGGGACGATGTGATTAGCGAAATAATTAAGGGCAGTAAGAATTATCGTACAAAAATCCATGATCCCATGCATATAGATAATAAGTCAACAGAAGTAAATAAATGGGGGAGAAGGAGAGTTTTTCCCACAGTACAAGTTGAGATGCTTTCCCTTGGAATGCCGTTCTCACTGGGCACATTTCAGTACTTTTGTGGAAGTGTGCTTGGGCTGGAAAACCATCATTTTGCAATCCCCCTCATAAAGACTGGTTCCAGGAAGCCTCTAAATCCAGGAGACATTTTTTAATAAGCAACAGGATATGTTCATGGCTTTAGATTATTTCCCCCAGTTGCTTATCAGCTACAAAGCACCGTAGCATGACTCTTTGATGGGCGATTAAAGCTGTACCACCAGTGAGGGGTGGGGGGCATCATGTGCCTCAGGGTGGGTCCCCCCAAGAAGGACACCCTGTCACTGACGGGACGTTCCAGCTAGGAAGGCACAACCCAAATCCAACCACAGGGAAACATCCAGCAAACCCCCCCAGCAAGGGCAGGACAGTCACCCTCAGAAGCCTGAACATTGTAAGAGGCAGAGCCCGGGCATGTTCCAGAATAAAGAAGGCCAGAGAGCTGGACCCCCGGGCCCCAGACTGGACGCTGGCCCGGAGGGGCAAGTGTGTGAAAGGCACGGCCGTAGCGGGTGGTCGAGGAGGTGAAGGGACAGGATCCACGTCTGCGAGTGGAGGCTGAGACGTGTGCCGTCACTTTAGAAGGGGGTCCCTTTATTTTTAGGGAATACCCAGCAGGAGGTTTAAGGGCAAAGGTCTGAGAGCACGTGACTTATGTGGCAATGGCTCGGCAACCAGCCATGTGACTGCACGCACTGAAAGGGGTCCACACAGTCAAGGTCACGGGGGCAAACTATTAACCACCAGCAAGTGTCAGATTAAAGAGCATGTGAATGTTTTCAATCTTATTCGTATTCTTGCTATTTTTCTGTAGTTCAAAATCATTTCCAAATAAACAGTTAAAGAAACCCCAAACCTCCAACAGTTCAGCCCAGAGGTCTTCAACCGGGAGTGGTTGCCTCCCCCCCAACAAGGGACACTCAGCAGTACCTAGAAACGTTCTGCTTGTCACAACAGCGGCGGTGCCGCTAGTCGCTTCAAGAGGCCAGGCTGCCACCCGCCATCCCACGGTGCCCACGGCAGCCCCTCCACCAAGCCTGACCTGGCCCCAAATGTCAGCGGGGCCACCGGGGAGAAGGCCTGCTTCCCTTGGCTGATGAGAGAGAACGCTGCCTTGCCACGGACGGCTGGAGGGATGCCGGGAAGGGGAGCCCCACCTGCAGAAGGGTGAGGCCAAGCAGTGCCCACTGAGGCCAGGAATGCCCCTGTTCCTATGTGAAGGGCGGAGCTGAGGCCCTGAGACCCAGAGTCCTGAGTGCTCTGCCCCCGCACCGCCGAATGTGACCTTGGGAGAAGGGGCCACGAAGGAGGTCAGGCTCCAGTAAGCTGCTCTTGTCGTCCCTACTCCAGTGCAGCCGGTGTCCCCATCAAAGCAGGAGTTGCACAGACACTGAGGACAGACTGTGAGGACAGCAGAGACGTGGCCCTGGCCAGCGCAGGACAGAGGAGCCCTGGCCACACCTCGATCCCGGCTTTCCGCCTCCCGGGCGGCAGCGGAAACTTCTGCTGCTCAAGCCACACGGTCTGTAGTAGTTTGTTACGTGGCCTCCAGCAAACTAATACCTCCAGCCATTAGCCCAGAGAAACGGAAGGACTTGTACGTGGGGTTCGAGGGAGGTTTCTGGAAGGTTGGCCCAAACCTGAAGCAAAGGAGATTCCTGGCAGTGGGAGAGGCTGTGGTTCATGCCCACGTGGGGGACGAAGGAGACATCGAAAATCTCGGGACGCACTGCCCTAGCAGCCTTGGAGGGAGTCTCACCGCACGGAACTGAAGGGGGACAGGCAAGAAAGCGGGCGTGCCATGTCCCCGTGCTTGGACATCAGGGACCAGCCCGTTACAGCAGGAGCACGGGGAAAACCGGAATAAGCCCTGGACTACTCACTCGGGTCCCAGAGGGGAGGACACCACGCAAACAAGGAAGAAAGGACTCACCAAAGCCTGCACATCAGCCCCAGGGGCAGAGTTCGAGGTGTAAAGATTATAAAACAACACAATTTTAAGAAACTGGAAAAGAAAGATCACCCCCAAGAGTCGTGGTGCGAGGAGCCGGGGCAGAGGGTGCTGCTGGGCAGGGCAGGAGGCCGGAGGCTCCGGGAAGCCGGAGACACACAGGCCCCGGGTGGGCATTCACATGTTCCAACTCGCTTGGTCAACACCACAGTCCTGGGCGTGGCCCTGCCAGGATCCCCCTTTCACGGGTGCAGAAACTGAGGCCCAGAGAAGGCAGGAGCTGGCTCAGGGTCGCCCAGGAGAGAATGGCAGAACCGCCTGGCTGCCAGGCTGTGCTCAGACCCACCCCGCGAGCCTGCCACTTGACTTCTAAAGAAAAAATTGTACAGGAAGGAGCATCTAGTTTTCCTGTGTTAGAATTTGGCAGAATTCGGTGTTAGATTCTGAATCAGTAACAACAGCCAGGAAAGGTGGGACAGAGCTGAGTGCTGCCGTGAGCGCACACACGCGTGTGTGCCCGTGTGTGCGACCCGTCGCAATGTAGGTTTTCTCTGTGCGTACAAATGCAAGTCTGTGTTTTGCAGATAGAGAATATATCCTCACTTAGGCCCGTGGAACATTTACAAAAGCAGGCGTTCATGTTCGTACTTGGACACAGAGAAAATCTTTACAGGAAAAATGCAACTATTTCAAAGGCCATATCTTCTCCCTATAAGCCTGTTAAATTAGAAACTGTAACAGAGATAAACAACGTTCTGCTTGAAAAGTGAGAAAACGTTTCTTCAGATGAAAGAGAAAGTCAAAACGTAAAATAAACACGCTCGAGAAAGCGAAGACAAGGAACGCATTTCATAGCAGGATCCACGCCCCAGCGAACCCTGCCCTCAGACGAAAGCATCTAACTTCTAAAACATCTTGAAGAAGAGACACTTTCAACCAACCATTACTCTCAGGGTTTTTAAAAAGTGAATTAATCCAAGAGAGGGAATTAATAGATATAAAAGCCCAAGTTGGGGAAACAGAAAACAGAAAAGCAAAAAGGTAGCTTTTGAATAAGGAAGTACATATATAATAAGATAAAATGGATCCACCTCTCATGAGATTGGGGGGAGCGGGGGGTGGGGGGGACAGCAAAACCCAACAAGCTAAAAGCTCGGGGAGAAACAAAGGGCTGACCAAGAGGGAAGAACATCAAATCACTGGAAGTAACTTTGTTGCTACCAAGTGGCAACATAATGACAAGCCTCGAGGATTAAATAGCAATGAATACATTACCCCAAGAGAGGCAGCACGGTGCTTTAGAACAAATTAGCATAAAACAGACTAAAAAGAGATTAAAGATCTCCTTTAGCACATGCACCAGGCCAGATGGTTTTACAGCTTTGCTGGGCTGTTGAGCCTCAGAGAAGGTGATTCCAGCATTCTTTTCAGGCTGTCCCGGGACACAGGGAGAGGTCGGCGGAGCTCCCTCTCCTCAAACACTGTATCAGCACACATGCTGGCCCATCTCCTCCTCTCCCCAGCCCGCGGTGCGGGCAGTCAGGGATGCCTTCCCTCGGCGCCGAGGGGACAGGCTCGCGGGGCTGGTGGCTGTTGGATGCACAGACGACACTCCCCAGGCAGAGCCCCACTCAGGGATGCTGCTGGCTTGCCATAGTTTGCTATTTAACGACTGCAGAGATCAGTCCCCTGATCACGGGTCATTTTGCAAATGTGCAACCTGAGTGCAGAATACATTTCTGGAAGGGTGGAAGGGCACGTGCATCTTGCATTTTCATGCAAATTGCCTTACGTGACTCCATAGCGCCTGCACCCCGATATCCTCCTGGCACCTATGCCTGAGCTTGGGGTTTCCAAGCACACTGGCCCACGGAGGACAACCCGTCACAGAAGTCAAGCCCCCAGGGCTTTAATTAACATTTCTGTGATCATAGCTGATGTTATCAGCATCCGCTCATCTGTGAGAATCTTAGTATCTCCTTTTTCTAGAATCGTGTTTATATCTCTCATCCTTTGGTCTCCAGGACTTTGAGTTTCCCGACAGCCTGAGGAAATTCGCCCCATGTGTATATGAGCGGCTACTATTTTCCCCAGATGATCATTTAAAAAAATTATTTGGGGTATTTTTTGCTATGTAAAATATTTCTATGTCTTTTTTTCATGGAGGCGTAATGGGCGTATAACAAACGCCCGTGTTTGAAGTGTACAGCTGCGGTAACTTTGGACCCGTGAAACCATCGACACGATCAGGATCGTGGACATACACATCACCCCCTGGGTCTCTCTCGGGCCTTCTGGGCTCTCCCCGTCCGATCCTGATCCCCGTCCCCACGCTCCCCAGGACAGCCGCCTGGCCTGCCGTCATTCTAGACCAGTCTGCAATTCCTAGAGTTTCACACAAATAAGGAACTCTGTACGCTTTTCTCCCCCTTTCCTTTTCTTTCCTTTCTTTCTCTTTCTTTCCTTCTTTCCTTCCTTCCTCCCTTCTTCTTTCTTTCCTTTTCTTTTCTTTTTCTTTCTCCCCCCCCCCGGCTTCTTTCACTCCTCATAATTATTCTGCTGTTTCTCCAGGCTGCTGTGTGTGTTCGTGGCTCATTCTTTGCTCTGAGTGGCAGTGCATCACCATGTGGGGACGCCACGATGTAAAAACATTCTGTCGGATGTTGATGGGCATGTGCAATGTCTCCATGAAATGCTCTGAACGGATCCCACGAGCCCTTGTCAGCATGCGTGTCTGTTCTTGTTTCTCCTGGACACACGCTGAGGAACAGAAGGGCCGGACGACGCGGCAGGTGCACATACAACATTTTAAGAAACTCCCAGACTGATTTCCACAGCGGCACCGTGGGCCGTTCCGCCGGGTGTGCATGAGGGCGCCAGCGCCACGTCCCAGGCACACCTGTGTGCAGGTGGTGGCATCTTCTCTGGTCCAGTCACCGCACTTGGTAAAATGACCTTAATTTTACCCAATATAATAATTGTGTAGTAACATCTCATTGCATTTTTCTTTTTTAAGATTTTACTTATTTGTTTGACAGAGAGGGAGGGAACACAAGCAGGGTAAGTGGCAGGCAGAGGGAGAGGGAGAAGCAGGCTCCCTGCCCAGGCAGCCTGATGCGGGGCTGGATCCTAGGACCCTGAGATCATGACCTGAGCCGAAGGTAGACGCTTAACGACTGAGCCACTCAGGCGCCTCTTAGTGTAGTTTTAATTTGCATTTCCCTAATAACTAACAATATTGAATATATTCTCTTGTGCTTACCCGGTTCTCTTCTTTTTTAAAAAACATTTTATTTATTTATTTGAGAGAGAGAGAGCATGAGCACAAGCGAGGTTGGGGGGGGAGGCAGAGGGAGAAGCAGGCTCCCCGCTGAGCAGGGAGCCAGATGCAGGCGGGGCTGGATCCCAGGACCCGGGATCATGGCCTGACCAAAGGCAGACGCTTCACTGACTGAGCCACCAGGCGCCCGTTTCTCTTCTTTGATGAGCGTCTGTTTAAACCTTTTGCCTGTTTTTATTTGTCTTATTACTCAGCCATAAGCATCCCTCTTATATTCTGGACACAAATCCTTTATCAGATGGATGATTGAAAATATTTTCAAAGCCCCCGTCTGGGCTTTATCTTTTCATCCTCTTAATACCGTCTTTCAAAGAGAGGTTTTTAATTTTGAAAAGTCCAACTGGTTGGTTCTTATCATGGCTCATGCTGCTGGTGTCATGTTCAAGAAGCTTAGCTCTCAAAGGCACAGACATTGTCTCCTGCGCCTTCTTCTGTAACTTTTAGGCTTCTATTTCCGTGATAAATTTTGAGTTGATTCTTGTATATGATGCACGATGGGGCTCCAAGTGTGCTGTTCGGCAGACGGACGCTCTCGTTGTTCCCAGGCTCGTTGTCGAAACTACCATCCGTTCCCCAACAAACCACCTTTGCGCCTCTGTCGCAAGTCACCTGTGCCTGTGCATGTAGGTCTGTCCAGACTCTATTCTGTTCGTCATTCTATTTACTTATCTCCAAGCTAGTGCTAGTCCTCTAACTTTTTTGGTTTTCAAACGCTGTTTTGGAACTTCAGTCATTTCCATGCAAATTTCAGACCCGGCTCATTAGCTTCCACCAAATGCCTGGTGGGATTCTGACGGCTACGCACTGAGTTCGGACAGGAACGTGGGGGCTGGTGATACGGCGCATGGCGCCCCTCTCCCCGGACCTGGGGATACTGTGACTCCTCCCAGCAACGCTTGATGGTCTCCAGGGCTCAGCACTCATCTTTTGTCAGGTTGTTCTCTGACTATTTCATGTTTTTGATGTTACAGTAAGTGGTATTTTTTTTTTAACAGTTCTATTTATTTATTTGAGAGAGAGCGAGTGTGAGTGGAGAGAGGGGCAGAGGGAGAGGGAGACACAGACCTGCGCTGAGCTGAGCACCCCAATGTGGGCCTGGATCCCAGGACCCCAGGATCAAGACCTGAGCCGAAGACAGATGCTTCACTGACTGAGCCACTCAGGTGTCCCAGGAAGTGGTATTTTTTAAAATTTTGACTTCAGACTATTTGCTGCCAGACGTAGAGGCAGAATGGACGTTTGCATGTGGCCCTGGCTCCGCTCACACGCTCGATCTGTGGTCATCGCGCATGTGCTCCAGGGGTTCCACACGCAGAACTGCGCCACCTGCAAACAGGGCTTTACCTCTGCCTTTCCAACCTAGACGTCTGCAATGTCTTTCTTGACTGTTCCGCTGGCTCGAACCTCCAGGTTCATGTGGACTAGGAGTGATAAGAGCAGGCATCCTTGTGGTGTCCCGGATCTCAAGGGGACGGCAGCCCCCCCTTTCCTCGTGAAGTGTCCTAGCTGCAGCTTACGTGTTGACATACGCACAGAGCCAGCTCCTTTGTATTCTCCACCTGCGGAGAACTGTTGTTGTAATGTAGATAATGGGGGGCTGACCCGGACCCTGGTGCGGAGCCAGGAGGGGGCCTGGGACCCTTCTCGGCCCAGGTGAGACAGACCTGGGGTAACAGAAGCCCTGTTCTGGTCCCCTGAAGTCGGTGCCGGGCCTCGTCCCCAAGGTCCCCTGGGACAGCTCCCAGAGTAAGTTGGGGGCACATTACAAACACGCTCCTGGGCTCCCTGTAGGCCCTGTGACTCAGAGTCTCTGGAGGTAGCCTCTGAAATTCTCCTGCTGATTCAGGGGGGCTCCAGGGCAGTTCTGACCTGGAGTGGCACCCCCAGCCCTCTGCCAGCGGGGAGCTCATGGCCTCCCATGCCGGGGACACTCTTTCTGTCACCAAGACGAGGACTTCTGCTTCCAGCAGTAACCTGATGCTATCAAAGGCCTCTCTCTACAAACTCCCACATAGGCTCGCTGAAATGACAAATGTCTTCTATGGACTCGGCTGAGGGTGTCCCCCAGGACCACGAGTGGAGCAGCGGCCACAACGCAGACCATGCGTGTGGGCAGTCCCAGGCATCCGCTCACCTGAGGAGCACAGCGTGGCCTGGATGAAGAGCCGGGCCTGGGACCAGCACGAGGCAAGAAGTGAGGACAGAGACTCCCCATGTGAACCTGGGCCTCCAGAAAGGCGGAGAGAAAGGCGGAGGGCAGACTCGAATCACAGAAACGATGCAAAACGTACCAACCAGCAAAACCAGGTGTGGCAGATGCAGAGAAAAGAGAAAATCAGTTTGTTTTGGCCTGTGTTCGTGGAGCATGAGTGAGAAGCCTCCTCTTGCTACTTGGGGATGGGCTCGTTCTCACGAGAGACCGGGCCTGCACTTACACCACGCGGCTGTCTAGAAAATCCCACACCACAAACGTTCTGGAGGGGTTTACTGGGTCACCCCGTCCACGGGTGATGACATCATAGCATGGATGATGGTGTCGTGTCATGGATGATGATGTGATGGCATGGACGATGACATCATGGCACGGGGGATAACATTGTGACACAGATGATCATGCCATGTCATGGATGATGATGTCATGACACGGATGATGGCGTCGTGCCACGGATGATGATGTCATGTCATGGATGATGACGTCGTGGCACGGATGATGACGTTATGGCACGGATGATGACGTCATGGCACGGATGATGATGTCATGGATGATGACATCGTGGCACGGATGATGACATAAACATGTTCACGTGACTGAGAAATTCAAAGTTGTAGACTATGAGGAAGATACAAGCTGCGAAGACCAAGCCAATCAAGCCCGCACACAAGGAGGCACAGGTGTGAGAAAATGTGAGGGCCTCGAAATTAAAATCTCAGCAGGTGACTAACCAGGGGATCAGACACGTCGAACAGCCAGCAAACTGGGAAGCCGCCGCCAAGAAGGCGCCGGGGCGACTGAGCAGGAACATATTAGGGACAGCCAAAGGGACAGAGCGAGACGGCCAAGTCGACGCTTCCAGGCAGACCAGAGCCAACAGGGGAGGCGATCACTTGTGACAGGTTTGTGCTAACGGGCACAGTGGGTGGGAGACACGAGCCCGCAGACCCAGGGATCGCCGCGGACGGCGGGGTGGGGAGGGCGAACCCCGACCTTCCACAGTGGTACAGCCCAGCACTAGAGTCCAAGGAAGGCACCGGAAGCCCCAGAGTGGGACGGTCACCTCCTCGGGGTGGCCGAGGAGCAGGACAGCACGCCGCGTGTTCAGAGGGAATCCGTATCTCAACCCGTCGTCTCTTCCCCAGCTAGACTGTCACCCAACAGCAAAGACAAAATACGAAATTTCAGACAAAAACCGAGTTGACTGTCAACAGACCTTCCCTGAAGGAACTAGTGAAAGACCTTCAGGAAGAAAGACGTTAAATCCAAACTGAGGCAGAAACCCAGCAAATCTGTCGGTAGATGTAAGCAAGTCTCGACTGCAGACAAGTGATGACTCGGAGGACAGTTTAAAAAGGCAAAACCCAAACACGGGCGATGGCAGCCTGGGTGAGGGGCTCGGGGTGGCATCTGGCGGAGCACTGCCAGACCCTGGAGGCGCAATGGCTGCCAACTGAGGGGAGGGAGAGAGGCAAGGCCTGGAGGGTGCGGCCGGGGGCACAGCGCCGGCTGCAGACCGTGCCCCACGAGTTAGGCTCAAGAGCGCCGGCTCTTCCGTGAACGCACCGCGAGCGGGAGCAGCAAGCCCCCCGCCCCGCCCCCCTGCAGGCCAGACTGTGCGTCAGCATGTCCCCAGCTCGGCTGCCTGGACTCGTTCGCCCTTGACGGGTTTGTGATGGGAAGGGAAGGCCTCTCTTTGCCGGGTGCCCCCACCGTCTCCCACTCTGCCCTGCCCTTGGGGGTCGCACCCACGCTGCCTAGGTCTGCAGGCCCCTCCTGCTGGCCTTGGCTCCTCCGACCCCCAGCCCCACAGGGCCCGTGGCACTTCAGCCACTGGCCTGGCCTCTGGCTCATTCTGCCTGCTCCCCATCCACACCACTGTGGGTGAGGCTCAGGGAACACAAAGCTGACCGTGGCCACCCCTGCTCTGTGGACTTCCAGGGCCTGGCCCGTCCGATGCCTGCAGGCTCCCGGGCCCCTCTCCGTCCAGTTTCATAAAGGAGGGTCACATCGGCCCCGCACGCCAGGAGTCCACAAATGCCTCTCCACCGGGAAGGCGGACTCACTCCCACCTGGCATGAGGAAAGCAGGTGGCGTGCCCAGGTCGGGGGCTACGTGGAGCGGCAGAGGCATGGCTGTCCCCCACAGCACCTCCATCCTGGCTGCTCCTCTCCCCCCCAACCCCAGCTGGCTCTACCCAGCACTGACACCGCCGGGCGCTCGTTCCCCAGATGCCCACATGCTTGGCTTCCTTGCTATGGCCCCTCTTCCTCCCGGGATGCCAAGGAGCCCTGCCCCCCCACCCCGGGGCCTCGGGCGGGCCCTGCATGGAGTGGGCTCCTGACCGCAGATCCTGGTGACCAGGACAATGAGCAGCTGGGGGTCTGGAACCTACATAAGGATGGGAGCCTGGAGGGCAGGGCTCCTGCATCCATGCTGCCTGTTGCCATCACAGGTTCTCCCACGGCCAGTTAGGGCCTTTGCCGTGAACGCGGGAGGCCTGCCCAGGGACTACAGTGGTGCAGACAAGGCTCTGGAAGCCATGAATGTGGGTGGGCAGCCCTTCTGAGGACCCTAGGTGTCACAGGACAGAAGCCCAGAGACGCCGTGGGCTCGAGACACGGAGAGAAACCACAGAGGAGGGGGCCTGTGTGCAGGCCAGTGCTGGGAAGGAAAGAGCACCTGTCTCACACGTCCCTTCGCACACCTGGACCGGGCACGCGGGTGAGGCTCCCGCACAAGGCCTGGATCCGGCCGGGGATGGAATTCAGCACGGCTGCTCGCGCCCTGCCTGCCGCGCAGGGGCTGGCGCTGCAGGCCCTTCCCAGGGACGGCGTCTGCCCAGGGAGGAGGCCTCTCCTCCCCCACCAGGGCTCTGGAGAGCCTCAGCCGCCACCCCCAGGCTGGGGGCCACGCGGGGCCCCCGGGGGCCAGGCTGACAGCTCAGGCTCCAGCAGCCACGGCCCGGGCTGGGCTGACTTATCGCGTCGGCGGGAAAGCAAAACTCCTCCGTGCAAAAGCATTCCACAAAGGGGGTCTGACTTCCCTGCTCTCGTGCCTCATTACCATTCCGCAGGCGTCCCCGGGCACTTAATAACAGCAAACAGTCTGAATGCAGCGCCCCGCATTCAGCAAACAGCCAGAGATGCTTCTCCCCACGCCCGACCTGCCCATTAGCATTTGTGGAGAGCCCCCATCTGCATTGCGACAATAGTCCTGTCCCTGGATCCGGAGTTGGGGGGGGGCACGGGCATTTGTTGGCACAATTAATTGTCCCTTGTACCCACTCCGGGGGGCGGGCGGGGAGCGTGTCCTGGGGGCTCACCAGTGAAGTGGCCAGATTCAGGCCAGAGCGGAATCCTGACCGCATGGGATGGGGCCACTGTGGCACAGTGCCCAGCAGGGTGGGCACCCTGGCCTGGTCCACAGGCAGCCCCAAGGCACAGAGAGCAGTCTCAGCCCCTTTCTGGAATACTTTCCGCCCTGCTGCCAGGGGACTGGGACCACATGCAGGGGGACGCATCAGGGGTCAGCCGCCTGAGAACCAAGCACTTGGCGGGCCGGCCACCCGTAAGCACAAAGCGTCAGGAACAATGTGAGCTTGTCCCTCTCTGCCACAGTTGAGACAGTGACACTCCCTTACAGCCGCCAGTAAGCTGGCATGCTCCAGTGGGTGCCGGGAAGAGCCCCAGAAGGGGGAGATGGACACAGAAATGCCCGAAAAGCGAAGACACACGGTGTCGAGGAAGGGGACGAGTGTGGGTGCAGAGAGCTGGCTCTGGAGGCCCCGTCCTCTCTCCACCAGGAAGGGGGGGGGTCAACACGTACGGGCCGCCTCCTTTCTGCCAGCCATGGGGCGCCAGACACACAGCACGACTGAGGCGGGGCCTGGCGCCTGGCACCCAGCAGCCCAGAGCGTAGAACAGAGCAAGAGGAAGGGTCCCTCCAGGGTGGGGTCCCACCTCCTCAGAAGGACCTGCTTGCGCCGTGGTGGGGGGCAGGACGTCGCCAGGCAGACACTAGGTCAGCAGGAGCCGAGTGCCCATCCCCGTTCCCCGCTGCCACCCGGGGCGCAGGCTTCTCACCAGAGCTGTCACAGTTGTCCACGGAGAAGTGGTCCAGCCTCCGCTCCTCTGAGACAGGCTCGCACGTGATGTGGGGGACCGTGAGCATCTTCTCTCCAGGATTCACCCCGTTGTCCTTGTCCAGTTTGAACTTCTTTCTCTTTACCTGAAATGACAGGCAATAAGCCAGCGGTTCCTGGGCGTCCACTGGCCCCAGAGCCCCTTGGCAGCCCCGCTGAGCACCTGCCAGGGAACCAGGTCTCAGGGGCCAAGCTCCAGCCCTTTCGCACGCAGACAGGGAGGGCCGCGGCACTGCAGAGCTGCCAGGGGTCCCGTGGGGGGCTTGGCACAGGCGCTGCCCGGGAGCTCGGCCTGAGGGATGAGCAGGCAGGAAGCTGGCAAACAGGTAAACATTCGAGAGATCACCAGGGCACGTGCCGACAAGGGCCGCCAGGAGTGCCAGCATGGGGTGGGGCAGCTGGCGGATGGCCTGGGGCTGGCAAAGGCCGCTCTGAGGAGGTGATGTGGAGGTGGGGGAGTCTGGGAGGGGGTTGGGCACAGGGAACAGAGGGTGCAGGGCTTCGGGGGATAGCTGGCCTCCGGGAGAGCTGGGTACCACCAAGCAAGTGTGGGCACATGGGCCACCCTCCTTCACCACACCAGCCAATCACGACATCCTTGCCCAAAGCTTGCCCAAACCCCTGCACCGTGATCTCAAGGCCTTCTTCCCCGAGCTGGGGTGCCACCTCTGTGCTGACCGACACCCACCGTGCCCAGTAGAGAAAGCCAGACATCAGGGTCCTCTCGAGAGCCTTCTCTCCCAGCGCTGGACAGAACCCAGCCTGTTCTGCACCCTGGGGCTCCCCCTCCAGGCCCCCCACAGCCCTGGCCTTGCAGCAGCAGTCCCACATGTCCCTGGAGCCAAGGGACCCTGGGGTGGCAGGGCCCGGCACACGCTCCCCCCCCCCCCCGGGCCCAGAGTGGTGCT
>NW_024424786.1:45414011-45434588 GCF_017311325.1 Ursus maritimus
TGAACCCAGGGTCAAACCCTGGCCAGAAGCCGTGGCCCCCAAGGCCTCCCCACCCGCTAACGAGGGATCCCGTCCTGGTGGCAGGTGGGGGCCGTTACCATGACAGACTTCTTGGGCTTGGGGCTGGGGGACAGCAGGGCGTGGTTCCGAGCGGGCTTGCGGACGTACATCTTCCAGGTGGAGGAGTCGGGGTTCTCGGCCGCGCAGGTCACGGCCTCACACGCCAGCCGCGACTCACAGCTCGGACACCACAGAACCCCAACGCGTCTGCCACCACCTCCCCAGCCTGTCCATTCACAGGTGCAAAGACACCTGTCGGCTGCCTCTCCCTGGGCCACTCACGGCGGGTGTGCACAGTGGGTTCAGGGAACAGGAGCAGAAACAGGACGCCCTGGGCCTGCGGGTACCAGGCAGGAGGGGGAGGGCAGAGCAAGGCCCCTCCCAGAGGCCCAAATGTGGGGTTCCAGTGCCTGGGCACCGTCTGTAGTCGTGGGGAGCCTCTGGACAGCATGCGGGTGAGGTGGGCCTCGGGCCTACATTCTAGAGAGATGCTCGTGGTGGCTGCCACACAGGGACGACCCGGAGGAGGGACAGCACTGCCAGGGATCTGAGAGGCAGACACACCACGTCTGGGTGGGCAGTGGGGGACAGGAGGGGTGCCAGGAGCCTCAGAGAGGACGCAGCCTGGGGGTCTTGCTGCTGGCGGGGGCTGGCAGGGTTCCCGGGGGCTGTGACACCACCCACGGTGGGGACCTGGACGGACATGGCAGCCCTCATGCTGTGCACGGGAAAGGCCACAGGCCTGGCCCCTCCACGCCCCACTTTCCCTAGCAGCAGGCACGCGTCCTGCCCACGAATGTTTCGCCAGCCACTTCCTGCCTCCCCGGGCCCCAGTCATCCCGCAGCGGGCACCACCTGAGCACGGCCTTTGCAGGGGGCTCGCCCCCAAGGCACAAGGCTCGGCGAAGAATCCACCGTGCTCCCCTCCCACCGGCAGTCTGCCCGCAGCGGCCGGGGCTGGTTTTACGGCCTGATTTATGGTCTCCCCGAAAGGCGAAGGCTGTGGGGCCGTAAAACCAGGCCTGAGGGGGCCCAGCCCCTCAGCTTTATGGCCCCTGCTATTTCCTTCCCATCCAGGTACGCCATCCAGGCCCCAGACGGTGGGTTCCGGAAGGGCTTCAGAGGGACGAGGGGGAGCCAGGGCTGAGCCGTGGCTCCCAGGCGGGACAGCGCCTGATAGCTGGCACCCCTCACGGGGCCCTGCCCGGGGCAGAGGGCACAGGAGATAAGGCCACGGGGGTGACCCCAGCCCGACCCTGGGGGGGCCTCCAGCGCTGGGGGTAGCTGCCCTCCTGGGCAGAGGGCCCCACATCCACGGCTGGACACCGACAATGCCTATGCCCCAGGACCCCCGCCCAGACATGCCTCAGGTGAGCCCCGGGCCTGCTCGTGCTCACTCCTCCGCCCCCAGACCCTCTGGGACCCGGTTTTCAAACAATTTTCTGCCTGAGTCCTTGTTTGCATTAAAAGGATGAAGCCATCCTCTGGTGTGTTCCAAGAGCCCTAGGTCACAGAGCAGAGTGTCCAGGGGCTCACCCCCCACCCCGGTTCCCCACTGCTCTTAGGCTCTGTCTCCTCCGCCCCCAGGCCTCGTCGCAGCAGCCCTGGGCTGCACTGAGGGGCCCCGGAATCCAGGGCGTGGCCATGCTATCAGCTCGCCAGTCCCACCTGCAGTCACCAGGGAGTCCGAGCCCCGTGGGGGTGCCGGGAACACCCAGAAGGTGCCCATACTGCACAAGCAGAGCCCCAGCCCCACTGGGGGATGGCCATATGGGGACCCTTCCCTTTTCCCTGCCAGACCTGCTCCAGGGCAGAGCAGGGGGGTGGCCACGGAAGGAGGACAAGGAGCAAGATGCCAAAGGCCGGCTGCTGTGGCCGGGAGGTGAGGGGCCCATGAAAAGAGCCCCCACTCCAGGACTGGCCAGGGCACATCCTTGTCCCCCGGTCTGCCCCGCAGGACCCTCTAGGGACGGAGCTGGGCGCTCCCATGCCCGCCCCGTCGGCATGCCCACGTTTCCCAGGAGAAGGCACGGCAGTGGGTGTGCACGTCTGTGCTGCTGCATTGCCCCATCCCCACGCCGGAGGGACCCGCCCTGAGCATCACGGCCGAGAGCAGCTCGGCGATCTCAGAACGGACACCAGCTGGGGCTTCCCCGCAGACGCGAGGCTGGACGTGACAACGGCAGGCGCCATCACCTGAATGAGCGAGGCTGCGGCCGGGATCTGCCTGTTGAAGTGCTTCTGTCTCTGCTTCTGCTGGACCTTTAGGGCAAACCCGGAGCCGAGAATCCCCTGGGAAGGAGGAGAGACCAGGGCTCATGTCCATGCAGACAGCCACTGCCTGGCCCGGCCCGTGGGACATGGGCACCTGGGGGGACAGGGCAGGTGCTGGGGGGACGGGGTGGGCGCCGAGTTACTGGCTGGGGCAGAAGGTAGCCCCGCCCGAGGGTCTGTGGGCTGCGTCCCTGGGATTGCCAATGGGATGGACGGGACCAGCTCGTCAGGAAGGGAGTTCCCTGTCCACAGAGGGGATCAATCGTACGCATGCATGTGCACACACACTCACACACACACACGTGCGTGTGTGACACGTACACAGAATCCATACTTGTGCCCGTAGTGAGTGACATGTCACGCACGCCCACTCCCACCTGGACACACGGACACACGGACACACGCACCTACGCACACACACAGGGAACTAGAAGGTATAACCCTCACGGTCCGTGATTTCTAGGGAGGAACAGGTCAAGGCCCGGCCCAGGCCTCCGCAGGCGCGTACTCTGCCTCCACCATCACGGGGCGGCTGCTATGGGGGCCTCCCTGTGACCCCGGGGGGCTGGCCGCCGCCCACACCTGCTGCGAAGGACGCTCTGGGGGCAGGGAGGGTGGGGGTACCTCTGTGAGTGCGCCCCCTCCTCGGGGGACCCCTGCCGGGAGGCGGGGATGTCCCTGACATGGAGCACCTACCGCTGGGAGCGCAAAGAAGGAGATGGCGAACACAGAGAAGCAGGAGGCAATGGTCTTCCCGACCCACGTCTGGGGCACCTTGTCCCCGTAGCCGATGGTGGTGACCGTGACCTGTGAGAGGGGCAGGGGTCAGACCCAGAAGCTCGGGACGGACAGCCGTCCCGCCGAAACCCACCACGCGGCCGACACGGAGCTTCCGCCCAGTGGATGGTCGTGGTCTCCCGAAGCCGACGCCATACAGGGAGCGAGGCCCAGGTGTGCACAGGGGCTGGGCGCCGAGGCCAGACTCCCTGCTCCGCCGCCTGCGCTGACCCACAGCAGTCCTGCCACCCAGGCCACTGACGTCGCTGTGCGGCGGCCCCCAGGAGGCTGGAAGCTCCCACCAAGGCTGGTCCTCGACCAAGAGGACAGGGATGACGCGGCACTTCCTGACGCCACCCCGGGCACCAGATGTCTCAGTCGCCCTTCTGAGAGAACCAGACGCAGCCCCAGCCTTCTTCTTGGTGGGGGGGAGCCGACCCTCGGAGCTTGAGGTGGGACCATGGGTGTAGGGGCTGCCCCACCCCGCCCCAGGCTCCCATCCTGCTTGCATCTGAGGTGTGCTGCCTGGGGCGTCCAGCGTGAGCCTGAATGTCACATCCTGCAGGATTGGAGGGCCCAGCCTGGTGTGTCTGTCACTCAGCGCCGACGCTCCCAGCCCAGGCCTGCCTGGACTCTGGGTCCTGGGGCTGCCCGTGGGCTTTGCAGGCGTTGGCTCTGAGCCTGGCCAGCAGACGTCAGACACCCCAACACTCATCTTGTGGGCCCACGTTCACACCCGCACGCCGGGGCAGCAGGCACAGTGGCCCAGAGAGTCCATGCAGCTTCCTGTCTTTGGAGGTCAGCCTGGCCAGCACCTGCCTGCCCTGTGGTCATGCCGGTTCTGTTCCGAGCAGCTCGGCTTCTCCCTTCTGGAGCCTACAGTCCAGGCCAGGTGAGAATGGCCTCTGGCAGGCCCGGGAAGGTCTGCACGGAGCCTTTCCTCGATCCCCTGCCCCGGGGAGCCAGTGCGGGGAACGGGAGACACAGAGTCAGGGCACAGAACAGACTCCACAAGGAGGCAAGGCCCAGACGGGATGCGTTGAGGCCCATGGCAGCTACTGCCGGTCTGTCCCAGGACCCCAGTGGGTGCGCCCTACCAGCCGTGGAGCATGGAGGGAGGGGGAGACCCAGTAGCTACAGCCAGGCAGGGACACGCACGTGGCCGCTCGGAGCCACTGGAGCGGATGCCGGCCTGCGGGAACAGCAGGGGAAGAGGCAGGCGCGCCAACGAGCCCGTCAGCACACGGGCGAGTCCAGGCAAACGCTCAGCTTCTAGCACCGGGGGCAGCCAGGGCCGGCCACTGCTGAGCCCACAGCAGCGTGACCACGGCAGCCTGACCATGTGTCTGCATGGGGTCCCGGGACTTCCACAATGTCACTGTCCCTCGGAAACACCCCCTACCCCCACGGAGCATGCTGGGCAGCCTATAGCCCAGTCCTGTAAATGGGCCACCTGAGCCCCTGGAGGCCGGTGCGGACCCACAGATGTGCCTCTCACGCAGCTGGTATGCCGCACGCGCACACGGACACACGCAGCGGCCCGATGCACTCAGGCAGCAGCATGGCACACACGTGTGCGTCTCTCACACAACGAGGGCGCGTAAGGAAGGGCCGGGGCCCACATCGAGCCCAACCACTCCAGGCTCCCTCGGGCCCACTTCCCCTTGGGCCACGCACACGTGCACACACAGGCCGTGCACACCCGGACCGTGGCACGGGGGCCTGCAGGGTGGCGCCGGACCACCCCGGGGACAGGGGCAAGCCCGACAGCCAGCTGGCAGATAAGGAGGTCCCAGAGAAGCCTGGAGCCCTCTCGCCGGCAGGGTGTCCTCTCCAGACAGCCTGCGCCCCACGTGTGAGGCCTGGGCGCCAGCTGCCCCCGGCTGCCCCTGCAGAGGGCCGGGCGCACGGAGCAAAGGCAGGTCTGGGGCTGCCAACGGGGTGAGGGCAGCAGGCTGCACCCAGCCCTCTTTGAGGAAATGAAATTTTTGTAAAGTTATTTTATTTACATAAACGTAGGACAGGTCTGTTACCACTTCAATAAATGAACACGAAAACGTTTTTAAATTCCTCAGCAGTTCTTCCCTAAGCGCGAAGCGTGGATGGGTACGACCCACGCGAGCGGAGGCTCTCCAGGATCCCCAGCGACAGCTGAGAGTGCGAGCGCACCTGAGACCAGGAAGGTTGAGAGCGGCTGCTGGGCAGGGAGGGCCAGGGAGGGGCAGGGCCACCAGCGAGGGACTCCCACCTCGGGGACCAGGGGCGTCCCCGAAAACTCAGGCATCAGGACAAATAATACCTAATACAACCTTTTAATCAAAATAAATCCTTGATGACGGGGAAGCGAATGTGGGGGGCAGGGTGGGGCAGGGCCCCCGAGACCATCTCCCTGAGCAGACCGACCAGGCCCCCAATTCCCCCGGCCCCACGACAGCTGGGGTACCAGGGCTTCCCGTGGCGGGCCGGCGGACATCGGGGTGCCCGGGCAGGCGTCCCTCACCCCATGGAGGACACGCGCCTCTCACACCGTCACAGACACGCGCTGTCACGTGCACGACGTCCCTCGGCTCTCGGAGGCCCACCCCTGCAGAGCTGCTGTTTCTCCTGAGATCACAGACCAGGCGGCTCGGGAGGGCTGGTCTCCAGCCACTGCGTTCACCGCTCACCCCCAGCCGGGCGGTCCGGGGTGCAGACCTGCACATCCTGGGCCCTCTAACACGGGGAGACATAGTGCAGCCACTGTGGCCCTCCCCTGGGCGCCGGCCACCAGACAGCGGCCCACACGGACCAGCTCACACGCAAACCCACGGATGCGTGACACCGGGGATGGGGCCATGGAGGCGGGAGGGAGGTGGACCGAGCCATCCTCATCCTCCGGAAGCTGGCACCGGGGCGTGTGCTTGTCTCTGTGTCTTCGCTCCCATTTCAAGGGACAGGAGGCATGTCCTTTTAGAACCTTCTAGATTCCCCACCACACACACTTTCTGTCCCGAGAAGCTGGCACTGCTGTTTTGTTCTAAAGCAGCCTCTGGAAGGCCAGCCTCCAGCGAGATGGGAGGGCCAGCCCAGAAATCGTGGCTGGCCTGGGGGCATCGGGCGGCCCATCTGGAGGTGTCGTGGCTGTCTGTCCACATGTGGGTGTGACGGCGGTGCCAGTGTCGACACTTACGGGGTCACCGTAGTGGTGCGTCTGCTTGGCAAACTAGGGATGGTATCATGAATGAGTGAGCATCTTACAGAGGGGGAAACTGAGGCTCTCAGGGGCAGGCACTGTGCATGAGGTCTCACCACTGGTAAGTGACTGAGCAGGCATGACCCACTGGTCCACACCATGACGTGGCAAGACTCCAGAGCAAAGGCCAAGGCTGCCACGAGCCACCAAACTGCCCGAGGCAGCCAGAAGGACACAGTCTGGGCGAGGAAAAGCACGGACAGGGGGGTGGCCGAGGGGGGCTGTGACGGGAAGGGGTCCTCAGGCACTTGGGAAACAGCCACAGAGGGGACACACACTGGCACGTGTGGGCCAGGGAACAGCCCAGCCATGCAGGCAAACTACAGGTCAAAAGAAAGCAAACACCCCGAAAGGAACTAGCTTCCTTTCCGTGGGCAGAACGAAATCGCTGAACACAGACCCACGCAGACTGGAGCCTCTCATTCCGTGAGTCTGTGGTCTCACTCACGGAAAGCTCAGGCTCAGACCCTGCCCCAGGGTGGCTCGTCGGCCCACGCGTGGCAGCCAGACTCGGATGCGACATGCAGACTGCACACCATAGACAGCAGGGAGGCCAGGACCCCTCTCTTCCCTTCCCCTGGGCACGGCCCCAGAGCCCCGCACCGAGGCTGACGTGTCCACCCCGCAGCAGGGCTCTAGGCCCCAGGTGACTCTGCTTGAGGTCTCAGCTCAGGTGTCACCGCCTCAGGAGGCCCTCCCTGACTGCCAGGGCAGAGAAGGTCCTCCAGGGACCCAGCCAATCGGCTTGTGCAGACCACGGCGGAAGCTCTGAGAGCACAGGACCAGGGCTGCCCGCCACCTCGTCGCACCTGTGCGAGCACCTGTGAGCAGGACCACAGCGATGCCCCAACGTCACATCTGCACAGAAATAGGCCTTCCGCCAAGAGCCGGCCTCGCCAAGAGGACCTCAGGTCCAAGGAGAGTCCTCATGGCCGCAGAAACTTCTGCTGCCTTCCTGGGCCTGCCGTCCCCTCGGTGAGCCCCTCGGCGAGCCCCACGCCAGCCCGAGGCCTCCCCATTGTACAGATGGGGAGACTGAGGAGTGGACCGACCACGTGCTCACTGGCCCCAGAGCCACTTCAACGGTGCTGCTGAGTTGACGTCCCTGGAGGTGGATGCTGTGGTCTGCCCCTCGTCTCCACCACCCTGCCTGATGAGTCACCCAGAAGCCCCTTCCCTGTGGCTGGCCTTGCCTGGGCCCTCAGGATGGGGCTCAGAAACACGAGGTCCTTGTGGTTCAGCAGGGGCCAAAACACATGTACCACAGGGGCCACTCTGTGAGGAAGGTGCTGGAAGTGGGGAGCTGGTCAGGGGCAGAGCAAGACTCTCAAAACCAGAAGGGCTCAGGGGTGTGATTGGACTATGGCAGCCGTAAACACTTTAGTGTGAGTCAGCCTGCTATGGGTGAGACACAAGTGTCTGGCTTTAGGAAACGGCCAGAGACCTATGGCCGGCAAGGGCCCCCGCACGATTTACAGCCAGCCTTTGCTGCCTCTCTCTGGGCGCCTGGGGTCCAGGCTTCCATGTCCTTGCTGACTTTACTTCTCCATCGATTTGTGGGCGTGGGTCCTTGTTTCATACCCAGTTTACAAATGGGCCCAGAGAGGTCAGGTAACCTGTGCGGGCCACGCAGGCAGTGGGTGGCGGAGCCGGGATGGGGTTCCTCACCGGGCTCCACCCCCACGCTCCTGGCCACAGTGTCATACGGATTCCTGTCTCACAGTGTTCCCTGATGCTGACCGTGTTTCTTTCCACGGGACGGAAGCTGGAAAGTTCTTACGCTCACTGACATGAGCTGAACCCCCAGCCCAGAAGAAATCAACCCTGCCTCCTACCCTCCCTGGGCCTGCCAAGTCATAGAAGAACCCCCTTCCCCCCCAGGTATCAGCCCCTGGGCAGGATGTGTGAGACAACGCACTCAGCTTTTGGGCTCCTACATCCTGCAAAACCTACTGCAAGGGCCCTTCCTCCGGGCACGCTCTCGGCCAGGCTCCCAGAGCCCCCAGTCCTGCCCCACACTGACGGTCTACAGGCCCAAGCCTGGGCTCCTGCGGACCTTGGCTCTCAGCCACACAGCACTCGCAGGCCTTGCAGACAGCTCCAGGCGGAGAAAGCCCTGGAACGGGGAGGGGGGGGGTGTGTCTGAGTGCTGGGGTGGGGGCCTGGCCTGCCACTCCCGGGCTTCAGATGAGGTCCTGACACTGCCCCCGTGCTCTCGGCGGTGCCGACAGGCTTCCATGTGCATGTCTGGGGGGTCCTGTCCTCACCCAGGACCTCACTCAGCCCCCAGACCCAGCTGACCTCACCCAGCCAGGAGGCCGGCCAGCCCCGGAGGCTAGACCCTTCTAGAGCCGCCGGCTGAGGACAGGGTGAACAGCAATCAAGCTCTACTCTAAATGGCGGCTGAAATGCAGGGAAAGGCTTCCAGCGTGTTCGCTCTAAAGACTAAATTTAGATGCAGGGGGTAAACAGCCCAGCGGCCTCCTGATTTGAGAGACCCCCGGGCGCTAAACAGAGGAGCCCGTGTTTGCAAAAACGGCTTTTCCCTCCACTCAAACTTTAACACAAACAAACGCATTTTGTTCCAAGGGCGAAGAAAAAAGTCTTAAATCCTCCCCAAACACCTCAGCAGCCAGGCATGGGGCGCCACACTTGGTGGGGGGGGTGAGCCCTCACGCCAGCGTCGGGCATCCCCACCCGGGTTGGGGGGACAGGAGGAGACACTCAGCCACTGAGCGGACACCCTTGCTAGGCGACCTAGAACTGAGACTTGAGAAGGGGGGGCTTCTCGTGAAGTCTGGCCAGGACACCGCCATCCTGGGCTAAATAGTGTCCCCCCAAGTTTCATGTCCGCTCAGACCCTCAGAATATGAGCTTATTTGGAAACAGGGCCTCTGTCGAGGTGTTACGGGGAGATCTCATGTGGAGATCATCCCGGTCTACCTGGGCAGGCTCTAAACCAAAGACAAGTGTCCTTATAAGAGACAGAAGATGTGGCCACAAAGCCAGGGACGCCCAAAGCCCCGGAAAAGCTGGAAGAGGCAGGAAGAGCCCTCCCCTGGAGCCTCCGGAGGGAGCGCGGCCCTGCCCATGCTTTCATCTCGGACTTCTGGTCTCCAGAACTGCGAGAGAATGCGTCGTTCTTGTCTGAAGTGCCTCCGTCTGTGGGACTTCGACGGATGCCCCCACTGTGCCCAGTGCTGCAGCTCTCGAACTCACTTATTCATCCATACAACAAACACGGCTGAGCCCAGATGCTGAGGACACCTAGGGCCACCCCGGGGCACCCCCAGCCCAGACAGGCTTGAGGGCATCTGCGTACCAGCTCCCCATGCAGGGGATGGCCCTTCTCACCTCCCGGTGGCCCAGACGCCCTATTTTCGGGTCTGTCCTGCACATCTCTGGGAAGCCGGCCTGACTTCTGGCTGCGCCCCCCCAGCCCAGGCCTGTGGGGTGAGGGGCGTGGGGAGTGCAGGTAAAGCCCGGGGGGACCCAGTGTGGAGACCAGAAATGGCCCGGCATGCAGCCTTCATTGCCCCCCCATCCTTGGGTGTCCCAGGGCAGCACCCCCTCATCTGTCTGCCCCAGACAGGGAACCTCGGGACCAGTGCCCCCTCCCACGAGAGGTAAACGGAGCCGGGATACGGGGAACGGGCAGGGAGCAGTGGCTGGGCGCAGTTGCAAATCACCAAACTAGCTTAAAAGCCCCAATCAGGGCCAGCCCCGTCTTGCATTTCTTGAGCTCTGTTTGTCCGAGACGCGCCAGGAACACAGCCCATAACTCAAGCCTTGGGGGCCGCTCCTGCCCGGACAGCTGCGGGGCAGCCGCGGCTATGAATGGGAGCCGTTTGCCCCAGAGCCCCGGGGGGCGGGGGGCCCGGGGCGGCCCAGAGGCGCAGGGCCTGGCAGGAACAATGGCCAGGCCAGGGCCCGCGGTGGCCGAGGCTGGGGCTGCAGCTGACGGCGAGGGCTGGGGCACCGGTGCCAAGCTGGGCACAAAGGGGCCGTTTTCCCGGCTGGCGGGCGGATGTTTGCACAGGTGTGGGAGTGGGGGCACTGCTCTGCCGAGGGCTGGGGGCAGGGGAGCAGCCTCGGCCGCCCGCCGCTCCTGGAGCGGCCCAGGGAGGCAGGGAGGGCAGCGCCAAGGCTGGGCACCGCTTATCAGCCGGACCTCAGGCGATCACCCACACACTTCCTCCTGGTTCTGGGCAGCCTGTCCCCACATGGGCCCGTCACCAGGACTCGGCCCCTCCACCCACCACCGGCTGAGCTCCCTGCCAGGGGCTGAGCCCTCCCATCCTGACCTGCCAGGGCCTGCCACACCTGGCCGACAGGGGCGCACAGAGGCCGGAACTGGGGCCTTCCCCACACCAGAGCTGGGCAGCATGTCCTTCCCTTCCTCAAGCAGCCTGGCACACTGGAAGCTTCCAGAAAGCACGCAGGCTTGCCAACACCTGGGCCCTCCCTGTGTGCTTGGCTTCACAGGCGCGAGACACAGACACAACAGGGGCATGTGCCACCTGGGGGGGGTCACAGCGAGGCTTCCCACCACCTGGACAAACTGGGTCGGGCCTCCTTTCTGGAGGAGCGTGGGGAGCCCCAGGAGAGAGCAAGGCCCACTTCTTCTGGAAGGGAAAAGACTGGGGACAGACATGGCTATTGCCCCCTGCCCAACGCCCCTCAGACCCTGTGCTGCCCCCAAGGCCTCACCACAGCTCATGCAGCCCAGGACCTGCTCCCGTCCCAGGCAGCCCCTCACCCTAACGAGCCCGGACATCAGTTGCCCCACCCCGAGCTCTACGGGGCTCCCTGCTCAGCCACGCTCAGCCTGTAACGGGAGCCACTGTTCACCAGCTGTCACCGGCTATGCCGCTCCTGGCCCCACTGTTCCCGGCTCTGTCCTAGACCCTCCTGGAGCGCTGGCTGTTTGCACCCCAGAGCACTCTGAAGGGGGACGGCACTGTCCCCACGGGAACGGTGGGGCGTGTGAGGGCCTGGCCTGTGGCCCACACCGCTGTGCCGCCCCACAGCAGGCACCCATCCCGGGCTGCGGCAGGGCCTTGCTCACGCTGTTCCCAGGCTGGGTCCTGACCCCCAGGGGTGGTGAAGCTAGCAGCCACCCTGAGCTTAAAGGTCCAGAATGAGGCCCAGTCGTGGGTGGAGGGTGTGCTAAGGGCACCCTTCATGCCCTGAACAGTTGCTCCACGGGCACACACGCCAAGGACACGGGCAGGACTCGGGGCACGGGTGGCTGGCGGAGGCCATGCCTGGCTGTCCACAGCAATGAGTGATCCTCAGAGCAATGTCTCCCGTCCCCGCAAGCCTGGCCTACTGGGAACCCCCCCACCTTACGTTCACCTCTCCCGCAGACTGGCAGCTCAGGGAGCCCAAGCCACCCAGCCCATGCTTGCGAGTAAAGCCGGGGCACTGGGTGCTGGGCCCCACCGTTCTGTGCTTAAGGAGCCCATCTCCACAGCCAGGGGAGCCTCGGGGCCCCAGGGGGGAACCCGCACGTCTCCGGGCAGGACCCAGCTATGGCATCTGCAGGCTTGGTGCACAGCCAGAATAGGGGAGCGCTCTTCCTTTCTCGCAAGGACCCCCGCCTGTCATCTCCTGGGTTGTTCGCTATTTGACGTCATGCTTCTCGGCACGGGGATGCCCCTGGGGCCAGCACAGACCCTCCGGGACAGGCAGGCCCCCGCCAGGCCCCACCCTCCCCACGCGGCCATGGCAAAGACGGCTGGCGCCCTGGGTCGGCCACGCAGGGCCCAGCTGGGGGCAGCCAGGAGCTCCCAGCGCCTGCACATGCCCCATCGCCCCGTCACACGCCCGTCACACCAGCTCCAAGACATCGAGAACCTCCCGACAGCATCCGCGGAGCATAAAGGGTCCACCATGGGGCTCCAGAACCCAGCGTCCTCGGCCCCACCACTGCCCAGGGCACCTGTCCCCACTTACCACCCCCCACCACAGGGCATCCGCGTAGCTGCCAAACTCCACTTGGCCCGACTCGTTCACGGCGTCCTTCTCTGCCAGGTACACGAAGTAGGAGGAGAAGATGAGGCCCAGGAAGCCGATATACAAGGTGGTGATGAGCTCCTGGGGGCAGAGCGGGCAGAGGGCGCGTCAGCGGAGCGCTCCTGGCGTCCCCGGGCTCCGGGTTCCGGCAGGATGCTCTGGGCAGACGTCATGGGCGGGGCCGCACTAGCCCCGGGTTCCGCCGACGGTTCTCCGTGAGTTCCCGCCTGGCTCCCATGCCTGCACTGGGCTTCAGGACGGTGCACCTTCACCCCTCTCCCTGCTGGCCAGTGCCACGGCTCTGCCCCGAGAACTGTGGCGACGTGCCTCACCCTCGTGGGACGGTTTGCATCTGTGGCATTTAGATCTCTGAGCCTCTGCCAGCCTCTTCCTCGTCCCACACTCCTGCCCTCTCTCTGCCCTGGCTTCCCATCCCCCAGCTGGAGGGAGCATGGCCGCATGGCCTGCCCGGCAGACGTCGCACCCTGCGCTTCCCCCCTCGTCCCCGGCGCCCCACGCAGACCACCCACCTGGCGGTGGATGAAGACCACGGAGCCGAGCAGCCTCCAGGTACCGCCCTGACGGTCCACGTGCAGCATCCTCAGGATCTGGAGGAAGCGGATGCCCCTGCGGGGGAGACGCCTCTGTGGCCCTGCCCCCAGCTCGCCCCCGGCCCTCCCACCCGCCCCCTCCTCAGACACAGGGGTGGGACCCAGCCAGACCTGCACACCAGCTTCTGGGGAGGCCCTGGGATCACCCCAGCGCACAGATGAGCAAACTGAGGTCCCCAAAAGGTTAGGTCACAGCCCAAGTCCTGGACGTGCCCTTGCTGGGTCTCCCAGCAGGCAGCCTAACTCAGTGTGGGCCCCGACCTGTGCCCCTCCCCCAGCACGCTGCCCCGGGCTCTCACACCCCAGCTGGGACGGCTTGTAGCCCAGGTGTACCTGATGGCTGAGGTGGCAAACACCTGCCCTTTGGAGCCCACGCAGAGGACAACCATGGAGGCCAGGACCACGATGAGGTCTGGGGGAAGGGGTGGCACGTCACCAGCCAGGCCGCTGGCTCAGGGGAAGGAGCCTGGCGGTCAGAAGGACAGGGCCACTCGGATGGGAAGACCAGCCTTCTGTCTCAGGCACACCCAGGCCCACCTGGCCCACCTCCCAGCCCCACTCCCAGGCCGCTGGAGCAGCAGATCCCCACCCCCCCACCACGCTGTGCTGAGCACGACCAAGCCTGGCTGTGCGAGCGGCGTCTGAGGCTGCGTCCTACGCTGCAGGGCTCAGGGGGTCCACCCCATGGCCTCAGGAGGACTCTGCCTGCTGGGGCTCATGATGGGGACCCACCCTGCAGGATCCCCCTTCCTGGGGAGGGTGCCCAGCCCAGGGGGTGAAGCTCCCCTGGGGGCAAGCAGGACTCACCGATGATGGAGATGGGCTTCCGGGCAAAGCGCAGCCTCCCCCAGATGCCCACGTACTTGCTGCGGCAGCCTGCCGACCAGAGGCGGACCACGTACTCTGTCCCGAAGAACACCACCAGGACAATCTCCTGCAGGGCAGAGGGGAGTGAGCGGGGGGCCTCCACGAGAGACGCCCCCAAGAGCAGCTGGCCCGGGCCCTGCTCGGCAGGGTGGATGGGGCCTACCACCTGGTCCACCGGCACGGGCCAGGGCCCAAGGCCACGTCCGCTGCCAGCAGACACCTGCTGCTCTTCAGAGCAGGGCCCAAGCAGGCCCAAAGGGATGTCCACAGCAAGGATGTCCTCCAGGACATCTCGTGTTCTCGCCTGGCCCTGAGACACATGGTGCCCCGGGGCCCACATTCTCCAGCCAGCCCCCATGTGAACCACTGAGCCCCCGGAGCTCAGGCCAGACTCCCTAATTTGGGCGTTGGATCCACAAGGATGGATGTTCCCTCTTTCACTTCACAGCCACCATGCCACCAAGGACACAGTATGCAGAGACACTTGGCAGCCTTTGCTGGGGCCCAGATGCAAGAGCGCTTAGGGCAGTGGGGTGTGGGCACAAGCGGGGGGGTCGCTGCAGGCTCCTTCCACAGCCAGGGCCCTGGCAAGGACTGTTCCCCATGTCAGGCTGCAATCAGGCTACCTCGAGGAGGGGAAGCCAGAGCACCGGGGGCTCACGTCCAGGCTATGGGGGACGGACAGGCAGTGGACGCAGGGCGGCCAGGTGGATGGGTGGACAAACGAGGACAGACGGTGCAAGAGCCAAGTTCAAAGGGAAACCAGACAACCCAGTTGAAGTGGACAGGTTCCTACAGACAAATCTACCAAGATGACGCAGGAGCAAAAGGAGCCCTTAACAGACCTATAGCAAGGGGACTGACCCAGAGATCAAAACTCTCCCATCGGAGAGAAGCTGTGGACCTGAGGCTTCACCGGGGAACTCTACCAAGCATTCAGAGAAGAACTAATTCCAATCTTTCTCAAAATTTTCCCCAAACCTGAAGAGGAGGAACACTTTCTAACTCGTCCCATGAGGCCAGCATTCCCCCGATGCCAAAGCCAGAGGAAGCTCCTGGAAGAACAGAGGGGCCCAGACCGGAATCCGAGCCGCTTCCAGGGCGTGTTAGAGAGATCCCACACTAGGACCACGCGGGATCTACGTTTGAAATGCAGGGATGGTTTGGCATCAGAAAATCAATCAATAGAACACAGGGCATTCACAAAACGAAGGGGGGAAAGACACGTGTGACCTCCGTGGATGCGAAAAAGTGTGTGACAAAATGCCACACCGCCTTGTGTTGAAAACAGCGAACAAGTCAGGACTACAAGGAGACCACCTGTGCGTGAGACATGCCGCATCTGAAAACCCCCCAGGGAGCAGCACGCCAGTGACGGCAGGACAGGTAAGACGGGATGTGTTTCCTCCACGAGCGGGAACGAGGCAAGAACGCTCATCCCTGCCACCCGTGCGACCCCGCGCAACCCCGGCTCCACGCCCCAGCCGGAGCAAGCAGACGAGGAGAAGAGAGAAAAGGCGTCCAGATTGGAAAGGAAAAGTAAGACGACCTCTGCTCACAGGGGATACGACCTTATGCGTGGAAGACTCCATAGATTCCGCACACACATGCACACGCACATGCACACGCACCTGTCAGATCCTCCCAGAACTCCGCAAGCCTGGGTACAAAGTCAGCAAGCACACATCAGTTGTGCTCTTCCCACCAACAACGAATAAAACATTTGTGAGTTAACTAAGGAGGCCTAAATAAACTGGAAAATACTGTGCCGAGAAACCGAAGGAGACGCACAAGGGCAGACATGCCCGGTGTTCCTGGACCGCACGAGGCAGAGAGGCCACCACCACCCAGAGTGACCGACAGATGCGACACCATCTCTCCCAAAACCCCGATGACTTCTTCTCCAACTTATCTTAAATTCCCGTGGAATCTCAAGGAACCCTGAACAGAATGGGGTTCACACATACAAGGGAACATCACTCAGCCTTTTAAAGGAAGAGACTCTGACACTTGGTCCAGCACGGACCCACCCCGAGGGCGCTGCTGAGGGAAGAGGCCACACTGGCCTCCCGCCGGCCCCTGGAGTCTGGCCCTGGCGGGGGACTCCTGCCCCATCTCTGTCCTCCCGCCAGGGGAGCCCGCTGACCGATCCCACCAGGGCCAGGGCCCCGATCGCCGCCCAGCCCCTCCTCAGCCCCAGGGCCACGTGGATCTCCTGCGTGAATGAACACAATGCGTGAACAAACCAATGAGCAGGCCGAGAGCGGTGTTCCCCGAGAACCTGGCCCTGCCGGGTGGGGGCACACGGTGAGCCTGTGGTCAGTGAGGTGCTCACGGGGAATGGAGGGGGCGGTCTGGGGTCCAGTGTTTGGCCACCATGAGAAGGGCCACAGAGCTGCCACCCTCCGTGTTCCCAAAGCGGAGGACACTGGCATCTTCGTGGACGAGGGCTCACCTGGCCACCAGGTGTCCCCAAAGGAGCCGTTCCTTTGAGCCTCCACCCCAGCCCCGCTTGCCCACTTACCAGCCGGCTCGTCACCTTGTGGTTTCTGTTCTTATTTTGGTGTATGTGCTGGTGATTTAAATACTCTCTTCAGTTGTGTCCTAAGTAGATTTAAATACTAGACACGTCTTATTAAAAACACCTCAAAATAAGTACTATTAGGAATGGCCGTGTCTCCCCCACCCTTCGAATTATCTTGCTCTCACACGTCGGGAGAGCCTGGTCCGCAGCTCAGAGCGACCCCTGTCCTCCCAGGGCCGGAGGGCCGAGAACTTGGACTCCCCTCTGCAGGGCTCAGGTGTAGGAATAATTTAAGACAACACTAATCCTCAAATCCTGTTGACTCTGGATGGCAGCATGAGGCCCGGCTGGCGGCAGGCTGGCTGCATGGGGCGCTCGCGGTGTCCGAGCGAGGCCCAGACCCAGGCGGGGCCGAGCTCACGGACACCACGCTGCTGGCACGCTGGGAAGGACAGGAAAGAGCCCTTTACTGTCCGGAGGCCTGAGACAGCGAGGATGGATGTTCACTCAGAGACAAAATGACCTCCGCCACCAGCAGCCTCGAGTGCTGGGGGGGTGGCACTCAGGGTCAAGGCCACAGCCAGGGCCTCAGACCTCAGGGCTGCTTGCCGGGACCTCCGGGGGCTCCCTGCGGCTCACGCACTCCCAGGAGCAGATTTCTCGGCCAGCCTGGCCTGCTGCTCTCTTGAAGCCACCTGTCCACTGACCCGGGCTCAGGAGGGCTGGACGGGCTAGGCCACAGCTCCAGGCCAGCAGGGGCCCTGGGATGTTTTCACAGGCGGTGCCTTAGCCACCCCAGGCTGGAGGCTGCACGGGGCTTGACCATCCACTTGTGGAGACTGGGGGCCGGGGGTGGTAGGGGGCCTGCAGGAGGGCGGACCCCCCAACATCTGTGGTGCCACCTCTAATTCAGGGACAGCACCCAGTCCACAGCTGACTCACAAGAGGGCAGGGCCCCCTCTTCCTGGTTCCAGCCTGAGGAAGGCCAGCTTCCAGCCTCAGAGGCCCAGGCCCAGGAAGGGTGACCCCCCCACCTGGCCACCCTCTGTGCCCTGAGTTGTCCCCACCTTGGCAGGAGCAGGCCCAATGGTCATCTGTCTCTGCATACCAGGCCCTAAGCAAGCCCAAAGGTGAACTAAAGGGGCCTCAAGCTCCCCCCAGAGCCTGCCAACAGCTGTTACCTCCCCCAGGCCCTCTGCTCAAGCCACTGCAATCCCTCCTCACTGTCCACACAGTAAGGTCAGGGTGTGTGGCCCCCTGCCTATCCTGAGAGCCTTCCACTAACCCAAGGCATCCCTGTACCGAAGGTGTTGCCCCGACCCCAGCTCCCCAGTGCTCTGTGCCTGGGATGCTCCTGGTGCCCCCCCCCCCCACGACCCCACTCCGGGTCCTCATGCCCTTCTCAGTCCATCTCAGCCCCGCCCCGGGAGCCCTATGCACCACACAGTGGAAGCCACTTGACTCCGGCAGCGATGACAGAGCCAGCCCGGAGGCCCTCTCGGCCAGCTCCGCGTGGTGCCGGCATGACCCTGGGTGTGCACCCGGGTCAAGGATGCAGGCCAGGAGGCTGGGGTGGTGAGAGCGCGGCCCTGAGCTCTGCCCCGAAGATACAAGGAGAGAAGCTGCGCTCGTGACCAGGATCTCACTGAGACCACAGTCAAACCGGACGGACAAAGGGACCCTTCCTACCCCGGCCACTGTCACACAGACAAAGGAAGGCCACTTCCCGGCTGTGGTCGGCTTCACGGGGGCACTGGGGAACCGAGCGTCCGACTAGTCCCCCCCCACCCGGGTCATCCCCAGAATCTCAGTCCAGGCCAATCCTGGGCTCTTCCTGTGGGTCTTGCTGGTGGCAGGGCGGGAGGGGGGTGGCTCACAGAGGTGTTGCTTGTGTTACTTAGAATGATTTTTAAGAACACGGTTCCAAAGCAAGAACCCAATTAAAATATAGGTGAAGAATCTGAGTAGATGTTTCTCCGGAGAAGACGTACAAGTGATCAGCAGACACAGGAAAAGATGGCCCACGTCACTCGTCGTCAGGGATACAGCTCAAAGCCGCGATGAGACAGCACCTCACATGGGCCAGGTTGGCTGGAGTCAAACACACGCACAAAGCCAGGTGTTGGCGAGGGTGCAGAGAGAGGGGACCCTTCCTCTTACACGGCCGGTGGGAACGCAGGCGGGTACGGCCGCTCTGCAGCAGCACGGAGGGTCCTCAGAAGGAGAGCCGCCCTATGGTCCACGACCCAGCAATCACACCACTGGGTATTCACCCCAAAGATCCAAAACTACGAATCCAGAAGATGCCTGGCACCCCGCACGCACGGCGGCATGACTGAGCACCGTCCGTGAGCAGAGCCCAGCGGTCCACGGACGGGCGAGCGCGTGAGGACGGGGTGTGGCGCACGCGGTGCAATACCTCCCTGCCGTCCACAGCGCGGACGGGCGCGCGGGCATGGTGGTAAGTGGCATAAGTCACCAGCTCTCACTTGCACGTGGGCTGTAAACATACACGTGACACTAAGCTCGTGGTCTCCGTGGTTGCTGGGGGGGCCGCTGGGGCCGGGAGGGGAGAGAAACGAGTGCCCTGCTTTGTTTTTTCAGGTTAAATGAACAGAATTTCTTAAAAAAGAAAGTGGCGCAGCGGGCCCCAGGGCTGGGGGTGGGGCTGGGGGTCAGGGTCTCATCACGGGGACAGAGCCTCTGTTTGGGAAGATGGAAAGTTCTGGAGACGGGCGGTGGGGACGGTTGCACAACGTGAATGTCCTTCGTGCCCTGAGTTGTGCCCCGAGACACAGTTCTGATAAATCGTACGGTATGTGCACTTCCCACAACTCCGTAAAACGAGAGATTAGTGGGTGTGAGGGGCTGGGGGGGAGGAATGGAGGGCAGCTGCCCATGGTTAAGGGGCTTTCCTTCGGGGGACGGGGGCTCTGGAACTACAGGGGTGTGGTGGGTGCACCTGAGTGTGTCCCTGGGAACGGTGAACATGTGTGTTTACCACAACACAGACACGCACGCCCCGGGGCCCCGCACACCCACCCAGGCCCTGCGCTCGACCCCAGGGCAGCCCCGTGGGGTGGAAAGATGGGCCCTGAGTGTCCCCCGCCTGCAGCTGGGAGAGTCACTGCCCCGCCGTCCTAGCGCCCCGCGTGCCCACCTTCATAGCCACTGCTCCCTGTGAAGGGAGCGGAGCCGAGCAATGCGCTGCCCCGGGCTAGGCACCTCGCCGCGTCCCCTTCTGCGGGGACCGTACGGGAAGCAAGGTGCAGAGGGCCAGCCTGGGGCGGTGGCCGTGAGCGGGGGTCCCTATACCTCCCCTCGCCCCGTTTCATCGTGGTGTGGCCCGGGGCGTGCATGGCTCCCCGGAAGGCTCTGGGTCCCGATGCGGACGTGCCCCAGGCCAGGCGCGTGCCCCCAGGACAGCACCGGGAGGCCCTCGCTTGGAATCTTGCTGTTTTGCTGACAGACACCAGGTCCGAGTCGACTAAGGAAAAAAAGCTGCAAGTCACAGAAGGGGGCATGGCCCGCACTCCGTCCGCACCTTCCCTCAGTGTTTGGGGTAACGGTGTTGTGACAGCAGATCTGCAAATCCCAGTGGTGGAGATAAAGGCTTCGAAAAGCAGGTGCTTATCTGGTTTCTCCCGTGAGCGCACAAGGGGGAAAGGTTGGCGATGACTCAAGCGTTTCGTAACCCTGTGGACCCACAGCTCCCAGAGAAGGATGAAGGTCGCTGGGCGCCTTATCTACGGTTCCCTCTTTATCAGCCCGTGAATCCTCCTCGGCGGGAAGATCGTCCAAAGCCCGTGCGTTCTGGGGCCCCGCGCTGCCGGCGTCACATGATTTAGAAGCACGGAGAGCGTCCCCACCGCGAACTGCTCCCATGTGACAGATAGCAGGACAGCCTGAAGGTTAGACCCGCTCAGATTCGCTGAGCCCACATCCCGACTTCTTGGATGGAAAATATTTGTTCTTTTGCTAAACAGCAAAGGCGGCCTCACAGACCCTGTTACCCCATCCCGGGTTCTGTGATGTTACTGCTCCGTTATCTTTACGTGAAAAATTTTAAAGAAAGGTGGACGACCAGCCACAAAAGATTAAGTGCCAGGGACTATGGGTGGGAGGGGACTGTGGGGGGGACCGTGGGGGGACTATGGGGGGGAGGGGACTGTGGGGGGGGTTCTGGGGGTGGAAGGGACTGTGGGGGGGAGGGG
>NW_024424786.1:45434598-45460458 GCF_017311325.1 Ursus maritimus
TCTTGGGTGGGGGATGAGAAAGCAGGAATTGGGGCCAAGGACAAAGGCACCGCCACCACCCTGCACGCAGGCGATGTGGCCTGGGGAATGCTTTGCAGGAGCTCCTGGTCCCCCCAAAGGCCTCCTCAGGGAAAAGGATGCCCGAACTTTCCAGGGCGAACAGGATTTCGCTGGACAGAGAAGGGGGCCCAGAGACCTGGAAGGGAGGGGGGGTCATGGGGACCAAACCAGGCCACCCACCAGTGCAGGGGCATGGGTGACCAGCGTGAGGGTCTTCCCCTTCTCCCCCCACAAGCCTGGAAAACCTGGGGGCCAGCCCGGAGCCAGGAGGTGTCCCCACAGCGGGGCAGGGGGGTGCGGTCCCTCCAGCACAGAGCCCGGACGGCGGGCTTCAGGGCCAGCCCAGCTGTTGTACCTCCAAATGGGACCCGATAAGCCACAGAGGGAGCTGGCCTCGGCGTTCCCAGGACAGTCAGCTGGACCGAGAGCACGGAGCAGGCGTGCAGGCTGCTCAAAGCACCCTTTGTCTGCGGACTGCCTGTGGCCAGCTGCTCCCAGCCGCGCGCCCGTGGCGAGGGCTCCTGGGCCTCCCGGTGACATGTGCTGGGCACAGCTGGGGCCCTCTGTGCACACTTGCCGCCCACCCCATGGGACACCAGCCCCACCCTGCCGGGGCTGCCCCACCTTGGGACAGGCCCCACGATGCAGCCCCGCACGGGGGCAGGAGGCCTGTGCAGGGGCGGGGAGCGTACCCCGCCTGCCTGTCTGCCCCCCAGCCATGGGGAGCCCTGCTGCCTCACGGGCCCCCAAACGGGTAGCCCCACAACCTTGGCCCTGGACCCCTCTGCTTCCTGCCTGAGGCCCTGGCTCCCCGAGGTGGCCCTAACAGGGTCTGCTCCCTGCTCCACACAGCCTGTGGGCAGGCCCCAAGTCAGTCACCGGGAGGACAGGGAAGGGGGCCCTGATGCCTGAGGGGATCTCTGGGCAGGGACAGAGGGGCAGGCCCCTGAAAGCCCCCACTCCCCCACAGGACAACAAGATAGAGCATCACCAAACACCTGGGGCCGGGACCCGGTGGGCCACTCAAACCTTCCCACGCCCAAGCGTCCTCATCTACAAAGTGGGGGTCCTGGTGGTGTCCACCTCCTAGGGCAGTGATGGGGGCCAAAATGAGAAGAGCCTCTCAGGTCTGTGGAAATGTCATGGAAGGACCTATATGACAGAGTGGCATTCAATGGGCTCAAGATGGAGGAGACGGCGCAGGGGTAGGTGGGGAGGAGGGCGCGGCACAGAGGGGTGGAGAGCCCCTGGCCTGGTCTGGGCCCGGCACGCCACCCTGCCACCCCTGCAGGCCCAAGGCCTGCCCAGACCTGTCTCAGGACCCCCAGGCTGCCTGTGACACAGATGTCCCTCCTGACCTGACCCCTGACCCTGTATGAGGCACCCCAAGCCCTCCACACCTCCATCTGGACCCGACCTGTGTCTCCCTGGCCTGTCCAGCCTCCTGACAAGGCAGTGGGACTCATCCCAGCACAGGGAACCCCTCCCCACCTCCTCGGCCATCTCCCCGAGGCCAGGGCCTGCCTTCACCTTGGAATCAAGGTCCAGTGCTGAGCCCAAGCATGGTCCTCAAAGGGCCACATGGGAAACTCTAGGTGGGAAAACATGGCTGCTTCCTCCCCAGCGTCCCCTCATCCAGGGTGGGTGCCACAATCCGGGGGCCAAGGGACCCAGGGAGACCCACGGTGCCCCCAGGTCAGACCCTATTTCCCTGTGGGTGTGACATGGATCCCCACCCCCATGCAGGTCTGTGGCCCACCTGCCTGAAGTCATCGGTGCTTGGGGCCCCCTACAGCCTCTCCCCAACGGGCCAGCCACCCCGAATTCCCATGAGGGCCCCGTGAGGAGGTAGAAGCCCCCAGCCTGGGGGCGGAGAGCCTGGACAGGCCAGCTGCCGTGGGTGCTGCCTCACTCATGCAAGGTCGTCACGGGTTTGGGGACGACTCAGGAGGCACTGGGCCACTTTCCCCCAAGAACCAGCCCCACCTGCCAGCTGTCTGGGGTTGCCATTCTGCAGACCAAGCAGGAGAGGCCATGGGACTTGTTCTGTCACCATGGGGACGGACGTTCCCATCTACCCACCAGCCAGGCCCTGAGAGTGGGCGACAGATGCCGTCCAGTCCCCTGGCCGGGTGAGGGGCCGCGGCACTGCCCCCCCAGTCACTGCCCGAGCAGACGGCTCCGGGGAGGCCTGCTCTCCAGGCTGGTGGGGGGCTGGCGACCTCCCTCATGCCTGGGGGTGCAGTGAGGCCCCGGGGGCCCCCTGCTCCTCGACCCCCTAGCTGGGGTCAGGCCCCTGGGCTCCCCTTGCACCACCGCCCCAGCCTCACGTTCGAACGTGTCATCCCAGCTCGACAGGCTCGGTGGCCGGTGGGGCCGGGCCGTCTGTGTCCCAACTCGCAGAGAGGGAAGCTCCGCTGGAGGCCAGGCGGCCTTGGTGGAAGCGAGAAGAATCGAGGACGACTTCTGAGCAGGCAGTCCCTGCAGCCGGAGCTCAGGCTGGTTCGCCCACAGGAGCCTCCCAGCTCGGGGTCGGCCTCCCGCGCATCTCCTCCATCGTCTGTAGCTCCGCAGGGACCCGCGAACCCCGCTGCCCAACGCCCGCGGCTCTGCAGAGAGGTCTGACCCCACAGCGATCTGTGTATTTGGGGGGCAGGGAGGGTAAGACCAAAACCAGAGACTCGGCCCCACCTGCGGCCCTAACCTATCCTGAGGCCCATTATCCTGGGATCACAGGCTGCCCAGCTCAGCCTCTGCAGAAAGTCTGCCCACCAGTAACTTTCCCTTCCCACAGGCTGTGGGCGCCGTACCAAGGCCGACTCCAGTCACACACGATTCAGGTGGTTTGGCGAGGTGCCCGGGGGCTGGGACCCAGCTCGCGGTATAGGACCACATGCCAGCATCGCTGGGGTGCCTAAGCGTGGCCCGCTCCCCCTTCCTGCCTGGGTGTTCCCAAGGTCGGGAGGTAGACCGGGGCACGGCCCCTCCTGAACACCTGACTGGGGTGGGGGAGGCAGATGTGGCCAGAAAGTGGCCCCTGGGGCAGCTGTCTTCTCCTTGCCCCGAAAGGGCTTCTCATAGACTCTGATGAAGCAGCTACGTGGCCCCTGGACGCCCCCAGAACACCTGGCGAAGAGTGGGCACCCAGGAGGAATTCCACAAATCCATGCACATGTGTAATGTACGCATTTTACCTATTATTTGCTTTTAATGAGTGAATTTCAAGCCACGTGGAAAGACAACATTGCCACGCGAAGAAGCCACTAGCACATGATTGTGGGCGATGGCATGAAGACTGCAGGTGCCCACAGCCGGTGCCAGAGTGGGGGCAGGCCGGGAAGGTGCTTCCTACCACTCAGAGGGGTCGACTTTCCATTATCCCACGTAACGTGCTCTCTCCACGTTCATCTTCTGTCCGTCGTGGCAGTGACCGAGGAGAGCATGGTGTGATTCCCAAACGGCGGGGCCTTTGTGGTCACCTTGCAGCTGTTTATTTCTCATTGTATTCGGTTTTGATCACAGCCAACAATGTCTCAACATCTCAAAATGTGTTAGGTGCTTCTTCCCAGCCAAGTAAAATGATCGGGTCTACCAGTGTTCCGTGGGCAAAAGGAAAGAGAACATCTCTGTTATCCACAGTTACAGTGCTGGCTTTAAAACACGTGCCCGAGATTCTCAGCAACTCGTCCTGCTCTATCTGGGCTCCATGCACTGAAAGAAGGTGGCAAAGTGATCCTGCCCACTCTCCAGACCTGCCCACCTCCCAGTCCAGGAACTGAGCTGCAAAGAAGTCAGGCATCATGGGGCAGCCCTGGGGAACAGGCAGGCCTGCCATCCTGGCAGTGGTGCCTGTAGCGGAGGCCAGGAAGAGCAGGGAGGGACCGTCCCCACAGAACCCTGCCCACACTGCAGATCAGTGACAGGCGTGTGAAGGCACGGAGTCTGGGGATGCTTGTTACATGGCCATAGGCAACAGGAACCATTGTTTCAGATTACCGTTAGAGACCGCTGCAACATGAACTGTCTGTACCTTCACTTATTTCGTGTCACCCAGAACTGTGTTATTCTGAGAAGTGCATCCTGCAGTGATCCATTTAATCTGTTTTGCCCTGCATTTCCAGTAGCTTTCATTTTACAAACTTTTTTTTTGCCGTTTGACACATCAGAGTTCACAGATACATCTCCTCCAGGAGCAGTGCCTTGGGTGGGCTTGTCTCGATGCGGACATGGACACTGCTCACCCTGCTTCTGCGTGTACTTGCGTGTCATTGCTTTGGCCATTCCTTTGTTTTTCAACTGTCTGTTATTAGTTTGCTTTACTGAATTCCTCTCAACAATGCACTTGTTAAAAATAAAAATAAAAACTTTTCTCATAGTCCTCTGCTTTTTAATAGAGGCATTCAGACCATTTACATTTAGTGTAAAACTGGACACACCCGTTTTGATTTTTCCCATCCTACTGTTTGCTATTTTATATTGTTGTTTCGTTCATTTTCCTTTGAGCTGGAGAGGTGGTCAGTGTACGACCCCTTCCCTCCTCGTTCCTGAGTGTGGATGCTTCACTGAGCTGTTTCGTTCCGTCACTGTGTGATCCGTTCCTGAAACTTGTAACCGCACCTGCTCCAATCTGAAGAGCTTCCGCTGTAGTTTCCCTTCCGGTGGCTTTGTCCCCAGAGAGACAGGAATCTGTGTGACTTCATTTCCTCCTTGTCCCTCCACCCCCATTGACGGCTCTCCAACATCACTTCCATAGACTTCACGAAACCCTGCACCATTTACAAGAATTCCTGAGCACAGGGACCTCTCTTGTCTCCTTCCTCTGACCAAGTTCCTGGCTCTGAGCACAGTGCCAAACCTGGGTGCAGGCCGGGAGCCACTGGTGCCATGGGTGACAAGAGTCCCCGAGGGCCACCTGCCTCTCATACCAGAAGAGGACTGGTCAGAATGATCCCCAGTGTCCCCTGCTTCACAGGCCCACCCCACTCCCCTGGCCCAGACACCGTTCATGGCTGAAGTGTGTCTGAAGTCCTGAGCCCAAGGACCGGTGAATGGGACCTTATTTGGAAATAGGATCTTTGCAGATGTAATCGGTTAAGACCAGGTCATTAGGGTGGGCCCTAATCCAACATGACTGGGTCCTTACAAGTGGCAGGGAGATGGGCACATGAGGGAGAATGCCGTGCAAGCATGGAGCAGAGACGGGGTGTTGCATCTATGAGCCGAGGGATCTCGCAGATGGCCCGCAACAGCCTGAAGCTGGGACAGAGCTCCCCTCACAGCTTCAGAAGTGATCCGCCGGCTGACACCTTGACTGCAGACTTCTGGCCTCAAGGGGACAGCACTGGAGCCCCGGGGACTCCGGGTTATCATCAAGATCAGACCAAGGGCTGGACAAAGGTCCCTGTGGGTATCCAAGTCACAACTCCCAAAGCTTTCTCCTCCCGGGAAGAGGTCCTGCAGGCCTTGATGAGATGGTGTCTTTCTCTGCATAAGTGAACACTGGCCTGTGCCTTCCCCACCACATGGAAAAATCTCGTCTCTGAAGACAGAACCCAAAATGCTGGAAGAAGCATCCCAGGCTGACAATTGGAAGAAGCAAACGCCCAGGGGCAGGAAGAGGTGGGTGTGTGTTGGGGTGGGGGGGTGTCCGGTGCTCCAAAGAGTGAAACAGGCAGGTGGGGCTTTCTGGAAAGCAGGTCCTGAACCCCCCACTGAGCCCCACCTCGTGGCCTTGGGGCTAAGAGCTCTGTGAATCACACTCGGGGCCTCGCGCACACAGGAGTAGCCAGGTGGGCCACCCTGCAATTTGTGGTAGGGGAGCGGGAGGCCCAGAGCCCGCCCGTGCCCGGCTGCAGACACCATTAGCCGCCTGGCAGCCAGCTTTACACGTGTTTAAAGCAAATCCCCCGTCTTCCCCAGACAGGGCTATTTCCGTCCACGGGCCAGCTAAATGGGGTTTATTTTCAGCCCCGGAACCTCACTGCTGAGGGCTGCTAACCCCAGAGAAGCCCCACCCCTGGGACGGCCACCTTAGCCGGCCGGGACGGGGGGACGAGGGCGCAGGGGGAGGCCTAGTTGTATTTGCTGAGAGCCCGAGCTTCTAAAAATGTCTTATTTAAGAATTTGCCCAGAACGAGAAGTTTACCAAACCGAGAGAGACTCAGGGATGAAAACCCTTTCTAATTATCTGGTTGAAGTGCTGAAAGGCTCTGCCTTGGTTTGAATGGTGTTTACTTTAGCAGAGGCTGAGGGGCTCCAAGGACCTGNGCCCGGCGGCCGGGGGGCTGCCACCCTGGGGGAGGGCGGGCAGGCCCACGTCTGTCACGGGTCTCTGCAGGGAGCGCGTGCGGAGGCCCCGCTCCTCTGCGTCCTGCCACCCCGCCCGGCTCTGCACGTCTAGATTGTAATGACAGGCGGGGAATTTAAACAGTTTTTTTTTTTCCTTTCAGGAATGTTTTAAGGGATTGAGAGGAAATTGTGCACGGATTTTGCTGTTTTAAGAGCTAATATGTGAACGGCTTCAGAAGGATGTATGTTGTTTTAGGGCTGGAGTTTATAGAGTAAAAGCGTAAGACAAAAGCAGACGTGCCATGGGCTCCAAGGGCCGTCTACTTGCATTTCGTTCCTCTGAGAAGGGGTGGCCTTCCCGAGAACAGGGCTGGAAGGAAACAGAGGAGGTCCGCTCTTCAGTCCCCCGCAGCCCCCCACCACGCCCTGTCACCAGTGTGCCCGCAGGGGGTACCCAGCTGGGCAGCCAGCAACGAGGGGCTTGGGAGGGGCCTGAGGGCAGCTCTGGGGCGCCAGCCCGTGTCCCCTGTCAGGGCACCGAGGAGGGTCCCCTGCGTTCGGACGGTCCCGAGCACCCACGATCCCACAGAGGGGACAGACACTGGTCACGAGATGGGTGGGGGCTCCGGCTCCTAGGGGAAAAGCATCAGAGACACAAGCTACCCCAAGTTCCTCGGGAAGAAACAGAATAGCCCTCAACCCGTGAAAGAAACTGAATTTCTAACCAAAAACTTTCCCACAAAGAAAACCCCAGGCCCGACGGCTTTGCACACTCTGTCAGACATGGAAGCAGGGAGCAACTTTGCCCTGACTCTTTCTGAACCGCGAGGCGGGAACACTTCCCAGCCGTTGTCTAATGCCCAGAGCAAAGACATTACGAGCAAGCAAACCACAGACAATATCCCCCATGAACACAGATGCAAAAACTCGACACGAAATTTTAGCACATCAAATCCAACCATATATTTATTTAGAAACGCATCATGACCGAGCGGGTTTTCTATTAAGAACCCGGGGTTGGTTTGCTAACTGAAAATCACCCAGGGTCGTTCACCACGTTGACAAAGCAGAAAGAACGAACGCACGCAATCTTCTCCATGACACAGAAAACACCTCAGCTGAAATGCAACAACCGGGGCCCGAGAGCCACTCTGCCCAGCAGTGTAGGAAGGGAGGGGGCCTCCCTGGCCGGTTGGGGCACCTTTCAAACCCGCAGCTCGCATCACACTTCCTGGCAAGAGACTACACGTCCCCGCGAGACCAGGGGCCCGACGACGGGGGCTCTCTCCTATTTACTGCTCTTTCTAGCCAGGGCATCAGGCAAGAGCAAGGAGCAGAAAGCACAGAGATTGAAAAGGGAAAAACAGAAAACAAACAACAACTGACTTTGTTGGGGGACAACACGATCATCTCCATAGAAAATCCTAAAAAATCTACCCCCCCAAAAAAAAAAAGCTTCCAGAACCAATAAGGTTAGCAAAGCCACGGGGCACAAGGTCAACATGTGAGCAACGAACAATCCAACAGGGGGATTGAGAACCCGTTCCATTCCGGTGTCAGGAATATGAAACAGTAACGAACCACACAAATGAAGTGTGCGATCTGTGCCCTCGAAGCTGTAAAACATGGGTGAGCGGTACGTGAAAATATCTAAGTAAGTGTGCAGACACATCGTGTCCGGGAGGCAGAGAAGCTGAAGGTCACAAAGACGTGCCGCGGACTTAAGCGTAGGGCCGGCTCGCCCCAGCCCTAATCTACACTGAGGCAGGGCTGCCGTTGTTGTTGTGGGGTTTTTTGTGTTTTGTGGGGTTTTTTTGGTAGAAATTAACAAACTGACTCTAAGCTTTAGGTGGAAATGCAGAGGGCTAGAATTGCCAACATACTTTTGAAAATGAACAAAATTGAGGGATTAACACAGCCTGATTTCAAGGCTTACTATAAAAGCCACATTAATCAAGACAGTGTGCTAGTGGCAGAACAGATTAGAAAGTCCAGAAGCAGACCCACGCATATGGTCAACTGATTTTCATCAAAGGTGTCAAACTAATTCGATGGAAAAACGGCACTGGAACAATTGGATAACCACATGCAGGAAAGATTTAATACCTGTCACTGCATATAAAATTAAACTTGAAATGAATCACAGATATAAACACCGAATGTAAAGCTAGAAAATTTCTACAGAAATATAGAAGAAAAGTCTTCGTAACCTTGGATTAGGCAAATAGTTCTTAGACAGAATATAAAAAACATGAACCTTTAAAGAAAAAAAACCCAACAAACCCTGAAAAATTGGACTTTGTCAAAATTAAAAACTTCAGCTCTTCTGAAAGACGGCGTTAGGAGCAAAGAGAAGCCACAGATTGGGGGTGGGGGGATATCGGGAAATGTCCATCTGACCGTCCAAATCTACTGTCTAGACTTATATCTCGATTCTAGGAACCACTCCTAGGACCTGACGGCTACAGCGGACGACAAGCCGCGCCCTTGGTCAAACCGCATGTGCGTGCGTGGCAAATGAGCTCAGCAGAAGGTTCTGGGTGTCGCTGGTCACCGGGGAAATGCCACCAAACCGTGGGGTGTGGCCACACGTCTGCTCCAACACCGTGGACCGGGTGGTACTGAGTGCGGATGAACCGCCGGAGCCACCGAGACGGTGTTGCGTGCACGGAAGGAACGCACCACGGAGCCAACTGTGGGAAAGCGCTCTCGGTTTCTTAGCAAGGTCAGCGAGCGTCGACCGCGCCGAGGGACTTACCCGCGAGGAATCAAGACAGGGCTACTCGAAACCTGTATGCAATAATCAGGGCAGCTTTAATCATAACAGCTGAAAACTGGAAAGAGCTCAAATGTCCATCAGCCTGTGAATAAACAAACCGTGGTACATTTTATCCTTTCCAATTAAAAGGAAACAAAGTAGTGAACACAGGCCACAACATGGATGGATCTCAAACGCGTCCTGCTCCGTGAAAGAAGCCAGACACAAAGGCTTTCTGCTGCAGAATGCCTTTCACATGACGTTCTGGAAAAGGCAAGACTACGGGGACAGGAAACATCCCTGATTACCAGGTGCTGGGGGCGCGGGGGCGGGGGTGAGCTGCCAAGGGGCACAGAGGCACTTTCGGGGGTGACGGGGATGCTCTCCATGGGGACCGCGGCCGTGGTCATGGGACTGCCGACGTCTGCCATGACCTGCTGACCCGGACACCTAGAGACGGGCAGCTTCACTGCTGGGAAGTTAGGGCTCCAAGCCCAAGTGGAAAACAGGGAGAAATCGCACAAATAAGGAAGCCCACAGAAGAGACAGCTGAGCACATTGATTCTTTCGTAAAAGACAAGTTAACAGTAAAAGGAGAGATGCTAAACCAAAGAGTTGGTTTTTGGAGATTTAAAAAAAAATACCCTGAGTCCAAGGTTGGCAACCCGGCTGCCCAGAGTGGACGCCTGGCCTTCAGCAGGCCCACCAAGCTCCTGCCATCCGGGACTTGCCCTACTGTCCCCGCGCGCTCCCCCAGGAGGTCTCCCGCACCCCCATGGTCCTCCTCGGCGTCTTCCCTGGGGACTGAGCACAGCATGCTTCCCTTACATCTTGATGACCACCGGCCACCACCAGTCTCATGTTCCATTGAGAGCTCCTGAGGGCGCCTCATACTCGGTCTGGCTCATGTCCACACCCCGGCTGGGTGCATAAGAGACACTCGGGAAACAGGTACCCACGAAGCCCCACGACCAGATTGTGCGCAAACCTCACACCTGAGACCCCAACCCTATTTGCAACCCGATCCTGGGCTGAGCCCAAGGCCACCTGCAGCCCGCCCTACAGTCGAGGGGGCCCTGCAGCCTCCCTGGAGCAGCTCCCAAGCTGTCCCCCCCCCCACAGAGAGCCCTCTCCACCAGCTGCAGACTCACAGCCCATGTCCCACTCGCCTTCGGGGGACCTGGGCTCACAGGCTGGCTCGGCTCCCCACCTCAGCTCTCTGACCAAGGTACGTCCCTGGCCCCACTGGTGCGGGCGCCCGGCTCACTCCAGGCGGCTCTCCAGCCCCCCACCCCGCCCCAGGTGCACATGCAGAGCTGCTCAGTAGGGAGTTTGCAGAGTTCTGAGCTTTCTGTGACCTTCAAAGTATGTTGGCTTCTCCCATCCTCCGCCTACACCATTTCACTTAATCCCTAGAGCGACCTGACGTGGGGGCGGTGGGGTGACTGGCAGGGCACCCCACATGGAAGGCAGCCAACCACAGTATCAGGGGCTCTTCCCCGCAGAGACCCCAGCACAGGGACCAAAAAGGCTCCTTGTTGGGGGGACCCAACAGCTGGCGCGTGAGCGAGGGCGACGTGGCGGTGGAGGGCAGGCCTCCCCGAGGAAGTGACTCGCGTGCTGCAGCTTGAAGGACGGGAGGATGGCGCATGGTGAAGGCTGGACGTCGGGGAGGCCAAGTCCGGGAGGCGGGGCTGGCAGAGCCGAGCAGGGACCCTGCCTCGAGGGTCTCTGTGGGTCATGGGGAGGGGTGTGGGCGTCCCTTCACAGCCGTGGGAAGCTTCTGGAGAGTTCTAAACAAGGCAGCGACTGGATCTCATTTGCTTTTCGAGGAGGTCTATTGTGCCCGCCATGTCGCAGGTGCCAGTGAGGCTTGGTTGAAGGAGAGAGCCAGGCGGGCGGCCAGCACGCTCTGGACAAGGGGTGAAGGGAAGCCCACGTCCAGAAGCGACAGGGCACGCGTGGGCCCAGGGCCTCCCAGACACACAGCTGCCAGGGGCCCCAGGTCAGAGAGCCTGACCTCTAACCCCAAGCAGCCAAGCCCAGACCCGACCACTGAAGGTCGTGGGGGGTGCCCTCACTCTGGGGATGCTCGGAGCACAGCCCAGCTCATCGCCGAGGGGCGCGAACGCTTATGGGAGACAAAAGGAGCGGAAGCGCTCGTGGGCTCGAGGCCACTGACTGTCAGGGCTCAACCCGCCTCTGAGGCGAGACGTGGGCCCGGGGCCCCACTTCTGGACGCACCCACCGGGGAGTCAGGTGGTGGCTCCGGCCTGCCCAGCCCAGGGCACGCCTGCACACCGGGCAGGAGCCCGCGAGACGTGTGCGGATTCGCCGGGGGAGGTGCGGGCACAGAGGACCCCCACCCGGGGTCCTGAGCCCCACCGCCAGTGCCGTCTGCCTCGGAGGTGTAGACAGCACGGGACCTGGGGCAGCAGGGGCTCGGGGGAGGGAGGGAGGCAGAGGGGGTACAGAGAGCCTTCAGGGCAGTGACGTCAGTCAACACCGACAGAAAGTGCACCAAGAGTGACCCCTAATGTAAACTGTGTACTCGAGTGAATGGCACCAGATCAACGTCGGTCCAGCGATTGTGACAGATGCCCCGTACTATGCGCGGCGGCAACAGTGGGGGCGCCGGGGGTGGGGGGCAGGTGTCCAGGAGTCTGTGCTTTCTGCTCACCTTTTCTGTAAGCTTAAAAATCCTGGAAAAATAGACTATTAGTTTTATAAAATGAATGTTAAAAAGAAGTTTTCTTGGCACGTGCCCTGCCCACTCACGTCCACATTGTCCCGGGGCGGGGGGCATGTGTGAGCTGTGAAGCCCATAGTCACACGTGGGGCCCCCACAAGAAACGCGTGCACACTCACGGTGCCGTTTTGTATCCCTCCCCAGGCCCGACTGCCTTCCTGCCCCGAGGCCAGTGAGCCCCCTGCCTCTGGGGTTCCCCCAAGCTCCGGGGTCCCCCGGCACTCCGCGGCGGGAGACAGAGGCTCCCACACAGGGCACAGGCAGGCGGCCGATGCCCCACCCAGCTCAGGCACAGAAGGGCCAGCCAGGCCAGGGCTGGTGCGGGGCAGGGGCCATACCCATGCCTCGTCCCCTCTGCCGGGAACACCCCTGACGAATATTTGCATGACTCAGTCCTTCCCCTTCACACGGAGCCACGCTACTCAGCAAGGCCACCTGTGAGCCCCCACTGAGGACCGCAACCACATCACCTCACTGTCTCTCCGCCGGGCACCCAGGGGTCCACCCGGGCTTTGGGGTCTGGAACACAGACAGGGGTCAGAGGGCTACACGTGTTGCTCTGGGGAGTGGGAGGGTATCTGGGGCTATGGATGAAGGTCAGCACACCAGACTGTGATGGGTTACGTGCAAAAACAAAGCCGGGAAACGTTACAGGTGTGAGCACAGAAGCAGCCGTCAGAACAGAAGCACGAGCCTTCTCGAATACCAGGGTGTTTCTGTAGAGCAAAGAACACGCCTCCTGTAGGGAAAACTAGAACAGCAACTGTGACAAAATACACTTAATTAGGAAAGATGATGATGGAGTTGAGACGAAGGATCTAAGCCATGCGAATCTGTGCAAATGAGCTGAACTCTGACCCATCCAGAGAAGACCGTGTGGACTCAGGTAAGACTCAGCATACGCTTCACAAAAGCAGCACGCTTCAAATACAGACACAGGTTAAAAGCATAATAAATGAAAAAGATACATGATGGGAACATCAAGGAAAAGAAAGCTGGAGTTGTCGCCTTAATATCAGACAAGGTAGGTTCCAGAGCCCGGAACATGACCAAGAATAAAGAAGGCAGCTTCGGAGTGACAAGGGGGCCCGCTCCTCAGAGGACACAACAGTCCTAAATATCGATACACCAATAACAAAGCCTCACAGTACACTGTGCAGGAGAGACCAGCCCCGTAAGAACACACACACGGCCCCACAATCCGAGCTGGAGGTCTCAGAGCCTGTGGTCATCATCAGAACGAGCAGACAGGACACCAGGGAGGACGCAGCCGACCCCACTGCCGACCACAGCCACCTAGTCGAAGTTTAGTCCTCCCAACAGCAGGATACACACTGTTTTCCCGTGCCTGGTGCCAGATCTATCAACACGAACCATATGCTGGGCCATCAAACGAGTCTTAGAGCATTTAAAAAGAATCGAATCACATTGAGCATTTTCTCTGACCATAAATGAATTAAAGTAGACATCAGTATCAGAAAGGTATCTCGAAAATCCTCAAATGTTTAGGAAGTAAGGCATACACTCCTAAATCATCCAGGCATCGAAGAAGAAAACCAAAAGAAAATTGGAAAATATTTTGAATGGAATGAAACTACCGTAATGCATCAAGATCTGTGGGACGCAATTACATATACCCCCAAACCCCGTATTAGAGGGACCTCTAGCCAGTGCCCTCAGCGTCCACCTTAACAAACAAGAGAAAGGACAGCCAAGTAAAAGTAAGCAAGCACAATAAAAAATAACAATCAGTACAGAAACCAATGAAATCACAGAAAAGAAACATTGAAACCCCAATCAAAAGTTGGTTCTTTGAGATCGATAAAATCACTGAACCTGTAGCCAGACTGATCACCAAAAAAAAAAAAAAGAAGTACAAATTACCAACCTTGGGAAAGAAGAGACATCACTACATGTCCCACAGATGTTAACACCTTGGGTGACATGAACAAAGTCCTTCGAAAATGCAGAATACCGAAGCTCACCCAGGAAGAAACAGGTGGCCTGAATATTTCATTAAGTGCATTTAAAATCTAGTTAACAACCTTCTGACAAAGAGAAGCCCAGACCCAGACAGCTTTCTGACGGATTCCACCACGTATGTAGGGAAGAACTAAGATTCTGCACAAACTCTTCTTCCGTATGAAGAGAAAACACAGCCCAGCTCACTCGACCATGACAGTGTTACTCTGGTGCCAAATCCAAAATGTTATCAGAAAACCACAGAAAATATCCCTCACGAACTGAGATGCAAACGTCCTTAGCAAGATTTTAACGAACGAAGCCCAAAGGTATATACAGAGGGTAAGATGACACGAAGGAAGTAGGGTTTATCTGGCAACACGAGCTTCATTTAACATAAAAAAAATCAGTCAACATAATTCACCATGCTTGGCTCAAGAGATGTGGAAAAAACATTTGACAAAAATTCAACGTCCACCTGTGTTGAAAACAAACAACAACAACAAAACCATAAAAAAAACACACCAATACACCAAACTCTCCAGCATTTGTACCAGAAAGGATATTGTTCGGGGGCGCCTGGGTGGCACAGCGGTTAAGCGGTTGAGCGTCTGCCTTCGGCTCAGGGCGTGATCCCGGCGTTCTGGGATCGAGCCCCACATCAGGCTCCTCTGCTATGAGCCTGCTTCTTCCTCTCCCACTCCCCCTGCTTGTGTTCCCTCTCTCGCTGACTGTCTCTATCTCTGTCGGATAAATAAATAAAATCTTTAAAAAAAAAAAAAAAAAAAAGAAAGGATATTGTTCGATCTGGGAAAGGAGGTCTACAGACACCCACTCACGGGTGGCGAGAGATGCAATGCATTTCTCCTACTATTGGCGGCGAGGTGAGGATGTCCGCTCTGCCCACCTCTGTTAGACACAGTGCCGCAGGGGCAGCCAGCGCCGTCGGACGAGAGACACAGGTGGGCATCCAGACTGGAAAGGAAGAGGTACAATGACCTTTATTTGAAGACGTGATTATCAATGTAAAAAAAAAAAAAATCCACAGAATCCACTAAAAAAAAAAAAATCTGCTAGAAGTAAGAATCAAGTTGGGAAAGTTTCAAGACATAAGATACCGAAATTATAGTTCTGAATACCAGCAATGAACAACCAGAAACCAAATGTACCAAAGAAATCCCACGGACCACAGCGTGAAACAGGAAACTCTGAAGTGTCAGACAAAAGACGCACGGGACCTTTGTGTTGGAAACTACGAAACATCCGGACGGAAATTCAAGATCTAAATAAACGGGGAAGTAAGTGTGCAGCGTCCGTGGTCCGGAAGATTCGATCTGGGCAGATCCATCCTCCCCGTGCGGATCTCGGGGTTTGGGGCCATCCCAAACAAAATCCCACCACGCTTCTTAGTAAAAGCTGACAAGCAGCTTCTAAGATTTATATAGACGTGCAAAGGACCTGGGATAATCCGAGCAACTCGAAAGGGAGGAACAAAGCTGCGTGAGTAACTTATTTCGTTGCACGCTTTCTTCTAAAGCTGCCGCAGCCGAGGTGTTGTTGCACTGGCCGGACACGGATCAGCGGCTCCGTGCAGCCCAACAGTCCAAAGATAGGTCCAGGTTCTCATAAGCTGACTTTTAAAAAAGGTGTCGGTGTGGTTCCGTGGGTCAAGGACACTCTTCAACAAGCGGCACTGGGACCATTGTGCACTCACGTGTCAAATTATGAACCTCAACCCATGATTTACACGGTACACGAAAGTTAACTCACGGAGCTCAATGCAAGCACTGGAAGTACCAGAAGAAAATCTTAGTAGTCACATGTTTGGGAAAGAGTTCTTAGACACGAAAAGCATGAGAAAAGGAAAAAAGCAATAAACTGGACTTCATTAAAATGGGGAGCTTTTCGTCTTTAAAAGACACTGTTCCATGAATAAGAAGGGCAACCGCAGACAAGAGAAATATTTGTGAACCTACCTCCACGTACCTACAACACATAAAAAGCTTTTCACAGCTTAATAATAAGACAAACAGCTCATTTCTACAACGGAAGATCTGAAAAGATACTTCGCCTCAAAAGTTACGGGAAGGACAGCGGAGCGCACGGGAAGATCCTTGGCGTCCTCAGTCATTAGAGAATCAAGATTAAAACACAAGACGCCACGACCCACTCACGTTGGTTAAAGCAAGAGACCCCCCACACCAGGCGTCGGTGAGGCCACGGCGGCGGGAACGCAGAAGGAAAGCCACTTGCCCGCGTCCTCGACAGTTAAACACCTACGTCCTCGGCAGCCAGCCTATTCCCAGGTGCTTACCCACGAAAACGGAGATACAGATCGGCACAAAGACTTGGACACGCGTGTATCCATCACAGGTCACGGCTGGAAACGACCTGGACACTTAGCAACACGTGAGCGGACACACAGATGGCGGGACGTCCGTGTGGCGAATTTGAACCAGCGGTGAAGAAGAATGGGCTCCTGACCCACAGCCACCGGGACGAGCCCCAGAAAGATGATGCCAAGGGAAGGAGCCAGATGGAAGGCGCTAGAAAACTCTAGAAAACACAAGCCAGTCTGTGCTGACTTCTATCAGTCCCCATCGGTGGGAAGCTCCTGAGTGGGGACGGGTGCGAGGAGGTTACCCCAAGAGCATGGGGACACTTCTGGGGATGACGGCGGTGTCTGCTGTCCAGATGGTCTCCTGGTGTCTACACGGGTCAGAATTCACTGAAGTGTGCACTTCACACACAGCATCTATCCCGTGTCGATTACTCCTCGATAGGGCTGGTCTGTGTTAAGACAGCAGCAGAGACAAACAGGCGTGTAGGTCCAGGCGCCTGCGTGGCCGTGAGCTTGCTGCCTGGCGGCCGGGGCACCTGTGGTGGGTACAGACAGCCCTCCCACCCGCCTCCCCGGTACCCCCACCCCGCCACTGCGCACCTGCCTGGACGAGGAGGCCGTCCAGCACCATCCACCGCTATCCACCGCTGTCCCTTTGGGCCTCTGGACTGAGAACCTTGGTGCCATATGTGCCCGCCGCCCATGGCCCCAGGTGTCAGAGCCGCCAGCATCACTCGAGTTTCCCACACGAGGGCTCTCAGGCTTGGGGAAGGTAACACGTGTGGGCCCCCTGGGCGGTCTCGGGGGGCCTGGACCCCAACCGCCTCCTTCAGGCTCCCCAGCTTCCCGGAAACAGCGAGGTCACGGGGGTGGTGGTACAGCCCAGGCTTTCCCAGCAAACGCGGGGTGCGGGGACCTCACACGGTAGGCAACACCGAGAAATGAGTAACTCACGGGCCCCAAGGACCACGGCACTAGTCCCTGACCCTCCCCGGCCGGGTGCAGAGAGCGGCCCCCACGAAGAGGCTCCGGGACAGCTCAAGAAATTGAAAACGAAGCAAAGACACCCGCCCTTCCCCCAGGCCCCCCCACCGAACCCTGCTCTGAATGCACAAATTATTCTCAGCTCATCGTGCTCGGAAACTGACCAGATCATCGCCGGCCAGGAAAGGGGGCAGGCTGCGCCTCTCAGCACACACTTGACATTTTGTTCTCCTCCAGGCTTCCGTGCTGACAGTTTCTGGATTAAATGTGCAAATGGAACGCGGCCCCGAGGGGGTCTCACTCCCTGCCGGCCCGAAGCGCCAGGGCTGTGTGCCTGTGTGCACGTGTGCGTGCTGACACGTGTATGTGCCTGAGCAAGCAGGCCACGTGAGCGTGTCCACATGCGGGCGCCCCCATGTGCGCATCCATACGCATGCGTGTGCCCTTCTGCGTAACCGCGAGCGCCTCCGTGTGCCTGCCTCCTGGTTAGGCCTTGGGGCCACACCAGGCAGGTCTTCCCTATCTGCTGATTCAACTACCCCTGACCTCCACCGAGCTGGGAAAACAGAGCCACTGGCCACAGGCACCCCAGCTCGGCTTTGGGTACGAGGAGCATTTCTAGGTCTGGTGCTGGTTGAGTCCACCAGGAAGCACCACTGTGGCGGCCCTCGCCATGGGCCTCGGGCTAGGGGCCTGTGTCTGGCAGCCACCAGCCCAGGGGGTGCCTGGAATGCACCCTCCCCAGGGGCCGGTAGCCACAGACTGGGGAGGGCAGCATCACCCCCAATTCCCATGAGCCTGAAGATGCTGGATGGGGTTCTTGGGCCTCCCCCGAACATATGGGTGCCCTCAAGCCCTAGGGCGCAGAAGGAGCGCTCTGGGCGTGCTGGGCTGGCCCCAGGTCAAGGCCATCTCTGCCCAGTTCTTAAAAAGGGCCGGCAGCAGCCCTGGGGGTCACCTACAGCCCCCCCTGCCACTTGCCCCGCCCCATCTGCCAGACCGGCGCATGACTTTATAACCAGAAAGCAAAAAACGGCGGCGGGGGAGCTACCGCGCCCCGGCCCGAGGTCAGCTGAGTGAGCTGCCGACCCCGCAAAGCTGCACCGAGCCCCCTTCTTCCTGCCCGTGAAGCCACACAATGACACACTTCAGTGGCCCCACAGCCGGGGCTCTGGTTTTCATTCTGTGTGACCTGGGGAGGCAGAGAACATGATTATAACCCGTCTGAATGCTGTACCCCGGGGCCATTACTGCGACACCTGCACGGCCGTGGCCCCCGCCCGGCGACCAGCCCCTCGGGCAGCCCGCGCGTCCGGGCAGTGACAGCTGGCAGACACCGCCACGCTGCGCTCCACAGCCACGAGGCCCCTCCGGGCTCATCCTATTACCCTGGACGACTTCCCCAGGGCAGTCCCCCAGGAGCCCCCCGCTGAGCGCCAGTGCCAGGCCCCGCCTGCACCCGGCGACACACTGCCTGTTCAGCCCGGTCCCCGTTATGTTATGTCAGCTGTTACCCTGTGCTTAAAACAAGGCTCTCCAGCTGGCCGAGGTCAGATGTGAAAACAAGGCCCTCACAAAACCCGGCCCTCCAGCTACCCCGCGCCGGAGACCCCCACTGAATGTGGCACTTAATGACGAGTGTCTTTGCAGCCCTCGGGCAGAGCATAAAGGAAACACCTGTCCCACGGACGGCACACTCTAATCCCGCTAAATCCCGAATGGAGGAGCCTGCGGGGCCCACAGCAAGGGGCCCCCACCCCAGCGTCTGACTTTTGTCCTGGGCCTCTGGGAGACGTTGACAACGAGTTTTGGCGGGCCAGGCAGGAGGGAAGACACGGGAGCTGGCCTGGGAGCGCCAGGAAGCCCAGCCCTCCCTCCCGGGCTCACACCTTCCCGACACACCCAGAGCGCCCTGCAGGGAGAATCTTCCCTGGGGGCGGGTGATGGGCCCCCCAGTGCAGGTGAATACACCCCTCGTATGGCGGGCAGGAGGGACTCCTTTCCTGCCGACACTGGAGGCTGAGCTGAGCCCCTTGCCTGTCCAGAGCCAGGGGCACCCCATGCGTCCCCCCACCCCCCTGCACCCCAACCCGGGATGGCTGTGTGTCTGGTCACCCACCCGGTCCTGAAACATCAAAATTTCTGAAAGGAGGAAAGAAAAGACAGTGGGGTACGGTGGGGAATGCGAGGCCACCCAGATACCTGGCCACTTTGGGGAGCAAAGCCCAGAAACCAGGAGCACGCACGCACCCCAGGTGCCAGGAGAGGCCTTGGGGCCCGCTGACCCCGCATCTGGGCTATTCCGGCTCCCTGGCTCTTCCCGCCCCAGTGCCCCTGCTCCCCGACAGGCAGGCCGGTCATTTCCGCCCTTGGGAGCCTGTGGACGGGGCAGACAGCCTCCCGGGGAGCGGGGTCAAACAGGCCGGCGGAGCCCAGGGCAGACGGATGGGGGTGCGCCCGGGCTCTCACTGGGCCCCCAGCAAAGACGCCAACACACACCTCGCATCACAGGGTTTTACAGCTGGAAACAGGAAGTATTGTGGGACGTGGTCAGGCCCAGACTCGGGCGACTTGTAGGGCAGGAGAGGCCGGTGTCGGCCAGGCCTGGCCGCTCTCAGTGTCCCGGGGCCTCCACTCGGCCCCCGGGCAGTCGCCCCTGGACCCCGGGGACCCTGACCACCAAGGGCCGCCTGCCCTTTTCCTCTAGGCAACATCTGTGGGGGCCTTGGGGTGTGCTTCAGGAAAGTTTCAGACACTTGGGGCCGTTTCCGTGACCCCCTGCCCAAGCCCCCCACCTCGTCCTGAGCAGACTTGATCGATATGACAGTCCTGGCGACAGATAACGGGCCCGGCTGTGGGCCTCACAGAGGACGTCTTTGTTACAGAAAACGAGCCAGTGCAGGACCCTCCACACACACAGCCCCGGTGGACGGGCAGAAGGTTCCGGTTACAGCGAGGACTCCCGCTTTCACAGTTCTCGGCTGAGTGCAGACCCCGCATGAAGGAATGTCAGCTGTCCCCTCAGAAGCAGCTGCCTTCAGGCCAGGAACGCCGCCAGTCCAAACCCTGGAACCCTCCCCAGGCACGGGGCCCCGGGTGGGGTGGAAACTCTGTCCCCTGGTGGTGGGGATGGCCCGAGCCGCGGCCCTGGGCCCCCTGAGCCTCGAACCCTCAGCTTCCTCCTGCTCAGGCATCCTCGGGGGCCGGAGCACAGTCCCCTTTTTAAAGCAGGCACAGCGGCTCCTGCCCCCCAAACACAGGAGGAAGACCATGAAGGAATGGCCAAGGCATCCGGGTCACAGAGGTCAAAACCTGCGACAACCCCTCCCGGAGAGGACACTACGCAGATCTGGGACAGGCAGTGAGCCCCAAGAGTGGACAGTGGTCGGGCGGTGGGGTGGGGGGGCGGGGGGCGAAGCCCAGGGAGCAGGTGTCAGAGCGCCGGGGCCCCTGCTTCGGGGGTCTTAGGAGTGCCTCAGTCACCCCTCAGTGACCCCACCGTCACCAGGGGGCAGGGGTTCATTCTCGGGGCGTCCCCCCACCCACAGGCATGGGGCTCTGGTGCACTGGCCAGGTTCCCTAGAGGACAACAGTTTCCAAGTCCGGGAAGAGGCCCCTAAGACACATACAGGGGCCCCAGGGCTCGACCCGGACTGAGGGGGAGCAGCGGGGCCTCCCCCACGCCTCCCTGGCACAGGGGAGACAGCCCCACAGCAGTCTGCCCCCACCACACAGCACCGTCCAGGCCCCCCGCCCGTGCCCTGGACCCTCATGGCCACCTGTGTCCCCACCCCGTCCAGCAGCAGCGTCCCCACATCCTGTCACCGGGGCAGCACCTGGTGGGGTCCAGGGCCTGCGTGCAGGAAGCTGAGCAGAGCACAGCCCGCTCCGTACCCAGGCCATGCAGCGGGGACCCGAGGCCCACTGGCTCCAGGCGGCCCCACCGCCCCTCGGCCTGCCAGAACCCCTTGAAAAACTCCCTGCCCTTCTGCATTGTACAGGCACAGAAACACCCAGAATGCAGATCGCAGCTGTACGAGGCTCTTCTGCAGCTTTTAGAGCTCCTGTTGCAAGCAGCAAGGCTCTAGTCGGCCCGTGGAAGTTCGGCTACACAGGGTCAGCCGAGAGCCCCCACCCTGCGAGGAACGACCCGAACGCCCAGCGGTGACCCTGGCAGAACGCATGGGCAGAAGCATGCAGACACACAGGGTATGCACGCCGCCGCCTTCCCACCCTGGGGGCCGGGGCCCAGTTCCTCCCCCGCACTGGGGCGCTGGTCCCCCTCAGGCAGGGCTCTGCAGGCTGCAGACACGAAGCCTGGGTCCTGCCCCAAAGAGCCACGCCTCTCTGCACACCTATCCCCACCACATAGTAGGTGCTTAACAAATGTTTGCTGGCTGAACACGCACGGCAGACGTCCCAACCAGGGTGGGGGGCGGTGGTGGCCCCCATTCTGAGACAGCAGCAGAGAAGAGCCGGGCAGGGAGACCCAAGCCTTCCTGGGTGGCTCCCGTGTGCTGCGGACAGAGACAAAGGAGCTCGAGGTTCCAAAGCCTGGAGAGGAGGGCTTCCCGGAGGACCCTGAGGTCCGGCGCAGGAAGCAGGGGACGCCACAGGGCTGGCAGACAGGTGTCCCGGAAGCCGGCGTGCCGGAGTGGGGCTTTGCTGGATGCGGAAGCGGTTCCTGAGCAGGGAGGTGAAGGCAGAGTGAGAAGAGCGCTCTGGGTGGGAGGTAGCCCCCGAGAAAACAAGGCCTCGGGGCTTGTTAGTGGCACTCCAGGGCCACGAGTGACTTGAGCTCTGTGCGTCGCGTCCCCTCCGTTCGAGGGAAGGAGACAGCAGAGGGTGTGCACTGCAGACTCCACGGGGGCCACGGGCCCTGAAGTCAGCCCAGCTGTCCCTGCTGGCATGGGAAGGGTATGGAGGGCTGAGGCTGGAAACGTGCGTGTCTACGGGGCCGGAGCTGTGGATGCACTGGGGCTGGGGGCCGGGGACAGAGCCTGGACCTCGTTCCAGGATACGGGGACCCATCGAGGGCTGTCAAGGGGGCTGAGAGTCCTGGAGGGGAGCCTCCTGGTGCAGCTAGGAAACTGAGGCCCGCAGGGCGGGGAGGGTCTGGGGAAGCAGGAACCCCGGGGGGCAAGCCAGCTGGCAGGAGGGCTGGGTCACCGCGGCGGGCTGAGGGAGCCTCGGCAGTGAGGGAGGAAGCCGCGAGCGATGACCTCATCCCCCAGGCCTCCGGGCCGCGGCTCACGGGGTTTTTAACCACAGCATCGCGGGACAATTCCCTGGTATGCTCGGCACCAGGAGGCACGAAATACGCCGTGTTTGTGTTGTGCTTTTCGGAGCCTCTCTTTGTGTGGGGCCTGAGAAACAAGGGAGAGATGGAGCCCAGGGCCTCACCTGGGCCTGCCGCGTCGCCCTGCCACCCACCCGCCCGCAGCCTGCTCTCGGGCCACGCGGACCCAGACGCAGGCGGGAAGCACGACACACGCACACGCGTGCACATGGCCACACGCACACTCAGGGCACTGTGCGCTCCACGCACACACGTGTGCAGCAGGCCGTGTGTGCACGCCCGCACCGCGCTGGGAGCCCTTTGCCGAGGAAGCCGCAAACGAGTCTGAGGCCCCACGTGGGCCGCTCCCAGAGCCAGACCCGCAGCAGAGAGGAGATGCCTCCCAAAATGTCTTTTGCAGGCGCACCGAATCCGCCTGGTTCAGCAGAACGCTTAATCCCTCGGAGGCCGCCCCGGGGCTCCCTGCTCCGGCCAGATAACAGCTCTCCGCTCCATAAACGCTGAGTGTATGAAAGGAAAGGCAGAACTATGGGCTCTTTGGGAAAGCACAGCTCGTAGTGACTTTTTTCCACCATTTACACATCAGGCTGCTCTCGGAGCCCCTTGCTCGGAGCCCACGCTCGGCCCCTCCCGGGCTCCCAACTGCGGTCTGGCTCCCGCTTGCGCTCTGGGCCCGGGCCAGCCGCATCCCGTGGACAGCAGCGCCACCTGGTGGCCCACAGCCCCACTCTGTGCCCGCCTGCACCCAGGGCTGCCAACACGGCTCCCTAAGCCCGCCCCCCAAGCCCCCAATGGGTCTCCCTCTGCCTGGGGTCTGACACCTCCCCAGGAAGTCCCCCTGACTTCCCAGGGGAACCTGTGCTTGCCCGGCCCACCCTGGAGACTGTGAGCTACGGGAACTATCCCCGCCTGTCCCGGCCACCCCCAAGCCCTGCCCACATACCCTGCTCCTCTCCCCTTCTCGGAGAAGCCCTCAGCATCTCGGCAGACACATCCCACCCCGGTCCCCTCTTCACCTTGCACTTCCTTCCTGGCCCCACCACAGGACATAACTCATATCTGCCCATGGAGGCTGGGGCCGGGCGGTCTCATTCCCCGCTGCTGTATCCCCAGTGCCCGCCACCCCCCATGGCCATGACTCTCCAGTGGCAGCCGGAAATAGCCAGCTAAAGCCCCCTCGAAGATTCGGCTCCATCCAGCCACTGAGCTGGGAAGTCCTTGGAAACCCAGCAAGGCCACCAGAAGGCTCAGTCTGAGGCCGTCCTGACCACCCCCTCTAATTTGTGTGGGGGACGGGGAGGTGAGGTCTCGGGGTGTCCTGTGGGTGCAGCTCTGGGCATAGGGGCTCAAAGGTGGGAAGTTCAAATCCTGGAGGCACAATGTTGAGCATGTGGGGTCCATGGAATTGCTGGGTGCCTGTCCTCAAGTAGCACACAACGATGGAAAGCTCTAACCCCCCCTCAGAGGCCCCCTCCTCCCCGCCACCGCATGCCCACACTGCTGGGAAAGAGCGGGTATCCTGGGAGGGAGGAATGGGGAACCCCCAGATGGCAGGTTCAGAAGTAGTGACCACCAAGCTGAGGCCCAGAACTAGATGAGAGGCCCGTCATGTGACATGCCGAAGAACTGGCAGGCCAAGGGCAGAGCATGTGCAAAGGCCCTGAGGCGGTGGGGAGTGTCCAAGGGTCAGCAAACAGTGCACTGGGGTAGAGGGAGAGAGTGAGGTAGAGAGAGGGGAGGACAAAGTTATGGGGACAAGGGTGCCTGAATGTGCAGCATTTGGGGGGCCCAGAGAGAGAGGCCAAGTTTATTGCAATGGGGAGCTTGGGGAAGGGTCAGATTTGTTTTAGAGAGCACTGCCCACCCCAACCAAAGAAGGCTGCCTGGAGGAGAGGGCCCGTGGTGGGACAGGAGGGTGGGGGACAACAGGCTGCACGGGTTCTCAGTCCTCCAAGAGGTGGAAGGAAGGTGGGACACAGCGGGAGTGGGCTCACTGCTTGGGGTAGGGGAGCTGTTCGCTGGCACACCCATCCTGGTCCCAGAGGAAGGGGTACAGGACCCAACCCGCACGCTTTTCCCCTCCCCAGTGCAAGCTGAGCCCCCATCCTCAGCTTGGGGAACTGTGCCTGTAGTTCAGACAACGGCCACCAGGTGGCACGCGGGCCTCAGAAATGCTATGACCAAGAGCTTAGCAGAAAGGGCGCCTAAGAGATGGAGGCAGATAGGGGGTGGCCAGGGACGCGTGGCGTCTGAGATGCTGGGGGGTGGTCTGCTGGGATGGAGGGGATGTGCAGATGGAGGGGGTGGCCAGGATGGGGGCAGTCGAGATGCTGGGGGGAGCTGCTGGGATGCTGGTGGAGTTGCTGGGATGCGGGGGGAGCTGCTGGGATGCGGGGGGAGCTGCTGGGATGCTGGGGGGGGTGGGATGGGGGGCTGCCCAGATGTGACTGGCGCCCTCCGCTGCCTCCCTCAGGAGCTCTAGGCAGCTGTAGGCCGTGACATCGACTATGAGCTCTGAATTTGAGAAGGCTCGTCCGGGAGGGAGGTGCTCCTGGCCAGCAAGAGGAGAGCGGAGGCCGGGCCACACCAGGGTCTGCACCCACGCTGTGGTTGTCGTAGAGGTAATCCCTCTGCCGGTCTGGCTTCCGTGCCCAGCGCAGGGAACACACCCACCGACACATTGGGGTGTAGGCCATGTCTGGGAGGGTCCCAACTGGCTGGGCCCGGCGGCTTCAGCAGGCTCTGCCCCACCCTCCCAGCGGCACCAGAGGGCCCTGCCTGAGCTGCACAGGACGGGGTAAGTGGCCGCCGGAGCACAGGACCCTCGGTGCACACAGCCCACTGCATGCGGGGGCGTCCGGCGCGCCTTACGTCAACGCGGAAACTTGATGTTGTCAGAGCCTCTTAAAACCTGAGAGCGAAACTCCCGGTACTGGAGTAACTGACCCAAGCCACTCAGGGGGGCCTTATGGGCTAAGCTGTGTGCCCCCCAAATTCACATTTGGAGTCTCAACCCCCAGCAGCTCAGAACGGGACTCTATTTGGAGAGGGGCCGTTCAGGGGGTGATTAAGGTAACACGAGGTCGCTGCCGTGAGTTGGGTGTGTGGGATCCGTGTCCTTGTAAGGGGAGACGCCGGAGGGCTCCCTCCCTCCACACGAGGGGGTCCTGGCCCCTGATCTCCGACTTCGGCCTCCAGGGTGGTGGGAGATAAATGCTCCCTGAGCCACACGGCTGTGCAGCTTTGCTTCGGCGGCCCCAGGGTGCTCACTGGCAGGCCCGGGTCCCAGACCCCAGTCTCTCTCAAGGCCCCTGAGCCCAGCAGCACTTCTGTCCAGTAGGAGGGCCACCCTGGAGTCCGGCCACTGCCCCGAAGCCTTGGCTTCCAGCAGGTAAGGAGCTCAGTCCCCTCAGACATGC
>NW_024424786.1:45460468-45493926 GCF_017311325.1 Ursus maritimus
CTGGGATGCGGGGGGAGCTGCTGGGATGCGGGGGGAGCTGCTGGGATGCTGGGGGGGGTGGGATGGGGGGCTGCCCAGATGTGACTGGCGCCCTCCGCTGCCTCCCTCAGGAGCTCTAGGCAGCTGTAGGCCGTGACATCGACTATGAGCTCTGAATTTGAGAAGGCTCGTCCGGGAGGGAGGTGCTCCTGGCCAGCAAGAGGAGAGCGGAGGCCGGGCCACACCAGGGTCTGCACCCACGCTGTGGTTGTCGTAGAGGTAATCCCTCTGCCGGTCTGGCTTCCGTGCCCAGCGCAGGGAACACACCCACCGACACATTGGGGTGTAGGCCATGTCTGGGAGGGTCCCAACTGGCTGGGCCCGGCGGCTTCAGCAGGCTCTGCCCCACCCTCCCAGCGGCACCAGAGGGCCCTGCCTGAGCTGCACAGGACGGGGTAAGTGGCCGCCGGAGCACAGGACCCTCGGTGCACACAGCCCACTGCATGCGGGGGCGTCCGGCGCGCCTTACGTCAACGCGGAAACTTGATGTTGTCAGAGCCTCTTAAAACCTGAGAGCGAAACTCCCGGTACTGGAGTAACTGACCCAAGCCACTCAGGGGGGCCTTATGGGCTAAGCTGTGTGCCCCCCAAATTCACATTTGGAGTCTCAACCCCCAGCAGCTCAGAACGGGACTCTATTTGGAGAGGGGCCGTTCAGGGGGTGATTAAGGTAACACGAGGTCGCTGCCGTGAGTTGGGTGTGTGGGATCCGTGTCCTTGTAAGGGGAGACGCCGGAGGGCTCCCTCCCTCCACACGAGGGGGTCCTGGCCCCTGATCTCCGACTTCGGCCTCCAGGGTGGTGGGAGATAAATGCTCCCTGAGCCACACGGCTGTGCAGCTTTGCTTCGGCGGCCCCAGGGTGCTCACTGGCAGGCCCGGGTCCCAGACCCCAGTCTCTCTCAAGGCCCCTGAGCCCAGCAGCACTTCTGTCCAGTAGGAGGGCCACCCTGGAGTCCGGCCACTGCCCCGAAGCCTTGGCTTCCAGCAGGTAAGGAGCTCAGTCCCCTCAGACATGCAGAGAGGGGGGGACTCACCAGCAGCCCGCATAGCAGACATGCTCCGTGGGGCCAGGCCGGGGCTCGGGGGCCATGGGACAACATGAAGAGACCCCTCCCACGTTCCCTGCTCCCCACCAGCTCCTCCCCAGCCAGCTGGCGGGCGGGAAGGACCGTCCCCACCCTGGGAAAGCAGGTGCCAGCTGGTGAGAAGCATGGCCCACCCCTCAGCTGCAGGGGAGACGGAACCCCACACGCCGGCCAGCACCAGGGCCCACCAGGGCAGGGCCTCGGGGACATCCGTCTCTAGGACGCGGCAGCTGACACACTGCCGGATGTAGGAGCGGCCAGCTGTCTCCAGGGCGCTGCAGCCTCCGGGACCAGAGGACCTGGACGGGGGCGGGGGTGTCACCTAAAGGCTGGCCCTCTCACCATCCCGCTTCTCGACGGGAAGACGGGAAGCATGTCCCTGCTTTTATAGAAAAGCCCAGTCTGGTAGGACCACAGAAACAGTGCGTGGGACAGTGAGAGGATCCACAGCAGGACATCTGCTGTCACCACCATCTCCGAGGACACGAGACAGCTGTCCAAGTCAACACCTTCGCCTCGGACTCGAAGGGCTCCCCCAACCAAGAGCACACACGCATCCCGCCAGCCCGAGACCGCAGTACGGGGAGCCCACCCGCCCCGTAAAGCCTGGCCTGCCCAGCAGCCGCCTCGCCGCCTCACTACCCCTCACTGAGCCCACATCCAGAAAACTCTGCGGGACCAGAGTTCCAGCACTGCCAGCAACGACCAAATGCAGTCAAGCCCCAGGCTGAGCAGGGAGACAACCTTCAGTGGCTTTCACGGATGCGGAGAGGGAGAGGGAGAGGAGGGGGAGATGGGGGTGGGGAGAAGGAAGACAGAGGTGGGGGAGAGAGGGTGAGAGACAGAGCGAGGAGGGGGAAGGGGGAGAGGGAGCGGGGGGGGGGTGTTGAGGGCAGAGGGAACTCCAGAAAACACGATGGAAGAGCGAGCCCCGTCTGCGGCAGCCACTGCCAGGAAGGACCACCATCACCAGGAATAGGCTTCCCAGCGACCATCTTAGACCCACATCACGAAGCCCTAAGGCCCTCCTGGCAGATGCCGTGGTCGTGGATGGGAAGACCTCACCCTGACGGACATCACGTCCCTGGAGGCACCCGTCAGATGCCATCCGGTCTGTCCTGCAAGCTAGGTGGGCGGGGGGTGGTGGCGGTCACTGCAAGGAGCAAACAATTAAGGCCATTCAGGCCATCAAAGCCACATGGCCCTGGGGGGTCAGACCTGCCACAGGACAGGAGCGTCTCCGAGCAGATCCATGTGCATCTGGACATCTGGTTTACAGTGACAATGGCACCTCGAGTCAGGGTGGTAAGATACAGGTCAGTGGATGGAGCCAGCCAGGTGGCCCAGGCATTCTGGGCAGAGGCCGGGGGCAGGATGAGACACCCGTGGGGTCAGTATGCAGCCACAGCCCAGGTCGGCAGTCACCCAGACTCAGGGCCACAGTGCAGGTTTGGCAAGCTGTGCCCACAGCTCCTCCTGTCCTCCCTTCTCAGCCCAGCTCAGAAGCCCCTTCCTCTAGGAAGCCCTCTCAGACCACCAGTCCCAGGCTCCTCTCATCCCAGCCTGACTGTCACATCCTGGCAAATACATGTGTCAGGGTGGGGGTCCCCGCACCTCCAATTTCCCACTGCCCACAGCTGCTGAGCAGCAGAGCGGACACCAGGACACGGTCATCGTGCAGGCGGGGAAGGCCGGGAGCTGTTCACTCCCCCCCCACGGCCCACTCGTCTGGAAGACCAGAGCCCCAGCGGCTGGGACAGCCCCTCGAGCGGCTACATACCATCCAGAAGAGGGTCCCTGTGGCCAGGGTGACGTACTGCTCGATGGTGGACAGCACGCTGAAGATGAGGCAGACGAGGACGATGAGGAAGCTGTGGGGCGGGAGGACACGGCGGTCAGCTCCGGGGGCCAGCCCGCCCGCCCTGCCCCCACCAACACAGGCTGGGCCTGGGGCAGAGGGGTTCCCCACCACCCCTGCCCCGCAGGACCAGGCCCCGTCCGCCCCGGCCACGCCACCGCCCGGGCCCAGAGCCCACCCGCCAAGGAGCAGGTGCACAGAGCGGGGTGCTGCCGGCCAGCCGTGGAGGACCAGTTCTGACCCCTGTGACAGCAGGACAGACCTTACAGCCTGGCACCAAGGAGCCACGCTCACAGGCCACGTGCTATGTGGCTCCCTTAATGGGACGCCACAGAGACAGATCAGGAAGAAGACTGGTGGTCACCAGGGGCCAGAGGCACGGAGGATGCCCCCCGCATCCCTGGATGTCACAGGGCCAACCCCCCAGCCGTCGTCCTGCTTGGGGGAGAGACAAGTCTGGGGGAGTCATCCAGGGGGCCCAGGGGCTCCATGCACCCTCTCAGCAGGTCCTCAAAAACTAGACAGCAGGGCACACAGTGTGGCTGCACACACAGATGTGGAGAAAGTCCCCAGCCCCACCCCCACACGCCCACCCTGTGCCCACCAAGAAGCTCCCTGCATCTCCCCCCACTGGCTCAGCCCCAATTTCTCAGGACACACGCTGCCCCCCAGCAGCTCTGGCCAAAATCCGCCCCCAATGCCTCCCTCACCGTGAAGGCTAATCGGCTCCCCCTGCAGAGCCAGATCCCAGCCGACCCCTCTCTGCATCCTGTCCATTAGGCTCCACCCCAGGCCCCCACAACCCACCCCTCCAGCAGCCAGGGGAACCCCCAGCGTCATCCCCCAGCATGACACCACGGTGAGCCCAGACTACGCAGCTCCTCCCACCCCTTTGCCTGAGCATGCCCAGCCCTGCATGCCTCAGGGCCTTTGTACCTACTGCTGTCCCTGCCATCCCAACCCTCCTGGGCACTCCTGAGACTGCATCAAACCTCCTGGTCTTTGGGCACGTAGCGCCTCCTTCCAGGGACCCTGCACGGCCACGCTCTGCCCTGCCTCACCTCTGCGGACCCCCTCACTCGCTTGGAAGGATGTCCAGTCCACCTGGCCTCCACCAAGGAGAACCAGGACTGCAGCCCACCATAAAGCAGTTGAATAGTTCTGGCCAGGCCTCACTGCCAGACCCCACAGGGAGACCTTTGTGGGGGATGGACGAGACGGCACTTGCATCTCACCAGGACACAGGTAAATGACAATGGAGAGAGTGAGCGCTCACCTGTGGCCGGACCACCGCTCAGGCAAGGGGTGCTGGGTGTGCCATGCCACACGCTCGTGAGCCACACCCTAGAGCCCCTCTCGAGTCCCACTACCCACTCATCCCACGGCCAGTGGGCCTGCTGCCCAGCTCAGCCAAGAGGAAGCAGAGCATGGGCAGCCACGCAGGCCAGGAGGCGCCCACCCAGCCCCGCCCCAGATCTCCGGGTGCGGATGGGGCAAAGGAAGCACCCACACACGGCCCCTCCATGGCCACGTGGCCTGGGCAGAGCCCTCTGCCTTGGTTTCCCCGACAGGAGCCAGAGCCCTGGGCCGCCTGCTCACAGGGCCGTGGGCGGCAGCGCAGCCGGACGTCCGAGCAGGGACTCAGCACCAGGCCTGGGACAAGCACCAAGCGCTCGCGCCCTCTCCGCCCGCGGCCTGTCGGGCCCCAGGAAGCGCCACCACCCAGGCCCCCACCCAGTGCGTTATGGACGGTAACCTGAGTCCCGGGACCCCAACAAGGCTCGGGGGCTCCACACTTCCTGGAGCCACAGGAGGTGACAAGAAGACACGGCCGGGTCCCTGGAGGCTGGGCCCCGGAGAGGGGTGGGGGGGGGCCCGTGCAGCACGGCTCTGCTCTGACCTCCGAGACGGTACCTCCCCTGCCCCTCCCCCCACCCTCTTAGTGACGACTGTGAGGGCGCCAAGGGCCCCCCAAGAAGCCAGGGTGACCCCATCTCAAAGTCCTCCCTGAGCCACACCCGCAAAGCCACGTAAGGTCCCCCACGCACGGGAGCTGGGGGCAGGACGCGGACATCTCCCGGGGCCGTTACCCAGCTGGCCGACGGGCAACAGAACCGGCCACACCGGAGTCACACGCCCCACACCTTTACGTCCCGCTGGAGAACCGTGGGCCCCGCTGCCCAGGGCCTCCCGCACACCTGCCTCCTGGCTCCACGGCCAGGACGGGCCTGGGAAGCCCCGAGCTTTGGCCTGCTACCTGCCTCCTGCCGCGGGGGCGTGAAGGGGACCCACCGAGGCACCGCTGCCCGCTCGGAGCGCTGTGCCGGGCCTGCCCTGCCACCCGCGCTTCAGCTGGCCCCCGGGGCCGAAGGAGGCAGCCCATGTCCCTTCCACGACGGCACACAGTCCAGCACTGCGGAGACCCTGTGGCCGCGAGTGTCACGTGTCACCCCTTCACTGCCAGGTGGCCACCCACCACCAGCCGTCACCGTCCCTCCAAGCTCAGCCACAAGGCAGAGGGCAGCTGGCCAGGGGTGTGTCGGGCGGGAGCACGGAGGCACCCCGGCACCAGGACCTTGAAGCTCGGGAGCTGGCTGCCCAGGGGCCCCTCTGCCCACCGCCCAGGGCCTGGGGCTGGGGGTGCCATCCCGAGGGAGGCAGCCCCTCCTGTGGTCAGGCCCCAGGCGTCCCCCCAAGGAGATGTCAGGACCCCAAGCTCCCAGAGGTTCTGGGGAGACTCCTGTGCAGATGGGGGCTCCGGGCCTGGGGGTGGCAGCCAGCAGGGGCCGCGGAAGCTGCAGAGTATTTTCCCTGGAGGGCTGGGGGACGGTTGGCACACGGCCACACATGGTGCTTCTCCGGCCCCACTGTATCCTGAAGTCTCCAGAGGTGGTCAAGGATTTTAACACGTGCTGCTGGCTTCGGAAAGAATCATTCAACAAGGGGGCGCCTGAGTGGCTCAGGAGGTTAAGTATCTGACTTTGGCTCAGGTCCTGGTCTCAGGGTCCTGGGATCGAGCCCCGCATCGGGCTGCCTGCTCCTTGGGGAGTCTGCTTCTCCTGTCTCTTCGCTCTGCTTGAGCTCTACTCTCTTACTTAATGTCTCACATAAATCAATAGAATCTTTTAAAAAAAACCATTTTACAAAGCATGCTTCTGTCTACTCTGCCCTGTCCTGGGTGGGCCTCGGGGCCTCCGGGATGCTGAGACAGGGCCCCTGGCCTCGGGGGACTCAAGGCCCGCGGTGCCTGATGCCCCTGTCTGGCCTCTGCAGCGCTGAGACCACCCCTCCAACCCAGCCCACAGCCGCAGACCCCAAGAGCTGGCAGACTGCAGCCCAGGAAAAGAGGGACCTGACCCACGTTCTGGGTCAGGGTGCAGGAGCTGGGCTGAGGGGACAAAGGATGCCAACCCCCCAGAGGCCATGCTGGCACCCAGGGTGGTGGCAGCTCCGTGCCCCAAGGGACAATGCCCTGCTTGTGCCACTGGCTAGGGGCTGGGGCCGCGAGCGCCAGCCCGGAGGGACATCCTGAATGTTATCGGGCATCCCTGCGGTACCTGCAGCAGCCAGGTGCCCTGGGAACAGGAAAGAATGCAGGAGGTGCGCCAGGGCCCTGGTCCAAGACAGGAGGAGGGCACTCCGGGGCGTGGGTGCCCCCGGGAGGGCCGGGGGTGTGCCTGGACCCCTCGGGAAGCATTGTGAATCCCCAGTGAGGTCTCTCCAGCCTGCCAGGAGGCACTTTTCACCCCAGACATTTCCCGGTGAAGTTTGGGACCCTTCATGTGAACCCTGCACACGGCACACATAGAAAGCGCAGGCTGCTCTCGGTGCCCTTGGGGCCCCCAACGCCGGAGCACGGGCCCTCAGCTTACCCCGGGGTTAAGCTGAAATTCCAGGATGCTGGAAGGCAGGCACAGGCCACAGAGAATGGGAGCCGTGCTGGATCTGGACCCTTAATCCACAGAGTGTATAAGGACCGTGTGAGTGCTCGAGTCGTGGCGGCCCAGCAAAGGTTACATGTCAAAGGAGGAACTTCAGGGGCGCCTGGGTGGCGCAGTCATTAAGCGTCTGCCTTCGGCTCAGGGTGTGATCCTGGCGTTGTGGGATCGAGCCCCACATCAGGCTCCTCCGCTATGAGCCTGCTTCTTCCTCTCCCACTCCCCCTGCTTGTGTTCCCTCTCTTGCTGGCTGTCTCTATCTCTTCAAATAAATAAAATCTTTAAAAAAAAAAAAAAGGAGGAACTTCAGATGCTCGCAGAACCAGACACAGAAGGACAAATCCTGTGGGATCCACTCACACGGGGTCCCTGGGGTCCCCAGATTCACAGGGACAGAGAGCGGACGGTGCGTACCGGGGCCGGGGGAGGGATGGGGTCGGTGTCCCACAGGGACAGAGTCTCAGTTTGGGAAGATGGAAGGTTCTGGAGACAGATGGTGGGGACGGCCACAGAACAGTGTGAATCCACTTAACGCCCCTGAGCTGTGCACTTAACATGGCTAAGATGATAAATTTTATGTGTATTTTACTGCAATTTAAAAAAATTTTTAGAAGTGAAGGCGTTTGTATGCAGCGGTGGACGGCTGCCCGAGTTTCAGGGAGGCTGTGGGAGGGCAGAGTGCGGTTCAGAGGCCCGCCCTCCTAGGATAGGACCTTCACAGGCACAGAAACAAAGGGCTTGTCACAGCGACCTCGAGCCCAAGGACGGACGAGGTTTTGACGTCCACACCCCAAACTCTGTGGGAGGGGCTTCTCTCCGTACAAAAGTCACCCTGGAAGGAAGGTTCCAAAGACCCCCCAAGGAATGAAGAACAGGTGCCCCTGCCTTGCCCACACACCCCTGTGACACTGGACTCTCGCTGGGGGTGGCCTCAGGTCCTGCAGGGCTGTCCCCAGGGTGGGGGGATGCCCGGGTCCTCTTGCTGGCCCAGCCCGTGCCCGGCACTGCTCCCTCCAAGCCCCGTGCGGCAAGGGTCCCATCACCCCACGTGAGGTGGAGGTGCTCGGGGCGAGGTGCTGTGGGTCCTCCGGGGGGTCCAGGCTGTGCAGCTGGCCCTCTCTCCTGGGCCCTGGAGCGTGGAACAAGGTCACAGCCACTGATGGGGACACTGAGGCTCTGAGCCAGCCGGAGGGTGCCCAGGCCACAGGGACTGTGAGCCCAAGCTGCCGACCCCAGGACCCCCCAGTCCCAGCTCCAGGACAAGACTGAACCTCCCCCTTGGCATGGTGCCCCGTGGCACGGGCCCACGGGCAGGAATACTGCGCTGTGCAGGGATGCAGCTGAGCCAAGGGGGGGGTCATCCTGGGCAGGGAGGGCTGGGGCGGCGGGGGCTGTGTCCTTGCCCAGCTGCTGGGGCCCCAGGTGTCTCTGGGCTGGCTGCCACACCGTCCAGTCTCCGCCTCCGTGGTCACGTGGCCCCTCCTCTTATGAGGACACCTGTCACTGCACATAGGGCCCCCCAGGCATCCAGGATCACCTCCGTCCCTCGAGATGCTGAACCCTACCCCACCTGCAAAGACCCTGCCTCTGTATGAGGTCCCGTTGTCATGCTCCAGGGACCCGGACATCTTTGGGACCACGGCCCAGCCCCACCACGATACACACAGCTAGTGGATACGCGAACAAGTGACCAGGATAATTACTATAGAAACGTCCATGAGTTTCTTAATAGCCAGAGTCAGGTATCGGGTAAAAAAAAATTAAACTATAATTCAAAATACATTCAGAGGTGCCTTTTCATCTTTTCCTTTCTTGTTTCTGAACTACGTCTAAGACCCCCTCTCCAGAGGCGGTCACGGTCGCAGATGTCAGGATGTGCACACATCTGCTCACGGTCCCCGTTCTGCACGCAGCACCGTCCAGACCCCGTCGCATCAGGGAGACAGATGAATGGGAGTGACGGAGGACATCCCCCAGGTGAGCCCCGGCCATCTCCCCTCTGCCCACTGGCTGCCACCCCCCAACATCCCTGAGCCCTCCTGACACCCCACCGGGGCCCATGGCCCCTACTCCACCCCACAGACCACTGCCTACCGCTGCCTCCCTGACAGAGAAAGGGGCTCCCAGGCAGGGTCCCGTCTGCAGGTTTCCCTCTGAAGGCCCAGCACACCAATGTTTGGTGAATGGACTGAAAGCACCTTTGGATTCAACTCAGGAGCTCAGTGAATGGACTTCTCCATGCTGCCTCCTCCATGCAGGCCTCCAGAGTGTATCAGGAAGTGAAATCCCCGTGCTCTGTTCTTTCCCTCTGCGCCCCTCCCCCATGGGACCAGCCAGGACCCAACAGGGCTTCCAATGGCCCCGGGCACGGCTCTGAGGCACTCTCTGCACGCACCCCCCCCCCAGGCTGTGTGCCCACAGCACTGCACAGAAAGGAGCCTGGGGAGGTTGGGGGCCTCTGATGTGAGCCCGGAGCAGGCAGGGCCTCCCCAGCGGCTGGCGGTGCAGGCTGATGGCAGCGGTGTGGGCAGGAGGCCCCAGGGTGCAGTCCCAGGGAGGGGTTGCCCCCAGAGGAAGCCACAGGTCCACGGCACCAGGCTGGCGCCCACACCGCCAGGCCCTCGCCCTCTCAGAGCCTGACGTGAAGGCTCAGCCAGGCCCCCAGGCAGGCAGTGACGCGGCAGGATCCACCCACACCCTCTCCTCCGTGCCTCTCCCCGAAACACGGGGACGACCGGAGCACACGGATGGGGTCATGCTCTCCTGGGAAGGCCTGTGACGGCTCCACCAGCCCCAGAGCGCCACGAAGACGGAGACTCTGTCCCCTTGGGACAAACAGACGAAGAGGGCCTGCTCACTCGGACGGCCTCGCGCAGACACCCTAGGCCGCTGGGTACAGAAATGGGGGGCTCCCTGGCTAGGGGCACTTCAGGCGTCCCTTGGCCGATTCCCGAACATCCCACCGCAGCCCCGAGGGGTGGCGAGTGGGGGACCGGGCTGCCCCCAGCACCAGCTGTGCATTGGTCTGGACGGCCCCGCAGGGCTGTGAGGACCAAGCCGAGGGCCACGCTAGTGTCAGCCCAACGCCCGGGGTCCCCTCGCTCTGCACAGAGCCCTTGCATGTGCACGGGGGGCATGGGGCATGGAGTCATGCCAACTGGGGGTGGCTTGGGGACAGAGACTTTGGCAGAGAGCTTGACCGTGCCACCCCAACTGTTTTGGGGGCACTAGAGGGACTGCTGCGGGGGTCTCTCTGGGGGCGCGTCCGTGTGGGCATGCACCACCCCATAGGATCTGCCTACACGGTCAGGGCGTCAGCAGCCACATCCCATTGTCAGGCTGTGAGTGACGGAACCGGGAGCGTCCAGCCACGGGCAGGCCCGCCCCAGACAACAGGACACCCACCCATGGAGCTGAGACCCACGTCCTCTCCCCCATCAGGCCCCACAGCAGCCGCCCAGCGGGTCTCCCTGCAGGCAAGGGGGCTGCCCCACATGTCCCCAGGGGCCTCGGCACCACCCTCCTCTCTCATCTGCTGGCCCCGGCACACACTCCCCGCGGGCCCAGGGACATCTCCGGCCTTGGAATGGGCAGGTGGAAGCCCCGTTCTCCCCTGGAGCCCCTCCCTCTGCCACTGCCCTTTGAAGGGGCAATCAGGGAGGGCTTCTCAGAGGCAGGGGCCTGGTCCAGGCAGAGGAGAGGAGAGAACACGGCCCACAGGGAGGCAGCAAAGAATTCAGGGAGGATGTGATGTGGAGAGGCAGGGAAGCAGCAGCCCCAGACTCAGGGTGCCAGAGAAGGCCCCCCATATGCACGGTCTCGTCCAACACGGAGGCCTGTGGACCCCTGCACCGGACGGGAAGGCCTCAGGCCTGCAGCTCGTAGGCCGTGCCTGGGGAGAGAGGTCCCAGACCCCCTGGGTTCTGTGGCTCCTCCAAGGGGCTGCCCAGCACCGTGAGGGGAGGGCGGGGGGACACCCTCCCTGCCGCTTCCTGTCTGCAGCTGGAACGGCTGCCCCCGCCTTGGAAGGGCCTTCGTTTCCCACCTTTCCGGGCTGAGGTCACTCATCTGATGTGTGGACGGCGGGGGGGGGGGGTGACCCAGCAGGGAGTGGCAGCCTGTGGTCCCCAAGCGGAGGGACAGCGGCGAGAGCCGGGGTTGCTGCGTGGCCGACCTGGCTCGGGAACGCGGGAGCTCAACAGACCTGGGCACTTCCTCGACCTCCAGATCAACACAGTGGGTAGGGTATTGCGACGTCCATCTCACAGGTGGGAAAACAGAGGCCTAGGAATGCCAAGCCTGGGGTCTCCCCCACCAAAGGAAGGAGAAAGCCAGCACAGAGTGGACAGCCCCACCCTCGCTCTGGGGCCATGGCTCTGTCCTGTGAGAGTGCTGAGCATGGGGTCTGGGAGAGAAGCCCAGGCGGCCCTGCTTTTCTAGAAACAGCCCCAGTGAGGGCGGGCTGGCCCAGAACACGCAGCAGAACCACCTTACGGGGAACAGCCCAGGGCCCCTCTCTTGGAGAGATGCTGGGGACACCGTGTACCTGGGACGGCACAGCTCACAGCCCAGACCCTAGGACTCCGCGGCTCACTCATATGATCTGTCCTCAGGGCCGAGACCACCAGCCACCCAGAGCCAGAGAGGCAGCATGAGAAGGCAGGTGTCGGGCCAAGGCCTGCGGCCTCCTTCCCTGCCCTCCCCAATGCCCCCAGATCCCCAAGCTCCTGACCCAACGGGTTGGAGGCAGAGGCATCTCTGAGAGGCTGGAGAGCCCGTGCCAGCAGCCCCCAACCCCAGACAGGGCCCACCCAGCCCCTGGACCGACCCACCCGATCGCTTGCAGCCAGAGATAGCCAGCTGCCCGACCCTCCCCGTCAAGGCTGACCACCCAGCAGACAAGGGACGCCCACGGGCCTCAGCTCACACCCCACTCCCGCTCCCACTGGGGGTGGCCCCTGACCTCTCTCCCAGCCCCTGGTCCCCCCATCCCAGAAGGCTGGCGTCTGGGCCCGGTGCAGAGGCAACTGCCAGGCCTGTCGCCGTGGAGGCCCCAGGGGACCAGTGTCCTCCCGGAGTCCTCCTGCCCTGGGAGGCCCAGAGGGAGCTGCCTATAGCCCAGGTTCCCTGAACAAGATGCTGGCTTCTGGGAACCCACAGAGGACCCAGAGTGGGCGGGGCTGGCTTCATGGCTATCTGCTGGGGCAACCCCTTCTTCAGAACTAGGGAGCAAAGTGAGGGCCCTGGAGCCCGGCCACAGCCTCCGTCCTGAACAGGACGTCCTCCTCCCCTCAAGGCCCCCAGGACACAGGGGCCAAGAGTGGGCTGGCAGCTTCCCCGAGGCCAGGCCCGTCCCTTCCACCTGCAAAGCCAGAAAGCCCCATTGTCTACTCCCTGCCACTCTGGCCCAGGAAAGCCCTCTGCTGACAAAACAAGAACCTGGTGATGGGACAGCCCGCAGGCAGTGGGACACGCCAACCCACACAGCCTCGGGCGCGGTTCCTGAATAGGGCCCTTCACCTGGGCCTCTGCAGCTGGCCCTGCCCGCACCCCGGAGGCTCAAGACTGCCAGGCACAGTGCCTCTCCAGCCTCCCGCCGCGGTGTGTGAGGCGCCAGGGAGGAACCAGCTGGCCCCTGAAAGCACCCCAGAGACCCCAGCACGGCCCAGGCCCAAGGTGGTAGCAGCCCTACTCCAGGCCCCTAGAGAGAGAGACCAGTTGGGCAAGGCTGCACACGAGCCCTCCTACGGAGCAGCCCAGAAGCCTCTGGAAGGCAGGGATGGGGGGGTGAGGCAGGGATGCAGGGGTGGGGGTGAGGCAGGGACGTTGGTGGCGGGGACAGACATGGCTCCCGACTCCATCAAGGGGCCCTCCCTGCTGCTGACCCTCTAATCCAGCACAGCCCCTGTCCACCGCACTATCAACTCCTCTACCCCAGGGGCCGTCTGCCCAGCTGGCATCTCCACCCCAGTCCAGGGCACGGTGGGAGTGGTCAGTCACCAAGGACTTCAGGGTCCCCTGACCGACGGCCCTGGCCCCAAGCCCACCCAGGCCCCTCCCTGGGGGCAGAAGCCCCAGCCCATTGCTCGGAGGACAGCATCCACGTGGCTGCATCCACATGGAGCTTGCTGTTCGGAAAGCCCCTCCCCATCCTCTGCGGCCTCAGCGTGGCTCTCGGGCTATACCCACGGCGGTGGGTGGTACAGCGGGTGGGCCTGGGGCCTGGGGGGTTGTGGACAAGCACAGCATGTGCCCAGGGCCCTGAGCCAGGGTCTGGGACCCTACACCCAAGCCCCGCAAGGACACCCCCAGACGCAGCCCGCAGGGCCTGGTGGCACCGAGCCCTGGGCCCTCAGGCACGGCGGGAGCAGGAGCATGGCACAGCCCGGCAGCCCCTCCAGCCCCTCAACTGCCCCGTGGCGCCCCCACAGGTCCCAGGAGCGGGGGACCCGAGTGGGCACGGCAAGGGGGGAGACAGGTCCTGGGAGTGGACACGTGTCATCAGGTAGCCACAAGGGGCTCAGCTGCCGAGGGACAGGCGTCCGGCACGTGGCGAGCACTGCCTGCGGGCTCTGCCCATCACCACCCTGGACAAGATGAGGTCCCGCTTGAGCCAGACTTGTGGAGGGTCTGCCCCTCCGGAGAACGTCCGTTTCCTCTTTCTGCAGCCGGCCTGAGACAGACGCTCCCACTTCCTCTGTGCTGCTTCCTCCCTCCCGCACCCCTGCCAGGGATCACCCCCGTCCGGGCTCCTTGTGCCCGTGGAGGAGGCCCAGGCAGATGGGGCCCATGCCCCGCACAGGGGTCACGTGCCCCCTGGCTCCCTGGGTGCAGGCACCCCGCAGGCTCCTGCCTCTTGGGGCTCCCCACAGCATCCTGCCTCCAGCGGGAGCTGCTCTTGGGCAGGCAGGGAGGAAGTGGCCAGCCGTGCGGCAGGACAGGCCTGGGGCCTTGATGTTCCTCTCTCAGGGCCGGGCGTGCGTTGCTCAACGCCGGATGCAATTAGCAGTTTTATTTTGGTGTCAGCATCCTCGGCCCCCGGATGGCGGCCCAGCTGGCCAAGCGGGAGCCAGAAACACGCTCCTCTGCCACCCACCACCGGTCACGGAGGGAGAGCCGCCCGGAGTGACCAGGACGTGGCTGAGCGAGGTCCCACGCACGTGGAGGCTGACTCCGGAGGACGTCGGGGCCTGCAAGGCCTCGCTGGTCCTACTCCACGCCATGTGACGCCCCCAGGATGCCCTCCAGTCATTCGGCAGGTGCTGAAAACCACATGGACGCTCTCGCCCCAGCCTATAAGGCCTGGCGTGGTCGCCCACCACCCACCGTCCCTACCCACGGGTGGAAAACGCCTGTGGTGAGCTAGGCACCACACCGGCTTCCACGAATGAGGCCGATTTGGGGAAAAAGAGACAATAAACCAGAAAACAAATCACGCATGATGAGCAGTGACAGCTGCCCCAGGGAAACAGAAAGGGAGCCATTCCAGAGAGTGGCTGGGCAGGGAGGCCACGCTGGGAGATGGGGACATGCAGATCGGCCTGAGAATGGATATTCCAGGCAGGAAACAGTCATGCAAAGGCCCTGAGGCAGGGCTTGGAAGGCTCGAGGCCAGAGCGGCAGGACAAGGGTGGGGGACTGGGAGGCCGCCGGCAACAAGGTCAGAGGAAGGCCTTGCTTGGGAGCAGAAGAGGCATCTAGGTGCACCAGGCCTCCCAGGACCAGGGGACACAGGCTCTGGGCTGGCATCTGCTGTTTACCCACTGAGCACCCAGCCCGGGCCCCAGACACCCCAAGCGGAAGGCTGGGGGGAGGGGGGTCACGTCAGCGGTGCTCCGCCTTTTGTGCACCAACGAGAGGCAGAAAGAAAACGCCTGGAGCCTCTGAGCACCAGGAAGCAGTCGATGCCAGAATGCATCCAACCAGAAAGGAGGCATCGGCAGCGAGCCCCTCCTGGCATCACCTGCCACCTCTGCGGGCATCTCCCGGGGGGGGGGGTGCCCCACACCATCCCTGCGGACCCCTGAGAACCCCTTTTCCTTCTCAATCCAGGGACCATCTCCTGGCCCAACCCAGAGAGCCCATGACCGAGGAGGGAACAAAGCAGAGGAAAGGAAGAGCCAGCCAGGACGGGGCACAGACGCGGGGATCGGAAACGCCAACAGCAGGCCTCTACCCTACGCGGCCGCCAGGAGCACGGCCGGCTTCCTGCCCGCCGCCCAGAATAGCCCTCACATCCTCTGAGCCGCCGGCCCGGACCCCAGCCCGCCAGCTGCCTGGCCTTCCCCACTTCTGCCCATGGCAGAGACGTCTCCCCGGACTCCGAGCGCCCTGCATGCTGCTCTGAGCAGCCCTCCGGAAGCCAGTCACCCCTCGGAGCAGAGAGCCCCTGCGGGTCGTGGACAGGCCTTGCCAGGTGTCGGGGGTCCTGGGAGCAGAGATGCTGAACTAGAACAGAGGGGAAACAATCACTGACACCAAGGGAATGGGCCCTGGATCCCATCAGCCCTGCCCCAAAGCCATACCGCACGAAAGACTCTCGTGAAACAAGACCTTTAGATAGTTGCTGTGCCCTAACCCGCGCCGTACCCTGCACATCTCGTCACACAGACACAGCCCTTTCCCAGGGGCCCCCGTTATAGGGCAGGCGTTACAGTGATGGGGAAGCTTCGGTTTTACCCTGAGCAACACTTCCACCAGGAAGCCCTCCTGGGTTGCTCGGGCAAGAGCCTCACACAAACCGCACGCCCTTGCCCAGTGCTGTACACCTCCTTCTTCCGACCTCCCCTCCGCTGCAGCTTTGTTTCCCTGGTAGTGATTCTGTGCCTGAGGCACCCCCCCGGTGCCCCCTGAGGCAGGGGTGGGGTTTGCAGGCCTGGCCTGGCACACGCAACCTGGAGTGCACTGGTGTGAGTCAGGACGAAAGCAGCGTAATTTGACAGCTCCCGCCTGTGCCTCCCGCCGCTGAGCTCCTGTCACGGAAGCCGGGGCGGTCACTGCGGTCATCACAGTTACAGGGCACTCAGGGGAGGGGGGACAGGGACAGAACTCAGAAAAGCCGTGTTCCCTACACCCTCCACTCCAAGAAGCCCCTTCCCCAGACCACTGAGGCCTGTCCCGGGGCCCCCATTTGGAGCTGGGTGAGAACCCCAACCCCTGTGGGTATCACCCTCACCTGCCCCCTGCTGACACGCAGGACACTTGTGTCAGGATCTGTAGCCATCCTGCAGCTTTGGGGGAGATGTGGCGTTAGACCGGCTCCTAGGGGTGCATCCAGGCCTCTGAGGGTCCCCGAAGGCCTGTTCTGAGACCCTTCAGGACCATCTGACGCTCTGCCCTGTCTTCCTGCACCCACTCCCGTTGGCGCCAGGACACCTGCCCTCCTGGGCTCCTCCTTCCTCACTGTCACCTGGGCTGTCATCTGGCGCCAGCCTCCGCTCCCATGTCACCTATACAGACCTGTGAGCCCAGCCAGGCCGTCCCCCAAGCTCCCACTGGCAAAGCCCTGCACCAGGACACAGCCCACACGGTGCTCCCTGTCCCCGCCTGACCCCAACACCTCCCCCCCCAGAAACAGACACCACAGGCCCAGGTGCCGGAGCAAACACCTTAGGGTCATGCCCCCACTGCCCCTTCTTCCCAAAAACACACCTGTCTTCAGCAGTGGACCCCTCACCTCTCACTCTCAGCCCAACCAGAGAGCAAGTCACCCCCAGCCCCTCCCAGCAATAGCCTCCTGGGCTTCCTGCCTCCACTGTTCCCAGAGGCCAGAGGGCCAGTGAGCAGGCTGGACGGCTCAGGAAGGGACACTGGACAGCCACTGGAAAGAGGTGACCTTCGATCACACATGCCTAACTCCACGGGGACGTGGGTGGGAGGCAGATGACAGAGTCCCCGTCTTCTAGAAGAAAGCACAGTGAATGGCCCTCACGCCACCGTGTGGGGAAAAGCCTCTCCCCTGCGACTCACAACGCAGAGGCGACAGGACTCACGACTGACAAATCTGAACGTTTCTTCATGACAAAAAGCACCCAAGTATGCTGACTAACATAATATAATAAAAAAATATTATTAAAAAAAAAAAGCAACCGAGACGAAGTCAAAGGACATGTGACCCACCGAGAGAAGACCTTCACAAAGGACTCAGTGCCCGTAAGTGCACGAAGGCACGTGGCACAGTGAGCTTCCCGGCGGCCGTGAGGAAGAATGTGCAAGATACGGATGAACTGGTAGGGGGTGATCTCCGGGATAAACTGTCAAGTGAAAGAAGCAGGCCCAAACCAGTGTCAGAGTCTTCACAACCAATGGCGTGGGGAAAACTGGATCTCCACATACGGAAGGAGGTTGGACCCTCGCCTTGCACCACATGCAAAAATGAACTCAAAGTGGATCAGAGGCCTATACCTAAGAACCCAGAATGTAAAACCCTTAGAAGGCATAAGGGAAAAGCTTCATGACGCTGGACTTGCAAATGCTTTCTGGGATACGACACCAAAACAAGAGGAAGACAAGAAAAATGAATGAGTTGGACCTCGTGAAAATGAAGCATTTCTATGCAGCAAAAGACACAATGGGTGGGGAGGAAAGGGAAGCCACAGAATGGGAGAGAGAATTTATAAATCTTATGCCCGGAATATATAAAGAACCCCACAACTCAACATCGACATCTAATTTACAAATTGGCAGGACCCCCCCGTGTGCTGCCTGCAACACACTTCAGCTTTAAGGACACACGGAGACTCAGAGTGAGGGGGTGGCAAGAGGTAACCCGTGCGAATGGAGACCAAACAGAGCAGAGACAGCAGGACTTACAGCGCACAAAACAGGCTTCAGGCCAAAGGCTGCATTAAGATATAAAGAAGGTCATCGTATAATGATAAGGGGCCAATTCACAAGAGAATATAACACTGGTAAATATTTACGTACCCAACACAGGAGCACCTGAATATATTAAGCAAATACTAACAGATCTGAAATGAGACATAGTAATGCGATAACAGCAGAGAACTCAATCCCCCTCTTTGAACACTGCATAAATCATCCAGACAGGAAACCAGTGATTTAACCTACACGTGAGCCCAGATGGACCTACGGACACACACACCACACCCCATCCAGCAGCGGCAGGACACACGGTCTCCTCGAGTGCATGGGGGACCCTCCAGGACAGATCACACGGCAGGCCACAAAACAAGTCTCAATAAATGTAGGAAGGTCGAATTCATGTCGAGCTTCTCCTCCAACCACCGCAATTAGAGACCAACTACAAGAAGAAAACTGGGAAATTATCAGATCTGTGGACACTGAACGGTACGTCCTTACACAACCATGGGCCAAAGGGGAAATCGAGGCAGGAAAAAAATACCTCGAGACAAATGAAAACTTGTGGGATACGGCGGAAGTGGTGCTGAGGGGAAAGTCCGTAGTGACAAACATCTACGTTAAGAAGAACCCGATTTTACCCCTCAAGGAATTAAAAAAAGTACTAAGCCGTGTGAACAGAAGGAAGGAAATGACAACGATCTCAGTGGAAATAAATGAAATATGGGCTAAAAAGATAAAACAAAAAGCAACAAAACTAAGAGCTGGTTTTTTGGGGGGAAGATAAACAAAATGGACAAACTTTTTGCTAGACTTACCAAGAAAAAGAGAGAAAAGATTCAAATAAATGAAATTATAAATGAAAGAGGAGACATAAAGACTACACGGAAGTATCAAGGATCATGAGAAACTACTAGAACAAATGTGCGCCATCACACTAGACAGACTAGAAGAAATGGGTGAATTCCTGGAAACATTCAAACCACCAAGACTGAATTGTGAAGAAACAGAAAATCTGAAGAGCCCAATTACTGGTAAGGAGACCGAATCAGGAATCAAAAACCTCCCAAAGAAAGGTCCAGGGCCGGACACTTTCACTGGTGAATTCACCAAACATTTCAAGAATTAATGCCAATTCTTCTCAAACTCTTCCAAAAAACAAAACAAAACAAAACAAAACAAATACAAAAAAAAAAAAAAAACCAGAAGAGGAAGGAACACTCCCACTCTTGTTCCCTGAGGTCAGCATTACTCTGGCACTGAAGCGAGACAAGGACATCACAAGAAAAGAGAATCACAGGCCGACATCCTCGATGAACACAGATGCAAAAATCCTCAAAATGTTAGCAAACTGAGTTCAACAATACATGAAAAGGGCCACACGCCATGATCTAGTGGGGTTTATTCTGAGGATGCAAGGATGGCTCGACACCCACAAATCAGTGAGCGTGAGGCGCCTCATTAACAAAATGAAGGATTAAATAACAATCAGATCAATAGATGTGGAGAAAGCAGTCGACAAAATTCAGATCCTTTCAAGATAAAGACTCAGTAAACCGGGTGTAGAGGGAACACGCTTCAACCTCACAAAGGCCACATATGACAAGCCGGCAGCGGACGCCATCCTCAACAGTGAGCAGCTAAAAGTGTTTCCTCTAAGATCAGGGGCAGGGCAGCAATGCACACCCTCCTCACTTCGATTCAACACAGGACTGGAAGTCCCAGCCTGAGCAATTAGGCAAGAAAAATAAAAGGCATCCAAGCCAGAAAGGAAGAAGTAAAACTGTTTCTGTCTGCAATGAAATGATATTATGTATAGAAAACCCTAAGGACTCCACCAAACAACTGTCAGAATAAACAAGTGGCAGGATATAAAACCAACGTACAAAACCCAGTTGTGTTTCTATACAGTAATTACAGACTACGGGGAAGAGAAATGAAGAAAACAGTCCCATCATGGCACGGCATAAGGGACAGAGCCAAAGACCTTGTACTAGTGTTACATGGTGACGGACGGCAGCTCTGCCTGTGCTGAGCACAGCATAACATCACGGCAGACTTGTCGAATCGCTATGTCTTACACCTGAAACTAGCATAACACTGTGTGTCAACAACACTCAAATAAAAATATTAATTATCATTTTTTCAAACTCGAAACCTGGGACTGATACTTCTCCCAGAGTTAGACTTCTCTAATTTGAGAAACAGCAATATCCAAGCTGCTTTTTTTTTTTTAAGATTTTATTTATTTATTTGGCTGAGAGAGCGAGAACACAAGCAGGGGGAGTGGCAGAGGGAGAGGGAAAAGCAGGCTCCCCCAATGCGGGGCACAATGCCAGGAACCTGAAATCATGACCTGAGCTGAAGGCAGATGCTTCACCGACTGAGCCGCCCAGGCGCCCCTCTGCTCTGCTTCTAATAGGCAGTGTGACTCGGGCACATCAGTTTTCTGGGTCTCAGTTTGCCCATCTGTAAAACGAGGGGCTCCGGGGGCGTTAGATGAGTGTATGATGAGTACGTGATGTCAGGTAGCAACGTGACATTCTGACTCTTCTCTTGTGCAGACTGGTGACAGAACTAAGTGAAACTCAGAGCTTTCAAAGAAACAAGGAAAACAATCCCATGTATAAAAGGATACAACACTTAGGAATAAATTTAGGTGAAAGGTCTGTACACTGAAAACTGTAAGACATTGATGCAAAAAATGAAAAATGACACAGAAAAGTGGAAAGACATTCCATGTTCATGGATGGAAAGAATTAATGTTGTTAAAATGTCCACACTCCCCAAAGTAATCTACAGGTGTAATCTACGGATGTGAAACTGGAAAACTTCTGCACGGCCACAGAAACCATCGACAAAATGTGCAACCTTGGGAATGGGAGAAAATATTTGCAAACCACAGACCTAATAAGGGGTTAATATCTAAAACATACAAAGAACTCATTCAGCTCAAGAGCACACAACCCTAATAACCTGATTTTAAAGTGGGCAAATACCTGAACAGACATAAAATGAAGAAGACATACAAACGGCCAACAGGTACCACGAAAGGTGCTTGACATCACTCAGCATCAGGGAAACACAAATCGAAACCACGAGCAGGTACCAGCTCACGCCTGTCACAATGACGATCACCAAAGAGACGAGATACCCAGTGTGGATGAGGCTGTGGAGAAACTTGAACTCTCGTGCACTGTTGGTGGGAATGGACAATGGCGAGGCCACTGTGGAAGACAGTATGGCAACCCTCAGAAAAATTAAAAATAGAATTACCGTGTGATCCAGCAATCCCACGTCTGGGTGCATCCCCAGAAGAATTACAAGCAGGGCATCAAAGACATCATTGTACGTTCCTGTTCATAGCAGCATTATTCACAAGAGTCACAAGCAGAAGCAACCCAGCTGTTCATGAATGGATGGCTGGATACACAAGACGTGGTCCGTCCAAACACCGGACTGTCACTCAACCTGAGCAAGGAGGGACACGCGGACACCGGCCACAGCTGAGTAAGATGGGCCACACACAGAAGGACAGATACTGTGTGATCCCCTCATATGAGGTCCCTAGAGAGGTCAAGTTCATAGAGACAGAGAATGGGCGCTGGGGGAGGGATGGGGGTCGGTGTCTCACAGGGACAGAGAGTAGACAGTGGGTGCCGGGGCCAGGGAAGGGGATGGGGGTATTTCATGGGGACAGAGTTGCAGTTTGGGGGGATGGAAAAGATCTGGATGTGGACGGTGGGGACGGCCGCACAACAGTGTGAATGTGCTTAGGGCCCCTGAACTCTGCACCTAAACATGGTTAAGATGGCAAATTGTAAGTATTGTATTTTACAATCAAAACTTTAACCAGAAAGTATCTATAGTACGCTTCCCCTTGTGTAAGAAAGGCAGCGTAAGAGAATACTCGTGCATTTGCTGCTTTGTGCGTGAGAACTACAGGAAGGATAAGCCTGTGGCTACTTGACGTACATACCAGGGTCGAAGAAAGACAAGAGTGGGAGCCAGGTTTCCTGCTGCCAAGACACGGAACTGGAGACGAGGCAGGAGCCCGTATGGACGCTGCACGTAGACACACAGGCAGACAGACACAGAAGGAAAGAGCCACACGCGTCAGGGGCCACACACGCCTGCGTCTGCGTCTGCGGCCGGGACGGGTTGCCCAGCCGCCAGGCGCACCGCTAGAGCCCCGGGCTCGGTGTCTACACCCCATCCGCCAAAGGAACCAGGCTCCTCGGAGAAGCGGCTGGTTTCCGAACCAGACGAGGACAAAGCAAGCAACGTCGGGAGCACGCCGGGGAGACGGGGGGATGCCATGTGCTCAGCAAAGACGGGGTGCGCTGGAAGGGCTCAGAAGCCGCCCCGAAGGGGCTCCCAGTGCCCAAACCAAAATCAGGAATGATAGTGTTGGACGACGACCCAGAAATGGAATCCATATCTGTGAGGCCACAGGGATACAGACAAAGCTCTGGGAAGAGAGGCGCGCCCTGCGGACGAACTCCAGTTAGTAAGTGGGGAGCGACGCAGGGGTAGAAAATCCCCATCAGACAAGTGCCACGGAAGGAGCCCACGGAAGGAGCCTCGTGCGGACGGGAGCTGCCGCCGGAAGCTAGACGTGGTGGGCAGAGTTTGAGGAGGGAAGGGGCATTTGCCATGTGTCCCAGTATCTTCCTTAAGATGTTAACGACGGAGGGGAAAACGGGACGTTTTCAGCAGAGACGCTTGACAGACAGTCCTCCAACCGAGTGATGAATGTCCAAATCGCCTGTATGACCCCTACCGACGTCAGGCACCCTCGGTGTGGGGCACTGGCACTGCTCAGGACCCGACATTGCTCCCGGCCTCGCTTGCCAAAAAGGCACATCGGACACACCCCAATCCAGGGACCGTCTACCGACAGCTGCCCAGTACTCGTCAAAACGACAAGGAACGCCGGCGGAGCTCTCAGGGGCTGCGGGAGACGAGGGCCAGGACACCTGAATGCAGTGTGCAGATCTCGGAGCAGAGAAAGGACGCAAGGGGGAGAACTGGTGGGATTCGAACACGGCCTGAAGCCTCACGGGTGGGAGCACACCGATGCCCACTTCCTGGTTCTCATCGGTGTGTCTGGCTCAGGGAGATGTTCACGTTAGGGGAAGCTGAGGCAGGAGCCTGTGGGAGCTCTCTACTATTGCGGAACTTTTCTGTAAGTCCACGCTTATTTAAAATAAAAAGTAAAAAATAGGAAGTATGGGAGCTGAGAAGGCAGACAGACCTCAGCACTCATCCCTCAAGCCCCTATGGCCGTCAGCGTCACAGCCCAGGCCCGCCCTCTAGCCCCCAGCCCTTGCCACTTCTCACATGTGCCAAGCATGCTGTACCACAGGGCCTTTGCACATGCTGTGCCCTCTGGCCACACACTGCTCCTTTGCAAGTGGGCACTTCCTCAGGTCTCTGCTCAAACGCCACCCAGTCTGAGAGGCTGCCCCAGACCACCCCCACGAAAGGGCGCCCATCACTCTCTTCACCCCGTTCCCTACTTCGTGCCTTCTCGGGTTCTTGCCGCCGTCTGACACCCTGTCTGCTCTCTGGAATGCCATGTCCCAGGGGTCAGCAAGCCCGTCTGACTCAGTTCCCCAGGAACCTGGAAGACAGCCCCGTGCACCGCAGGTGCCCCACGGGCAGCTGACCCCCTTGCTCAAGTACAAAGAGGCTGATAAACACAAAGGCATTCCCCTTCGCTGCGAAAACAACGTGCTATTTCTGCCTCAACAAAAGGGCAAAGTGTTTTTACGATAATACCCAGCTTTAGAGAGGGTGGAAAAAAACCTGACTGCCGTCCAGCATCCAGGAGGGAGGTTAAATTAGGAAAAGCTTCCCGGAAGGCAGCTCGGCTGAAGGTGTCAGCACCATAAAAACGTGGGAATGCTTTGATCTCGCCGGTCCCCTCCTGCAAAGGTGACCCAAGGAAACAATCCGGGTTCCGGGTAAAAAAAATGGACGTATGAGGATTTGCATCACCATCTTCTCAGAGTGAGGTGGGAAACGACGCAGTGTCAACAGCGGAGGGGAGGAGGGACGCCGTTGTGCAATCCCAGAGGGAACCCCGGGCAGCCTTGGAACGTCACGTGTGAAGCACGGCCGGCCCGTGTCAAGGGTAAGAAAATGCAAATGAATAGTTTAGCATCGTCTCCATTTTAACAAATATTCACACAAATAAATACACATGTGCAAATACACACGAACCATGGTGATGCCACGTGCTTCCTCCGAGCCGGTGCTAAGCGGGGTGCGTGCCCATGAGGACGCCTACCCTCCAGCAGCCGCACGAGGCAAAGGCTCACTCTGCCCCCGCCTCGTGGAGGACGTCCCCACACAGCTTCGGGGGCAGGCCGGCCGGGCCCCACCGCTCACCAAGTGTGCACACACTCTCTCCTGCACCCCAAGAACGCACATCGGCACGCGTGCACACACACACCCAAACCGACCTGGGGAAAAACTGGGAGGGAGTCGACGGCAGGCCTCTCTGGGTTGTGGTTCGGTGAGTCATTTTAATTTCCTCTTTAAAATTTCAAAACGGTCTCTGCTCCATATGTCTGAGTTTTAAAATCAGAAAAACTGATCTCCCAAAAACACGTTCTTAGGTTTTGCAGGAGATCATCGGAAGCCTTTCCGGCGGTGCCCGAAATCACGTGCTTCTGACCAGGGTCAGTGATGCCACAGGTTACATCTGTACGCTTCCGAGGAGCAACGCGTCCACGTGCCTGGCGGGGAGAGACATCCAGAGCGGTCGTGGTAATCTGGGCTACCTTCTTATTCACACCGTTTAATCTCGAGCTTAGAGGACAGTTGCAAGAACAGCGCGGGGAACTCCCAGACACCCTTGGCTCACATTCGCCAGCACTCACGTTGCCCCACTTCCTGCCCTTTGCCCTCCCTCTCCCCCGCCTCCCCCCTCCGTTAGGTTTTTGGGAACCATCCGAGAGTAGGGTGGAGGCATCGAGCCTGGTTTTTGTTAAATGCTTCTGTGTGCGAATCTTGGGAACAAGGACATTCTGGTCTGTAGCGACAGGTGTCAAAGTCAGGAAACGGAACGCGCACCGGACACCTTCCCTAATCCACGCCACTTACCCTCACGGGCCGAGCACCCCTGCCGGGACCCCACCCCGAGTCACGGATCCCATGCCACCGTCATATACATATTCCTCCTGGGATCTGAACACTTCCTTCGTCTCGCTGTACGTCCTTTTGACCTTGACATTTTCAAAGAGTTCAGGTCACTGTCCCTGGGGCGTGTCCTTCAACTCGGGTTTACCTGGTGTTTCCTCGCGATTAGACTCAGGTGATGTGTCTTGGGCAAGAACACGGCTGACCGAGGCCGGCCACGCGGGGCCCCTGCAGTTGGTTTGCCCCTTCCCGGTGATGTGAACTTAATCAGGCGGGTACCTCATCCCTGCAAGGTTGCGTCTTCCCCTTGTCACCCCCCGGGGGGGAGATGCTCTGAGGCTGGGTATGGAACTGTCCTGCCCCTCTGACTTTGTCCACCAGGGCGGCGCTGCCCCCACCGATGACCACCTGCCTTCGTGGCTGGCCTGCGACTGTCCCTCCCACCCACAAGCCGCGTCCCTCGTCTCCTGAGCTCCGTGGACCCTCGGCACTTTGTGGGAATGGCGGCCACTACTGCACCTTTGGACTTAGTACGCTATTATTTCGAATTTTCCCCCGTCCGCCTGTGCACAGGGCCGGTTTATGTCACCTCTTTGGGGTCCTTGCCAGGCCAGTGGGTCAGCTCTGTGCTTCCACGAGGAAGCAGGTGGCCTGCCTGGTGAGCCACTCATGTGGCCACGGTGTCATCCTGCACTGGGAGGGACCTGGGGGCGCGGGTCACCCGGCCACAGCCTCCTGGGAGAAAACGTGTCAATGACCTTTTGTAGAAGCGTCTTCTCGCTTGTGTTCGTCGTCCTGCACTTGGAAACGTCCAGGCACCCAGAACGCAGGTTGTGCCATGACCGGCCGCTCGGCCACCAGAGCCACCTCGCGGAGGGTCCCGATCGTGCATCACCCTGCCCGCATCTTCCCTCCCTTCCCTCCCGCCTCAGCGGCCTTTCAAGCTTGTCCCAAATCTGAGACACTTCCTCCTCGTTCGACTCTGACTTAGTATCTTCTCCCAAGTAAGCAGTCATCCCACAAGGTTTCCCCAGTCTGTTGGAACGCACGTCTGCGAATCACGGTCAAAGCTCAATCTGTCGTTTCAGGGCATTCTCATGTCTAATTTTTAATTCTGTAGTTGCCGTTTTTCCTTGATTAGAACTATGTCATCCTTTTCCTAAAAACAAAAAAACAAAACCTCCCGCAAAAAAACAAAACAAAAAAACCCCGGAAACAAGAGTCCGTTTCCGATTGTCAATTTTTTTGCTTCTTAGTATTTTATTTTCTGTTCTTATTTCTGCATTTTTTGCCTTGGTTATCACGACCTATAGCTTGGACGCAGACTTCAGTCTCATCTAGGACCGTGCACAAGGGACATCCGTGTCCCTCTTGGTCCACGCTTCTCAACGCCCACAGGGCCATGGCTGCGTTCAGTTAAGTAGATTTTTCTTCTTTAAACTTGTTACTAAGTAAACTGGTAATCGGCTTTAAACGTGGGTCGCAATCAGGGAGATCCAGTCTGTTAATTTTAGAATGCATCTTGGCTCCGGCCGTCCAGCATAAAATTCGCGTCTGCAGCTGTCCCAGGGATGTCGTCAGAGGCACAGCTCCTGCCTACGGAGCACGGAGGCCACGTGGCTATCGGTCTAACTACAGCAGCGACCGAAATTTCCCTCATCACCCCAGTGCCTTGTCCGAGATGCAGGCCGGCCTCTGCCGTTTCTGGGGCGGGGACCTGAAACTCTTCAGCTGACCCTTCACTTTGATGACATCATTCCTGACTTTGTGATATTTTCACAGGCAATACATGTTGGGGTTGTTTTGAATCCATTCTAAAACGCAGGTTTTGAGGAAGGGGCTCTCAGCACTGGTCAAGTGCATGGAGATCGGGCGGAAGAGAGAAGCCAGCCTGGTGCAGGGTGGGCTGCAGCACTGGGCAGGGGGCTAAAAAGTCGGCGGGAGTGGACTGCAGAACTGGGTCGGCTGCAGAAGCCGGGGTGGGCCGGGTTCCGGTCTGTTCTCGTCTGGGGCAGCAGTCACGCTGCAGGAGGGCCAGGAGAAAGCAGGAGGTGAGTCCGGAAGGACGGGCGCCCTCTGCGGTGCAGAGACCCCAAGGGGCACCCAGCCCTGCTGGGAGGGGAGGGAGGATGCAGGGCTGTGGGTGAGGGGTTTTGAGGTTTGGTGGCAAGGGAGGGGACGTGGAGGGCCAGGCCACTGCAGTAGGAGGGAGGGGCTGGGAGGCCACTGTCCTACCCAGGGTGGGGGGTGGGGGGGGGGTCACCTGCTGGCCTTCAGGGGAATGGCTCCTCCCCAGGGTCTCATTCCAGAGCAATTCTGTGCCCCACCAGAGCTCTGGAGGTACTGTCAGTGTGAGGCTGCACTGACCCCGCAAACGGGGGCCCGGAGCAGAGTTTCAGGGATGGAAGGGGGGTATTCCAAGCGGAGGGGGGCATTGGCCCTGGGAAAGCCTGGGCACCCGGCATGATGGGGTCCCTGCAGGCAAGCACGGGACAGAAGGGACTGCATTCAGGGCCACAGCGTGGGGGTCCGAGGGTGGGCAGGAGGGGGAGCTGATGCGATCCCAAAATGAGACCCGGGGGGACCCCAAGTGAAAGCACCACTCAGAGAGGCCACGGCAGCTGGGACCCGCGGTCACGTGACCTGGCAAGCCCGCCCCTGGGTGCAGACAGCAGGGAGCCAGACGCAGGTGTGCAAACAAAAACTTGCACACATGTTCACGGCGCGCTACTCAGAAAGGTGGAAGCAGCCCAGGCACCCGCCGACAGATGGACATAAACAGCATGTCGGCCCTCCTCACAACGGCACGTCACGTGGCCCGAGACCAGTGACACGTCACAGCTGCCGCAGCACGGACGGAGCCCGGCCCCAGGACCACGCCCTGCACAGATCCACTCCCACCCGGTGCCCGGAGCAGGCCGAGCCACAGCGACAGACCGTGTATCTGAGGTTGCCTGGGGCCAGGGGAGGGCGATGGGGTCACTCCCTGCCAACGGGTAAAGGGTTTCCTACACTGTCAGCGACATGCAGGAATTAGGAGCACCGCGAATGTCCCAGATATGCTGAACGGCACACGTCTAACTGGTCAAAGAACGTTTCAGGTTAGCTACAATAAGACGACATTTATTTGAGCACACGCGTACACAGAGGTCATCTGGGAGGTCCGACGCCTGGTTCCCGTCGGGCTCTGCCCCTCGCCAGCGGGGCTCCCCGGGCCTGGCTCTCCCCACCTGGAACGAGGCTGACGTCAGGCTGAGGGGGACTCCGAGAAGTGAGCCCCCATAAGTGCCCGCACGTGTCTGGGGTCTACCCACCGTGAGGCTGACCAGCACCACCTGATGGTGGACGGTCCACCTGGGGCCGTGAAGGGCCTCCCCGTCTGCGCCCCCTTCCTCACACCTAACCTGGACCCCACCGGCTGCACGAAGCCGCTGAGTCCCTCTGGGTCACTCCGACCCGGGGTCTTGCCTCCCCGGCCGCCCTGCACGGCTCAGCCCTAACACAGAGCGTCCTGACGCGGGGGGCTTTTGTCGGGGCAGGTGCACGAGCTCCCAGCGGGCACACAGGGAGCCTCCGCTGGCCCCGACGTCTGGTGGTGCTGGCGCCAGCCACTCTGGGACCTGTCACCTGGCCGCTGTGGCCTGGTCTGCTCAGCTGTAGAAGGGGTGCTCCCCACAGACAGGGTGGCGGGGAGGGGGCTCCCGATCAGCGGACGCAGACGTCCGCCACACCCGAGCCAAGCGCATGAGGTCCAGCCACTTCCCTGCTCCCGGCCGTCGCGGCAGCCTGGGTTGCCTGCCCCACCTGCCGCGGCTCCTGCCCCCGGGCTTCACTGGCAGGTCTGGAGAGGAGGACGTCCAGTCCAGGAGTCACGATGGAGAGGCTTTCCCCAGGCTTCCCGTGAGGCAAGGCTAAGCCCCTCCTCATCACCTGCTGGCCAGAGGGGCTGTTGGCGGGCGCCCGCCATGTGAGGTCACCTTGGTGAACCGGCCCCTTGGTGCTCCCTGCTTGGAGAGAAGGTAACCACGGGCTCCAGACGGGCCCAGAGCGACACCAGGCCACGCGTGCCAGCTGGTTCCAGCCACACACAATGCCTGACCACCTCTCCCACACCAGGCGCTGTGCCACCACGAGGGACGCAATTCCAGACCCCGCGGGAAATGGCCCTGCCCTCTTGGGGTCCCCGGCACAGACCCCTTCCCAGCCCGGCCCCTGGAAAGGGTTGGAAGCTCAGTCGGCCCTTTGCCATGGCGTCTCCAGGACCTCACGGCATGACACCCGCCTGCCCCCACCAGGGTCCATCCCCATTGCGTCCCCCAGAGCGGGAACTCCGGAGGCCCCAACCTCTGAGTCCCTGACACCCACCCCAGGCTCCTAATTTTCTTCTCAGTTTGGTGGTTTGTTACCATCCAAGTCTGGAGAAAGATAACGGGATTGCCCTGGGCTGCCCCCAGCACGTGGCCTGCTCTCCTTGTCCTACGCCTGCCGCTCATCAGCCACACATGGAACATTCCAGACGTGGCACAGGGAGTTGAAGTGTAGCTGGGAGCCTCCTGGGGCAAACCGAGTGGTGGGACCCCGCTCTGCCTGGAAGGTGCTCCCCGCCGGGGACCAAGACTGGGCGGAGGGTCAGGCAGCTCTTCCCCCAGATGACACAGATGCCTTTTGGGTCAGTCCCCCCCCCCCGCCCACCTCCACCCCCACCCCCACCAGAGCCCTCTCTTCATGGCCATCTGGGTACCCTGGGGTGTTGGGGGGCCCTGGGGTGTCAGGGGGGCCCAGAGTCAAGCCTCGGCCCAGAGCTGTGAGTCCTGCTACCCCGTGGCGGCCCGGGAAAGGTCAGGCTGTTCTCCCAACGCCCTTGAGGACAGCACGGAATGGCTATGCCCAAAGCACTATCACACCCGCTCCTCAAACAAGCGGGGGATGTGTCAGGATGGGCTCAGTCTCCTGTGTACCCCCGGACACGGAAGGGGCCTAGGGAGGGGCATGGCCAAGTGCATGTGACAGGCAGGAGCCCAAGTTGGCTACCGACACCACCATCCGCTGGCCCCCCACCCACACACTTACATCACAGGGGACCCAAAACCCGCAGCAGGACACCCTCCCCTCCCAGCGGCTCTGCCCGCCCCTTCAGGGACAGAGGCCAGCACCCCGAGCCCCAGACCCTAACCCTCCACCTTCTCTCTCTGCGTGCAAGGGCCTTCCCCTGGGGTACACAGGCTGACCCTGGGGCTCTCCTGTCCCCTTCCTCCTTTCTCCAAGTGAGCAAGGGATAAATGCACACGCACACACGTGCACACAAGTCACATACACGCATGTGCACACACGTCACATACACGCATGTACACAAGTCGCATACATGTGTGTACACACGTCACATACACACATGTGCACACGCGTCACACACATGCACATGTCACATACACACGTACACACGTCACATACACACATGTGCACACACGTCACACGCATGCACGTCACATACACACATGTACACACGTCACATACACATGTGCACACATGTCACACGCACACACGTCACATACACACATGTACACCCGTCACATACACACATGTGCACTCACACACACGTACACATGCAGGTCAAACACCAGAGCCAGAACCGTCAGGGCCACCGGGGCCTCCAAGTCCTGCTGTCTCAGGGCGCATGGAAGGACACGGGGGTCCTGCTGGGTCTGCTGACCCTCTGCTGACCTGCCTTCGGTGTCTGGCAGGTGGACGGGCGGGAGACAAGGCTCATTAGTATTGGAGACTCCAGAGACCCCCCTCCAGGGCTGAGGTCACCGTGGGGGGGAGGCACCTGAGGGCGGGGGGGTGGCGGAACAGCCCTTCCAGCAAACGGTGCCCGGACATCTGGGAACCCACATACACGAGGCTGGAGCCGCGGTCACGCCGGCTCCAGAAAGGGACCCCGCATGGCGCCAGGCCTAGAGCTGAACCCCAAGCCGCACAAGCTCTAGAAGATAGCACGGAGGGCTCTGGGCCTTGGGCTGGTCAGGGACTTCGACTTCTCAGCGGCTCAGTCTTCCCTTCTCGGAATGAGCGGGCCGCACACCCGCCGGATCCTTGCAGAGCGTGACGGCGACCAAGGACACGTGTCCGGAATGTCATCAGAACTGCTGCAGCTCGCCCGTAGGAAAACAGGCCTCCCGTCCTCCCACCAGAGGCCAGACCCCAACACACAGTCCACGGAAGAGCCACGGGTGGCAGATGAAGACCCGGGAAGACGCTCAGTGTATCGGTCACAAGGAAGCGCGAACCCGGCCACGAGGCGACGCCCCCTGGGCAGCTGTCGGGTTGGCCGTAGCCACCGAGCCGAGCGCTGCCGAGGACACGCGGGCGCCGGACGCTGATGCACGGCCTGCGGAAGGCAACCGGAGCTACGAGGCAGACTCCGCCCTGCCCGCCCCTGCCGTGTGCCAGCCCTGCCACGTGCCTGCGCCACGACCTGGGCCCCGGCGTTCCCAGCCCCCAACTGGGCCCAACCCAGATGTCCTTCAGCTGGGGGACGGATGCCCAAAACGGGGTGCAGAGTCCCACACAGGAGCGCGTGCACACCACGACTTGCAGGAACCCCAGGACGTGGTGCTGGGCAGAGGAAGCCGGACAAAAAAGTGCCCACTGTGTGCTACCATTGCTGGAAGTTTCTACCAAAGCAAACCAATCTTCGGAGCCGGGAGCGGACGGGCAGCTGCCCGGGGCGGGGGCAGCGGGCAGGGAGGAGGGCTCACCGACAGCAGAAGGACTCCCTGGGGGCCGATGTATTCGCCCCGCTGACGGCAGTCGCACGGGGTCCATGCCCGCCCGCGCTGACCTAGTGCACACACTGAGCACCTGAGGCAGGCCGTGGGGCAGTTAGACCGTGATCAAGCCGCTTGGAAGAGGGGTCGCTCGGAGAAGGGTCCACGGCACGAGAAGGGTGAACGAGCGGAGGGGAGGTGACTGTTTCCCGGCACTTGCTCTGTCCTCCTGCGGTTCTGAGGCCGGCCTCCCCTCCCCCCGCACCCCATGGCCTCTCAACGGCTCCACGAGCACCCTGTCCAAGGGCCGTTTCCTGAGGCGGTATCTGCCTTCCCGTGGCTCCTCAGCTGACCCTCCCGGCCACACCACATCCTCTGCAAGAGCCCAGTCAGGCCACAGCAGTGGGCCCCCACCCCCACCCTGTCCCCGCCGATCCAGGCCGAGGGGTGGGAGGGGCAGAGCAGGCACAGAGCCAGCCCTGACCTCCTCAGGGCACCCATCTTCTGCTGGACACGGGGGTGCCACAAGGGGTGCCCACGGCCCAGCCCCACCCCAAGCCACAGGGGGATAACCCGCTGCCCCCAGCAGAGGCACCCTCCCCACCCCCACCCCCGGAAACCCTTTCTCCAGGCCTGCTGACCAACCCTGCCTGGCCCTCAACCACAACTTGGCCCCCTGGCTCAGGTCATCTCCTGCCCCATCTGAAGTGCCCCACTCAAGCCCTGCCTCTTCGGGGAGCCCCTCGGGCTCCTGCACCCCTGAGCACCCTGCATATGCACCAGTCCCCCACAGCCTGCGGAGGCCTTGGACCACGACCAGGCCTTGCTTGGTGCTGTGAGCAGGGCCTGGCCCTGGACGGGGAGGCACGTGCGGGTCCCTGGGCAGGCCGGCAGTGAACAGTGCAGGACAGAGAGGTCCTACCACCTGTGACCTGCCCAGAGCAGGTGGCCAGGGACCCGCAGACCCTTTGGGCCTTACAGGCTGCAGAGCCTGAGCTCAGCAGGCCCCTAGGGGTTGGCCTCCGCCTGGCACACCAGTGGCAGAAGGCGTGGGCAGGCTGTGGTGTCCAGGCTGGAGCGAGGGCAAGGGCCAGCGCAGGTTGGAAAGGGTATCGGGGCGGGTCCATGGGGGGCCCCTACCTGCTGGGCACCCCTAGGGCCATGCCAGTCCCCCAGAGTGAACAGCAGGCAGGCCTGCAAAGCCAGGCCTCAACTGAGTTGGGCCCCACATCACACCAAACTGTGGAACAGAACATCAGCAGGATGGGGGCTGGGGCCCACGTGGGCCCCTCTGGGAAGACCAGGGCCCAGGTTGGCAGGGCCAGGGCAGCCAGAGGGCAGGCAGGGGCTGAAGCCCAAGTCCCACCGCAGGCTGGGATCACCTGCGGCTTCAGCATGGTTCCACAGGACGGGCCCATGACCATGGGCATCGTCTCAGTAAACCCCGGGGGTCTGGCCTGGATGCCCGTGACTTCCGACCTAGACACCGTGCAGGAGCCACACAGCCCGTGGTCAGCGGTCCCCGTGGGCCGAGAGCTCCTGAGCGGTGCATCTCCTCCTAGCAGCACCCAGGGCCCCTCCTGGATTTGCTGCACCCCAGAAGGCACTAACCCCACAGGGCCTCGGGGAGCCAGGGGACAGGCCAGCGGCTCAGCTGGCTGTGGACTGAGCCCATCCTCCCAGCAGAGCACGGCCTTCTTCCTGACAGCACCCGCTGCGACCAGCAGGCCAGCCCAGAGCTCCTCCCGGCCAGCTGTTCTCGAAGCCCGCGTGTGCTCACCTTTCCAACGCCCCCCCCCCCCA
>NW_024424786.1:45493936-45503964 GCF_017311325.1 Ursus maritimus
CCCCCCCCCCCAGCACCAACTCCAGAAGCCAGGTTCTGAGCCCCACACTCTGCCCCAGGGGACAGCACACCAAGGCCAGGGGAGCCGACACATGTGGCTCCCAGCATGACCCCCCACCGCACCCCAGAGCACAGTCTGGACCCAACGTCAGGGCTCAGGGCTGGAGGACCCCCACCCATTAACTGAAAAGGGGGAGAAGAGGAAGCCTTTCTCCCCGTGCCCACCTAGCAGGAGCCCCTGGGCAACGCTGACCAGCATTCCTGCAGCCCAGCCTTGGGGAGCATCGCACACTAGCAGGGTCCCCAAAGGGCTTTCTGGCTCCCAGGGCGGGGGACCCACTCCCCCAGGCAAGGCTGACACCGCAGGCCAGCCCCTGTACCCCTCACCCCCGCCCGCCCCCCAAGGCCAGGCAGATGTCCATGAAGCTCTCCTGACTCCCACTCTGGGACGAGCAGAGCAGATCGGGGAGACTGCAGCTGCCGCCCCAGCAGCACTGGTCAGACCCTACACCTTCTGCGGACCGTAGCCCCAGGACCAGCGGGGAAGACCCCCAGCGCACCACTTCCTCCAAGCCTCTCGCCCTGTGAGCCCTCCTCCTGCAAGTGGGAACCGCACTGGGGGACATTTCTGTGGGGAGAGGCCGGGCCTGGGGGTACCAGGGGGCCTCCCCCCCCACAAGTGCCCCGTCCAGGCAGCGGGGGTCCCCTTCTCAGGCTACGGCATGGGGCTACACGGCCACGGCAGGCCTGTGTCTCCTTAACAAGCAAGGTCATGGTTCAGCCTTGCAGGTGACACGTCCTGTGCAGACGCCTCAGGAAAAGTCAGTCACCTGATGCCCTGGGGCACCCCGAGATGGCGGGTCTCAGCCCAGGACAGGAGGGAGCATGGTTCCCTCCTCTCCCCACACCGGCTCCCGCCCTTCTCCACGGCCACCCCAGGCAGGCAAGCCGAGACAATCGCCAGCTCCCCCAAGGACGGGTTGGGTTAGAAGCCAGGCAGGTGCCACCAGGAACCATCCCAATCCAGAACTGCCCAGTAAGGCTCAGCCCCTGCCACAGCATGCCAGGCTGACGGTGACCTTCCCAGCTCCCAGGAGGCACCGCTGGTGAGCAGCTGGGCTGTGCTGTCCTTCCCAGGGATGGCCCAGGCTCTGGACCTGACGGCATGCTGTCCACACACGTAGTAAGCATGGGCCGGCCTCTGCCCCCACAGTGACCCCCTCCAAAAGCTTCTCTCCAGTCCAGATGCCGCCGGCCGGGTAGTTCCCTGCAGGTGCACAGCAGTGGGAGATGATCGCTGAGCCTACCCATCCCCTACCATGCAGACCCCATGGCCCTGCCCCGGGCCCTGGCAGGCTGGGCCAGTCTCCCTAGGAGCCGGCCAAGGACTCGCCAAGAGTGTCCCTGGCTCAGGCCCAGCTACCCTGGGGACATCCAGGTTTGGGGGTGGAGGGGCTCTCCCTGGGCCTGGGGAGGGAGTCCAGTCCAGCCCCCAGGAGGCCCGCAGCCCATTGCCCTGGGGGACTACTCAGCCGGTGTCCATGGGGGAGCAGGACCAGAGTGAGGGGCTGACACGGGCTGGGGTGCTGCCCACGGCAGCTCAGGAAGCACCGGACAGAGTCATGTGATGGGTCCGACGCCAGCACTGCCACCCACCAGCTGTGACACCGAGCGAGTGTCTGTGTCCCCATAGGGCCCTGACCCCACTTCCATAACCTACAGAGGCAGCAAGTGCTGGGCGGCCTTGGCCCTGGTGGGCACGACGCCCCCGAATTCTGCCCCCCCGGCTGGCCTGGCCATGGACCAGTCAGCGGTCTCTGGCCACATGGCTGGACACAGGGTAGCTGCCCACCATCCCAGTGTCTTGCCCTGAACCCTGGGCTTCCCTCCTGGACGGACGACCAGGCTCCCAGGTCTGTCCCGGAGGGGAGGGCCATAGCACCAGCTGTGAGCCTGGTGTCTGAGCCCGCCTTCCCTCCCCCCGTGGAGCAGGCTCCCTCCATCTCCGGGTACAACCCCCCCAGACAGGTGTCTACCTCCCATGATGGGCCCACCCGCAAGGGGTCAACCAGACCGTCCTTCCATCCAACAGGAAGCCCTGCAGGTCACTCCAGACCTGGGCCAAGTGGGGTCCCCTCCATGGGCAATGTGCTCCTGACCCCATGAGAGAAGTTGGGGTCCCTACGCAGCTGCCCCGCCTGCCCCATACAAGTCCCACACCACAGGTTCCCCCAGGACCCAGGCCGGTCCAGGGCCCGATCTGCAGTCAGCGCTCACTGCCCACCGGGGACACGGCCCCATGTTACCCTTCTGGCTCCATATTTTGTTCGACCCGCCCCAGGAGAGCCAGAAAGCACTGGGGGCCCCAGGAACCTCTCGGGGGTCCTCTTGCTGCCTATTTGAACCACTGACTTATTTTTTCAAACAACCAATATTTTTAAAGTAGAAAATTCGTTTAAGGAAATGTTTTAAAAATTTCAACCCAGAATCCACGCCCAGGGTGGTAATGAGGAAACCCCTCTGATCCACTTCGGGCCCTTCCCCCACCTGCACAGCCATGCATTTCGGCCGGGAGCACCGCTCTCCCACATGGGTCAAACCCAGTCCGTGTTGCACTTGTCCCAAGGTGTCCGGACCCTACCCGGCCTATCTGGGGCCGCCCACCTGCCAGAGACAGGGCCCCTTGTCCTGGACCCACATTCAGGAAACCAAACCCAGTGCCCAAGAAGGAGCCCCCAGGGCAAGGAGCCGTTTGGGTGCTGGCTCCCATGTTCTCTGTGATGGGTTTGCTGAGCAATTCCTGGGGAGGTGGCCCCCCAGGGGAGGGGTCCCTGCAGTCACTGGGTGGCAGCCGGGGACCCACTGACCCCCTCCCAGGCAGTGTTCTGGGGTCTCAGGAAGCAGCGAGGCTGCTGCGCTGAGACCTGAGTCTTGGAAACCCGGGTTCAGAGCTCCCTGAGTGTCCGTGTTGCCACAGCATGGGGGGGTGGGGGCGGGCAGGGACAGAGACTGCCACCCCACACCCCAGCCCTACCCCAGAGGAGGCTGGAAAGGCCTGTGGATGCTCTGGGTGCCTGGCAGAGGCTTGATAAGAGCAGGGAGGCGGGGCTTACACCGGGGACAAGGCCAACCAGCCCACAGAGCCCCCAGCCTGCCCATCCCCCTTCATGCCAAGGGCAGCCAGAACATTCCAGGGCTGCCCGGGAGGTGCTGCGTCTCTGCGGAGCTGCACGCCGGGACCTTGAGCAGGCCCCGATCCAGGGGGAAACGCGGGGCACGGAAAGCAGCCTCACCCCCAGGAACCCGAAGGGCCCTGAAAGGCATCCATTTCATACCCCCTGCCCAGTGAGGCAGGCACGGGCCTCTCCAGGGACACAGGGAGGTTAACTGGTCACCCAAGGGCACACAGCAGGTCAGGGATGAGCCGGGAGCCGAGCAGGTCAGGACTCCCCACTCAGATCACGTGCAAACCGGGGCCTCCTGGAATCCACGCTGCCCCTCACATCTCCCAAAGACCCCCTGCCCTCTGCTCTCCCACCCACACCCCTCCCTGACTCAGCAGCTGGAGAGAGGCTCAGACCAGATCAGGACCCCCACTCCTAAGACCCTGTGTGGCCGCTGGGTGTATTGGGCAGAAACCTGACCCCTGGCCGGGCCTCGGTGTCCCCCTTCCACCACGGGCACCTCCGGCATGGCCACCTGCCCACTGGCCCCACCAGCCCCCTCGCCCTCGGGCTACCCTGAGCTCTGTGGTTCTCAGGTAGGGTCACCCAGCTAGCACCCACCTCACTGGGTCATAAGTCCCACCACAGCAGGACGTGTCCCCTGTTGTCTCCCTGTGTGCCTAGGGCACATGGCAGGAGAGCAGAGAGCCCTCGGGACGGTCCTGTGCTGGCTCATGACTGAAAACAGGGGGGCTCCGGGGACCTGGTGGGGCTGTGACAGCGGCCATACTGCCATGGTGTCGAGAGGCAGTACGTTGTAGAAACGGAGGCCTTTGCTGGGAGCCCGGTGGCTGGCGCAAGCCTCAGGATGAGACCCGTCAGGAGGAGGCAAGTGCGGACTCAGCACCAGAGACCACAGCCCCACGCTGGCCCCGCCGGGCACCCACACTCATGCCCCATGCCAGGTGTTCCCAGGGAAAGCCACAGCAACCCACCCACACAGCCCTTTATCTAGAATCCAGGCCACCAGCTGGCTTCCCATGGCTCCCACAGCAACGTCCACAAAGACAGCCACTGGCCCAGGAGTCATGAAGGGGCGGCGTGGAGCTGGTCTCCTCCCAAGAGCGAGGACATCCTGCCACCTTCCGAGTCCCAGGCTTTGGCTAAGTTGGCCCAGCACGGCCGACGGAGTGTGCGTCCACCGCAATCACTGTGGGTGCCCACTGGGGGCTGGAACCAGCACCTGTCTGCCCGTCTATACATCTGTCTGTCCAAACATCCATTCATCCACCCTCTGTCCATCCCTCCATTTACCACCTGTCCACTAGCTGTGCATCGTCCGTCATTGCACCTGTCCGTCGATTCATCTACCCATCATCTCTCTACCTGTGTGCTCCCCCTCCCGTCCACTGGGGGCCCCTGCTCCATGCTGGGCCCTTCCCCAGGCACAGGAGCGTGCCCCCTGCTGACTCTGCAGCAGCCACGGCCTCACAGCTTGGGAGAGCCGCAGGCGGTTGTGGGGGAGCGCTGGAAGGTCAGACACCCCCACCCACAGGGGGCCGGTCACAGGCACCGCTGTGAGGGACACGGTACGGCCGTGAAAAGCGAGTCCGACCGTCACACGATCCCACACTTGACGCGTGCTTGACTCGTGCCCCCGCCGTTCTAGGCGCAGGGGACGCTGAGGACAAAAGGACAGCAGCTCGGCCTCTGGAGCTGCCTTCGGAACATTTCAGCCACTGGTTTGTGCCCGGCCTCGAACCTTCCCGGCGCTCCGCCGTCTGTTAGCTCCCGTGTTCTAACAGTAGTGTGACACAGCCCCCTTCAGGCACCCCACCCCCCCCGGAATCCCAGGGGCAGAGTCGCAGAAGCAGGTCTCTCTCCACTGGGGATGGCGGCAAGGCATACCCAGAGCTCACCCGGGGACCCCCGTGCCCCATGAACCACTGCGCTGGGGTGGCTCCGGCATCACCTGGAACATGACCCCCAGACTAACCCACAGGAAAAACTCTACAGCCTTGAGGGAAAGTGCTGGGTGCCGGGGAAACATGCCATGGCCTGCATGAAGGGAAGGCACGTGTGGCTGCCGGCACTCGCAGAGCCAGGGCGGGGACAGGGGGTCCCGGGGACCTGGTGAAGGAGGGAGGGCACTCCGGGCCATCTGGGACCTTTCAACATCTCGAGACGTGTTCCCAGTGGGACACAGGGCTGGTGTTGAGGGCGAGGCCCAAGCTGGACAGCTCGACAGCCAGAATTCAGGACAGGTGGCCTTTTAGAGACACACACGTGGCCATGGCCTCCCGCGGCCCTGAGTCCAGCCAGCTCAGTCTGTGTTCACAGCCCTCTGAGCCCCCCACCAACGCCTCCAGCTCACCCGCCCAGACTCCAAACTGCACCCAGCACCCCAGCATCTCCTGTCTGTCTCCCTCCACCCTCTCCCCAGCCCACATCTCCAGGAGGCCTGCTCGGAACCCTTGCCGTCACATGCATCCTTTGTCCCCAGGCCCAGATCCGGGAAGGCCACGCGACCCCCAGGCACCACAGTGAGCCCCTGACCTCACACCAGCAGGTCCCACGGAGCAGCTACAGATACCGTGGAGCGCCCACCGCTGCCCACGAGGACACCCGGCTCCCCCGGCTTCCGGCTGAGGGGCCCCAGGGAGTCCGGGGCCCCCTGTCCCAGGGACGGGTGGGAGCCTCTCGTGAAAGGGCCCGACAGCCCTCCCGACTGGGCCGGCGCACCAGGAGGCGGAGGTGATGGAACAGCAGGGGCCCGCGACGCTCAGCGCTGTACCTAGGACGTCACCAGGACCCCGGGGTCGCCTGCTCAGGGGGCAGGTGGGGACCCGAAGAAGACGCACGACCTCACCTACTATTTGGCTTCCCCGAGCCACGCGTGGGAAAGCCGGGATTTGCCCTATCCTCGCCGGGGCACAAAATAAAGAGTTGTTTCCAAAGGGCGTTGCTCGTTGTGCCCCTAAGGTCAGGGTGAGCCCTGGGATTCAAAGGCCTCGTGCTGATTTCAGTCCACCGTGATCATGGCTGCCGACCTGTCACACCTTCAAGTTGTCGCCAAAGCCTGGTGACGTGGCCCCCGCGGCCTTTGGTAACCGTCCTGCTCTCTAGTACGATGGGATCGCCTGCAGCTCTCCGGCCCCAGACCTGGATGCAGCCATGTCTCTGGGCTGGATGGGATCTCCCAGGGCAAATGGCCCACGGAGGCCGCCACCCGCGAGCTGGAGGTGCTCACACTAGGGGGGTGCTCCCGCTCTCCGGCCCTTCGCAGCTGGCAGAAAAGTAATTTTTAAACAAAGTCATGAAGAACGCCTCCCCATAACTTCTCTTTCTAATGCAAGCGGGAGGGCATGAGCTTAACCTCCTCTAGGTTATGTGGGCCTTCTCATCCTGGGTCCGAAATCTTGGCCGTCAAGGATACCGATGTAATCGCTCATTTGCCTCAACCCACGGATCCCGCGTCAAGGCCTCGGAGCAACGAAACAAGTGTTGGGACCACCGAAAAATCACAGAAACCACGTGGTGTCAAAGTCAGACCTGCAGAACACGGGACGCTGCGAGCCAGCCCAGCCCCACGTGGGCACCTGAAACGTCCCCGTCTTTCTCGCCGTTAGAAGGAACAGTAGACGGTTAACCAACACTCTAGCACACACGTGTTTTCCTTTTTTGGGGGGGGGGTGTTGTTTTGGTTTTGGGGGGATTTTGTTTGTTTTTGGTCAATATTCTCAAGACAGGCTGCAGGACGTGAGGTTGCGGAGGGGGGCAGTCAATGCACACAAAGCCCCCTCTCCACAGACGACCATCCCACGGCCCGGCCCGCAAGAGGAGTGCGGTCTGCCCCAGCCTCGCAGGCCTCCAGCAGCGGGGGTTTCTGCGCACACCGCGGGTTCCTGCCAGTCCCACCCCCCGGCGACGTCTGCATTGGCTCCACTCTGCCCGCGAGTGCGTGAGCCCCCTCTCGCTTCGGGACGGCTGGGAGCTGGCTCACATCTCGTGCTCACCTCTCGTGGGGCCGGTGGGTTTTTGCGCCTCTCGGAAACTCCTTCCCCGTCAGAGACAAAGCCTCTGTGAGGAGACGTCGTTTGACTCCCCGGTTCTGTCCTTTGCTGTTTGTTCTTAAGGCGCCGGGGTCACACGAGGGGTGTTTCTCGCACGGACGTCTGTACCTTTACCTTCACGCGTGCGGCTCTGGAGTCCCGGAGGAGCCCCCGGAGTGCACCTGCTGGGCTGCGTGAGGGGTCCAGCCTGGGGCCCGTCCTCGGAGCCCCATGCTCGCCCACCCACCGGAGAGGGGGGCTGCGTGTTCAGCTGCGTTCTCACGTGCGGCCGAGTCTGTAAGTGGGTTTTTATTCTGCTCCATGCCCATGCCCGCACCGAACTGCTGTAATTACCCGAGCTTCACGTTGTATGATATTTCGAGCTGCCCCAGCCAAGAATGCAGATGTGACTTTTATAAGAGACCAGCCGGAGACGTCATGGAACAGAAAGCCAGACCACACGACCCGTCAGGATCAAACGTTCAAAGCACGTGGCTCTCCAGGCACCGCCTAAAGCGTCCCCCCGGTGACTCCCACCTGCCATGCGGGGGCACTTCTGGGAGGCAGTGGCCTGTCCCCTGGTTCAGGGCTCCTCCCGCTCCCCCACCCAGCTGGGCAGGAGCAGCGGCCTGCAGGTGAAGGAGGCAGCCCTGGTGGGACCGGGCTCACGGGGCGGTCTCCATTCACAGAAGTGTCCCAGGGCTGAAGGGAGCTGGGGGCGCAGTGACGAGGGCAGGGGTCTCTGTACAGCTGGACTGGCCTTCGTTCCTATCTTCTGACTCCCCGTAGGCCTTCTCTGCGTGGCCCTTGGCCGCATAGCCAGCAGGAAGATGCAGAAGTGCCACTGTCCTCGGCGTCCTCTCAGTGTCGCAGGACGGCGTGGAAAGGGAGCCGGGAGGGGGCCCAGGCCTGGGGCGCTCAGAGGGGAAGCCCACAGCCCCGCTGCCCAGGGGCCTGGCACCCACAGCTGGGTATGGCTGTCCGGGCTCCGTGGAGGCCACAGAAGGAGCCTCTGCAGATTGGAAGCTAGGGCCAGTGGGAGTACGGTGCCAGTGGGCACGCACTGGGCACGATGCCAGGAACAAGACCCCGCCTCGCTCAAAGACGTCAGCATCACACACACTTCCGGGCAGAAGAGGACCTACGTGAGCCAAGGGGCTATACCTCAGTTTCCCCAGCTGCCAGGGGCTGAGCAGAAAAAGGGAGCAGGGACCGGGTCCAGGGTCCCAGCTGGGCAGTGTGGGCCCTCCAATCGGGGTCTGGTGGATGGGCACGCGGCTCAGGGGGCTTGTTCAGAGCACTCTGTCCCCCCCCCCAACCCCTGCTGCCCAGGGCCATGGCCGGCTCTTCCCGTACCCAGAGCCCTCCATGGGCAACAGCACTGCCATCCCTGGGGCCGCACGTTGGTCCTTCAACAGGGACCTGCCTTCTGTGGAGGGGTGCAGGCTCCTGCTCAGGACACGCGGTCCTGTGCCCGGACCTGCACAGGCGGGCGGCAGGGGGGAGGGGTCAGACCCCCAGGCCCTGGGCCCTCACCTCCAACCCCTCTCGCCCCAGGCCTCCGGCTCTGCGCCCACCTCCAGACAGCGCTGCTGTGGACACAGAGACGTCCCTGAGGAAAGTGCTCTGCAGAGCACCCCCGCAGCCTCTCCAACCCCCGGGGCCTGCAGGGCTCTCCTCCTTTCCAAGCACACCCTTCTCCCAAGCTCAGGAATGCCACTGGATAAAAATACCCACAGACGGAGATCACCAGGCCCGGCCTGTCTGTGGGCTCTGAGCTGCCAGGCAGCAGGCTGACCACCATGGCCCAGGCTGGAGGGGGCCTGGGCTTTCAGGCCGGATGCCAGGTGACCCTCTCGTGAGTGCCTGCCCTGCTGGCTGCCGGGGTGGGGGGAGGGGCTGAGACAGACCCCAGTGGCCCTGCCCACCCACTCGACCCTTCTACCATCCAAGAGCAGCTGAACCATCCGGGGTCTGAGCTCTGGGGTAAGGGGGCAGAGAAATAAGGCAAGGCTCTGCCTGGGACAATCTAGGAAGGCTTCCTGGAGGAGAAGCCTGTGGTTCTGGGCAGCAGGGCTTTAAGGCCTGAGCAGCCAGATCAAACGCCTGTGAACCTGGCCACCCCACCCCCAGGGGGAGCAGTGCTAGGACGCGGAGGGTCCGTTCACCAGCCACAGTAGCGCCTCTGGGCTGGGCCTTGCCTGGGTTCCCGCTCCCTTCTGCCCAGTGGTACCTCCCCTTTCCTTCCAGGACAAACGGGTCAGCATCACAACCCCTGGCCACCCAAAGGGGCCTCCGCAGGCCTACCTGGATTCCGGCCTGCTGGAGGAAGGAACGGCAGGCTCCTGAGTCAGACATATCACCTCCCCGTTCTGAGCCCTCAGGCTTGCACACGGCACCACTCATCCCCCTCCACTTGCATGGGGGAGGTAAGGAGAGCCAGGGCCCTGTGCCCCAGCACCCTCACCCAGCCAGTGCCCACGAGCGCCCAGAGAAGGGGCCCAGTGTCACCCGGGCCAGGCAGCAAAAGACCAACCATCACAGAACCCAGGTCCCGTCACAAGCGTAGAAGGCGTGTGTACAAAGACGGGGTTCGGGTCACGCCATGTCGCTGGTGGTCACCCAGCCCCCACAGCTGCTGCCAGTCAAGACCGCCCTGCCCTCCATGACATTTGGGGTTGCTCACAGCACCTGGGAGGCCTCGGGAGAGGAACTGGTGGCCCTCACTGCCCCCAGGAGGTGTGCACTCTCGCCCCACGTGCCCTCAGGACTAGAGCCTCCTCCAGGCTCTGCCCCCCGCGCTGAGGCCCTTC
>NW_024424786.1:45503974-45528998 GCF_017311325.1 Ursus maritimus
CATAGCCAGCAGGAAGATGCAGAAGTGCCACTGTCCTCGGCGTCCTCTCAGTGTCGCAGGACGGCGTGGAAAGGGAGCCGGGAGGGGGCCCAGGCCTGGGGCGCTCAGAGGGGAAGCCCACAGCCCCGCTGCCCAGGGGCCTGGCACCCACAGCTGGGTATGGCTGTCCGGGCTCCGTGGAGGCCACAGAAGGAGCCTCTGCAGATTGGAAGCTAGGGCCAGTGGGAGTACGGTGCCAGTGGGCACGCACTGGGCACGATGCCAGGAACAAGACCCCGCCTCGCTCAAAGACGTCAGCATCACACACACTTCCGGGCAGAAGAGGACCTACGTGAGCCAAGGGGCTATACCTCAGTTTCCCCAGCTGCCAGGGGCTGAGCAGAAAAAGGGAGCAGGGACCGGGTCCAGGGTCCCAGCTGGGCAGTGTGGGCCCTCCAATCGGGGTCTGGTGGATGGGCACGCGGCTCAGGGGGCTTGTTCAGAGCACTCTGTCCCCCCCCCCAACCCCTGCTGCCCAGGGCCATGGCCGGCTCTTCCCGTACCCAGAGCCCTCCATGGGCAACAGCACTGCCATCCCTGGGGCCGCACGTTGGTCCTTCAACAGGGACCTGCCTTCTGTGGAGGGGTGCAGGCTCCTGCTCAGGACACGCGGTCCTGTGCCCGGACCTGCACAGGCGGGCGGCAGGGGGGAGGGGTCAGACCCCCAGGCCCTGGGCCCTCACCTCCAACCCCTCTCGCCCCAGGCCTCCGGCTCTGCGCCCACCTCCAGACAGCGCTGCTGTGGACACAGAGACGTCCCTGAGGAAAGTGCTCTGCAGAGCACCCCCGCAGCCTCTCCAACCCCCGGGGCCTGCAGGGCTCTCCTCCTTTCCAAGCACACCCTTCTCCCAAGCTCAGGAATGCCACTGGATAAAAATACCCACAGACGGAGATCACCAGGCCCGGCCTGTCTGTGGGCTCTGAGCTGCCAGGCAGCAGGCTGACCACCATGGCCCAGGCTGGAGGGGGCCTGGGCTTTCAGGCCGGATGCCAGGTGACCCTCTCGTGAGTGCCTGCCCTGCTGGCTGCCGGGGTGGGGGGAGGGGCTGAGACAGACCCCAGTGGCCCTGCCCACCCACTCGACCCTTCTACCATCCAAGAGCAGCTGAACCATCCGGGGTCTGAGCTCTGGGGTAAGGGGGCAGAGAAATAAGGCAAGGCTCTGCCTGGGACAATCTAGGAAGGCTTCCTGGAGGAGAAGCCTGTGGTTCTGGGCAGCAGGGCTTTAAGGCCTGAGCAGCCAGATCAAACGCCTGTGAACCTGGCCACCCCACCCCCAGGGGGAGCAGTGCTAGGACGCGGAGGGTCCGTTCACCAGCCACAGTAGCGCCTCTGGGCTGGGCCTTGCCTGGGTTCCCGCTCCCTTCTGCCCAGTGGTACCTCCCCTTTCCTTCCAGGACAAACGGGTCAGCATCACAACCCCTGGCCACCCAAAGGGGCCTCCGCAGGCCTACCTGGATTCCGGCCTGCTGGAGGAAGGAACGGCAGGCTCCTGAGTCAGACATATCACCTCCCCGTTCTGAGCCCTCAGGCTTGCACACGGCACCACTCATCCCCCTCCACTTGCATGGGGGAGGTAAGGAGAGCCAGGGCCCTGTGCCCCAGCACCCTCACCCAGCCAGTGCCCACGAGCGCCCAGAGAAGGGGCCCAGTGTCACCCGGGCCAGGCAGCAAAAGACCAACCATCACAGAACCCAGGTCCCGTCACAAGCGTAGAAGGCGTGTGTACAAAGACGGGGTTCGGGTCACGCCATGTCGCTGGTGGTCACCCAGCCCCCACAGCTGCTGCCAGTCAAGACCGCCCTGCCCTCCATGACATTTGGGGTTGCTCACAGCACCTGGGAGGCCTCGGGAGAGGAACTGGTGGCCCTCACTGCCCCCAGGAGGTGTGCACTCTCGCCCCACGTGCCCTCAGGACTAGAGCCTCCTCCAGGCTCTGCCCCCCGCGCTGAGGCCCTTCCTGGCAGAGTGCAGCCGTGCCCACCTGGCCCACCACGCAATAACCAAATCCACGGGATCGGAGTTCAAAGGGTCTGGACGGTACAGTTCTCTGTGTCCTCTCCTCCAGCCGTGGGGGCCGGAGCACAGGGGCTTCCAGAAACTTCCGTGTGGCATCTCCCCCAGGGCCTACGCGTGGCGCCCCCTGCTCCTCCTGGGCCTGGTGCCCTCCCCGTGCACACTGCTGTCCTCGGATACCACCTCCCACTTCACAGGAGCCCGACGTGGGCTTGTCCCGGCCACATCAATCTCTCCAGGGAACAGAGTCTTGAGTCCCAGGACGTGCCACACCGGCCAAAAGCTCGTTTCGAATGTGAGTCTGAGAAGGGCCTCAGAGCTTACCTGTGCCCATTGCCCAGCTGGGGACCCTGTCAAGAGCGGCCACTCGAGCACGGGGCCCGTGCATCGGCCCCTCTCTATTCAGACCACGCCCCCGGAACACAGACACCTGTCCCCCAGGAGCTGGTAAACAAGGACTCTTGGGCTCCCGGCCGGCCCACACCTGCTTTTTCACATCCCCGGGGCACGAGGGCCGGGGAACCCCTTCACACTGGCAAAGGTGTCCAGCACGGGAGGAGTGACCTCAGGACTGGCTTTTGCAGGAGGAGGGTTCTGAGCCCCTGACTCTGGGAAGCAAGGACACCAGGCGCGCCAGGCGGAACTGGGACCCCTGGGGGTGCGGCGCTCCAGGCCCCGGCTGCTTCGCGGGACGTGACCTGTTTCCAGCCCTGCGGCTGCCCACCGTTCCCAGGACGCCCCACAGCAGGGGCTGCTGCCTCTGTACCCATGACAGGGAGGGAGGGCCAGGCAGGGAGGTGCAGGGGTTTCCTGGGATGGCCCTAACACAGCCCCATGGACATCCACTGTCCCCCAGTCCCGGAGGCCGAAGCGCGAGGTTCAGGCGTGGGCAGGGCGGGGCCCCCTGAGGCCTCTCTCCTCGTGTGTGGACAGCCGTGCTCTCCCCGGGTCCTCACGGGGTCGTCCCTCTGTGCGTATCTGTGTTCTGATGTCCTCTTGTCATAAAGACCCCAGTCACAGGGGATCAGGGCCACCGCGGTGACCCCATTTTACCTTGATCACCTCTTTCGAGGCCCTCTAAATGCAGCCACACTGTGGGGCCCAGGGGTCAGGGCTTTGCCATAAGTTTCAACCCAAACGCAGAGCACATGCCACCCCTTACACAGCACACGACATCCGCCGACAGCCAGGCCCTGAGGCCTCAGTGTCTCTGCCCCTGCTAGTCACCAGCAGGTCACCCCATGGGCACCGAGCAGCCCTGAGACACCTCATGTCTGTCTTCCCTCGGACCGCCCCCCAGCCCTGTCCCGGCCCCCGTGACACCCTGATGCCAGATATGGTCCCAGTGTGGGGCCGCCGGGAGCTCAAGGGGTCCCTCCTGTCCCTGTGGCACCTTGGCACCCCCACAGGTGCAAGTAGAGCCCACCGGGAGCCACTGATTCAGGGCCAGGTGCAGTCAAATGTTCTTTCCCACCCAAGCGAGCCTGCCGGAAGGTGCCACCTGCCTGCCAAGCCTGCCACGGAGGAAGGGCTACACAGAGTGCTGGAGAACGTGCCACGGCTGCCAGGCCATGGGCTGTGCTCGGACATGAAGCCCCATCCCCTGCCCACGCCCCCTGCACCGCCTGGCCAGCCCGCATCCTGCGCCGGTGGCCTCCTCGCCCCAGACCCCGGCGTGCGCTCAGGGCTCCTGCTGACCCAGGCTCCAAATTCTCCCACCCTGGACCATCCCTCTCCTCCCGCCACCTTCCATGAGGTCTCCCCCATCCCGGGCTGGCAGCCTGACATATGGGACGCCTCTCATCCCCCAACTAAGCCCAGCCACGACCCGAGGGACCAGGACCCAGAGAAGGTGACACAGGGAGAGGCACCAAAAGGAATTCCCAGCTTCACCCAGAATCAGGGCAGAGGGACAGGTGGAGAGGTGCAAAGGGGATGGTGGGATGAGACCAGACAGCCGTCCTCCTCTGTGTCCCGCCAGCCATGCACCCCACAAAACCGCCAGGCGGACCCCCAGCACATCGGTGATAACACTCGCTCGCTGTGAGGTGCGGCCAAAGCCACTTTGGGGACCCAGGAACGGCAGGGTGGAGGGAGGACGGGGCCAGCACCACCCAGCTGAGTCTGAGAGCCAGGGCCCTCTCCACTCCCCCCAGGCCCTCCCTCAAGCTCTCAGAGGCACCGGATCTCGGCTGCTCATGGTGGGGGGGGGCTCTGCACCTGCCCCGGTGGGAGCATCCTGGGACGCAGGAGAGCCGAGTGCCCAGGGCCCATGGGAGGCCGGGTCCAGGCTGCATGGGTAGGAGGCGGGATGAGGAGACAAAGGTCTGCACGTGTCATCCTGAAGCTCCCGAGAGCTGGGGTGGGGGGGTAGCGGGGAGGCAGGAGAGAAGGTGGGTGAAGAGGGAAAAGGGGGAGGAAGAGCAGGAAGAGGGGAGGTGGGGTTCCCTGCAGCTGCCAGAACTAGAAGCCTCTCAGCCAGTCAGGGAAGGACAGGCGCCCCTGCAGGTCCACAGCAGAGGGTGGAGGCCCGGCCAGGGCCAGGGCGTGGAGGTTGCCATGGGAACCCTGCTCCCTCCTGGGTCTGGGCATCTTCCCTAACAGGGGGCTCCACGGAGGCCCATTAGCAGGGAGACCAGGACCCCTATGGCCTCAGCTAGACTGGGAGCCAGCACACAGTGGGGATACAAAAGGTCTCGGAAGGCTGGGGGGCCTGGGGGCAGGAAGCCCGAGCGAGCGGGGCAGCAGAGTCCTGCCCCCTGACCCCAGGAGCCGGGGCAGGCCAGGCACACACAGGAAAGGCTGCTCTCCTGGCGGCTGGCCGGAGCAGGGGTTCCCCGAAGAGGAGAGGGACAGGATATCCTGGCCCACTTCCCCAGCTGCGCCTGGGAGAGCGTGCCCAGCCTCGCAGGGCCCCGCGGGACAGTGGGTCCCACAACCACCCCCTGCCGGGCCCTCCAAGGCCAGAGAATGAGCTTGGCCACCCACAGCGACAGTCCTGCCCCTTTCAGAGTGACTCTGCAAGGACGGACCTTTCTCTCGCACTATCTCAGACGCTTCTGAGAGCCACACCGGGCCAGAGAGGCCGCTGTCCACCCTGCTCATGGGGCTGCGACTGGGCTCTGGCCACTCAGCCACAGGCCACTCCTGCAATCCCAGCTTAAAGGCCAGGTCCCCTCAAAAGACTGGCCAATTCAGAGACTGTCCAGAGCCTGCTGACCTAGAGATGTTAGGGGGAAGGAGGCACCTTCCAGCTAAGCCTCGTGCCCTGCCTGGCCAGGGTCACCTCCAGCCCCAGCCCGCAGCTGGGGCACTGCAATGGCTGTCCACTCCCCAGGGCCACGGCATACCTCTCACCGGGCAGGGCCCAGAACAGGAAGTGACTGACCCAAGGTCACACGGCCACTCTAGGAGCATCCCTTCCTGGCTCACCCCCGCAGGGCAGACGCTCAGCCACTATCCCCGGGAGTCACCCCTGCCCGCCAGCTCCTGGAGAGGCCGGGCAACGGCAACTCTGCTGAGCAAACTTCCGAGAGCTAAACAATCAGAATCAGGAAGAAAACACAAGTGTAAGCAGAGACTTCCTCTGGGGTGCGGCGAGCCCTCTTCCTCCACACGGCACCACCACCGCCACGACCAGGGAGCCCGGGCCACGCACGCCCACAGGCCTGCACCCCCAGGATGGGAACCAGTGGGGCTTCTGGAGGCCCCTGGCCCTGGCAGCCGTCCAGGGGTGGGGAGGCACCGCGACACTGCCTGGAGGCCCTCCAGGCACACCTCCCTGCCTTGGCCCGGAGCTGTCTGCTGGGCACCTGGCTGCGGAGTCCAAGCCCTGGGCTTCTTCGGCGAGGGCTAGGAGGCAAGCAGCCCATGTGAACAGTGGCACCCACAAACCTGATGTTGGCTGGACATTGACACAGCCGGTGTCTGACTCGTGGTACCTCTCGGACTCCGTGCACGCAAACACTCCCCTATGCCCCGAGACAAGCCACTGCTGCAGCCACGGGCAGGGCCGTGCTCGCCCCCAGATCAGCCACGGTCATGGTGCACGCACCCTCTGATGCTGTGGCAGGTGGGGGCTGGGGTGTGGAAGAGGCTTCAAGACCAGGGCCCATCCATGACTCTGGGGACATAGTCCCCGAGACCTGCCCTCCTGCTGTGGAAGCCCACCTCCTCTGCACAGGGGCGAGCACCCCTGATACCACCTACCCTCACAGAGGAGCCCAAGTGTGAGCTGAGGCCGCCCCCCCTCCCCTGCTCAAGACGATGCTGCAAGCCAGCCGGGGTCTGGCTCCCACTGCACCCCTGCGGCCCAGCGGCCGCTGCCAGCAAGAGAAAAATTGGTCCTGAAGCACACCCCCCCCCAGCTAGGTCTCTCCCGCCCACTGGCCAGCCAAGGCAGCAGGGATGAGCACCTGTCACCACCAATAGGAAACCAGAGGGAGGCCCCCCCATGCAGCCCCCAGCAGAGCCCCCCACCCCCATGATCAGCGTGGGGATGGCCAAGCGAGGGCTCCCAGGCCAGAGGCTGGCACCGTACCAAGAGGCTGCGGGCTGGGCCGCCAGGAAGTGGAACCACGGCACGGCAGGGGAGGATTCCAGGCAGGCAGCAGGGAGGGTGGCCCTGAGGAGGTAACTTCCTTGTACCCCCACCCCCGAGGAATGGAGTGGCCTGCCCTGCCCCGCACAGGCATTCCACAGCGGGCATTGGAACCACCTGGGTCACAGAGGGCCAGGTGCCGCCTGTGAGGTCCTGTTCCCCCAGCACACAGCTTCCGCCAATGAAGCGTTAGAAACACGGGCCCAATCCCGCCCCTGCCCCGGAGCCCTGTCCGGCCTCCTCTGCTTCAGAAGCCTGGTCCCCTGACGGGGGTGGGGCATTCCCCACAGCCACGCTGACCCCTTGGGGAACATCACTCAGCCTGCCACCCTCTGGGCCAGCCCCGCGCCTGCTGGCCCAGGAGACTCCCCGCACGTGGCCTGCCCTGACCTGGGACATGTTGCTGCCACCAGCAGGAGCTTGGGACTCTCCCCTCCTGGGGACTCCTGAGTCTAAGGAGTTCCCTCCTCTGCACCCAAGGGCAAGCTCCCCTGGCACATGTCCTTTCCCAGAAGGATTAACACCTGGACCGTCCTTCCAGGGAGGAGCAGAGCCAACTACTGGGCTTGGGCAACCTCCCCCCTCATGCCTGGGCAGAGTTAGTGGGAAGCTTCCCCACCCGCCCAGGGTCGACCCACACCGCCCCTGAACGTCAAGGGACAGGCTCCTCAGAGTTGCTGTTTTCCCCCATTAACTTCTTCTTCCCTCCAGGCAGCCCTGAGTCGCCGCGGCGGCAGGTGGCAGGAGACAGGGTCCCCCCACGCCCCTCTGCAGCCCCGCGGGAAGCCCCTGGGTGACGCGCGCGCCGGCCCAGCGGCAATACTCACACAGCGAAGTGGTAGACGAAGCATTTCCAGCCGGTGGGGCGCTCGAGGAAGTTGTAGACGCGGCCCTGGATGTGGGTGCGCGCGAGGAGCGGGCGGCGTGCGCTGTAGATGGAGACGCGCGGGTCGAGGCTCACCGGCGGCCGCGACGCAAGGTCCGCGGCGGTCGGGGGCGCGGTGGGGGACGCGAGGGGCGCGGGGCCCGCAGCGCCGGGCGGCGCGATGGGCGCGTAGAGCGCGCCGCCCGCCGGGCCGCCCTCCGCCAGCTCCAGCGAGAAGGGACACTTCTTGGCCAGGCCCGTGCTGCCCCGCCGGGAGCCCGGCAGGCGGCCGCAGCCCCAGCGCTTCTTGTCGGGCCTGGGCGGGGAGGAGGCCGCGGCCATGGCCTGGCAGGGCCCGCGGGGGGCCGGCCGGGCGGCGGCACCGGGAGCTGTGGCGAGGGCGGGCGCCGGGGGCGCAGTGCGCGCGGCCGCTGCTGCCAGCCCGGCCGCGGGGGGCCGCTACCCGCCCCGCCTGGGCGTGGGGGCGGGGCCGGAGGGGGTGGTGGCCGCGGGCCGGTCCCCGGGGATGACGCGGCCCGCCCCTGGCCAGAAGCCCCGCCCGGACCAACCGGCGCTCCCGAGCGCCCCAGCCGGAGCCCGAGCCTGGGAGCGCTCGCCCACTCGCCTGCTGGGTCCGGCCCGGTCTGTTCCCACCTGTTCCTCCCGCCTTTTTGCGTTCACTTGCTCCGCCTGCCTGCCCCCTCCCGCTCTCCTCTGCTCTGCCTCACTTGCGCGCACGTGCGCTCCCCACCCCCCCACGCACACCTGCTTGCCCAGTAAGGAACCCCCAGCTGAGCAGGGAGTAAGGCCAGGGGCCGCAGGTGCAGCGGCTGCTAACCGCGAGGCCAGGGCAGGAGAGCCGGGTAGGACACGGGCATCCACTACACTGGAGAGAGGCTAGGGTTAGTGGGGAAAGGCGGGCACCCTAGGGCACACGCAGACTGACCCTCTTGACACTAGGAGGGCGGCCTGTTAGCTCCTCCAACTATGAGCACCCCCGTTCACTGTGCCCGCCCATTCACGCTGTGGGTGGAGAAAAATGCTGTAGGGTCAGTGCCCACTAGGGGCCATGCGACCCGGGAGGCAAGCTCGGGCCATTGTCAGTCAGGCACCTCCCATGGGAGCCCTGCCCATGGGGGCTGTGGGGCCTACTGGAGGCAGCCGGTAGGGGTGTAGGCAGGGTTTGACCGCTGGGCAGGTCGCAGCAAGGCGTTTTCGAGGCCTTGGGGACGTGCAGAACGGGTGTCTTGCCCTCCTCGAGCTCTGCCCTGGGCTTGCCACTGTGCCCCATGGATTTCCCTGGACGCTGGGGGTGGGGGTTTAGAGGTGGGACGGGATCAGGTTTGTGAGGTCTCCACATGGCCTCTGCCCATCGCTTGCTGGTATTTGGTTCCATGCTCGTTGGGGTGCAGAGAGGAGGGTGGGGGGAGGGGGACAGAGAAAACAGCCTTCTCTGCACATTGCCCGGGGCAGAGCAACCTTCCTGTGAGGACAGGTAACTGACCAGACGCTTCCCAGGTCTTCACTGAGCACCGCAGGCTGATTTATTTCATGTACCACCCCCCGCCCAGCAGAAAACCAGCTCTTGGTGGCTGGAGCAAAGTTCCAGCCCTTCACCCCGGAATCCCCACACAGCCAGCTGTTTGTATTTGCAGAAAAATGAACGAAGTGGGTCCCAGCCTGTGCAGGGTGCTTTGGAGACTGTGGGGCCGCTGAGGCCAGGGAGCCTTTCTGGGGAGTACAGACTGGCAGCCAGCCAGAGGGAGGCGGAGAGTCTGCCTCCGCAGGGCCCCGGGGACAGGCCAGGGCACACAGGGGGCATTCGGTCAGTCCTTTCAGTGTCTGCACAACCACATCGCTGTCCGAAGGTGGAAGACCATCTTGTAACAGGTGGCGTTGGAACAATTGGAGAGCCACAGCGGAAGGGGGAAAGTACGTTAGGATCCACCCCACCCGAGACACACGGAGCAGGTTTCGGAGGGATCAGAGGCTTAGCTACAAAAGTCGAGATGAGGTCACGGGGCTTCTGCGAGCAAGTCTCGGGGAATTCCACAGCCACCTGTAGCAGGGAAAACATGTCCAACGGGGCTTGACCTCAAGACAATAGCTGAAATTAGCAAAGTCACAAAGACCAATGAGCAGCTGGAAAGAGTCTTTACGACTTACACGGCAGGTCAAGGATTAACAGCACCGGCTCGTTCAGAACATCTCACATGGGACAGACGGTGGCAGACAGCCTTCGGAAAAGTGGGCCGCAGACACGAAGAGCTCCCAGGAAAAGGGGGAGCCCGCGATTTTGCACTTTGAAAAAAGGAGCAACGTCCCTGGTAACAAGAAAAATGCAAATGAAAAGTACAGGCCGATACCATTGCTCCCCTATCTGATTGGCAGACGTCCAGACGTTTGACCGGCCACACATTCCTCGGGCGAGGCCCCGGGGGGTCCGCGCGCACGCATCACCAGTGGGCGGGGGGCCTGGCGCTATTAGCCAGCGCGCCAGTTGACCCCTCGGGTTAGCTCCACTTCCAGGAACTGACCCAAAGCCCTGTGGGAAAACAGAAAGCGAAGTGAGCCGTGCTAGTCACATCAGAAAACCCCGCAGATGACAAGAAAGTCCCTCTGGTAGCTGAACAGAGCGTCGCGCAGCCACCCGGGCACCCGTCGTCAGTGTTTTCACCAGCGTGCGAAGGAACCCAGCCCAAAGAACTGCACTGTCACTAGTAACATGAGCGTTCTTCCTTTGGGGTTCTGGGGGTGACGTTAGACCCCTAAGGAGCCAAGACCAGAGAACGAGGAAACCTGAGAAGTACAAACCCATCCTTAAATTCGAATCGGGATCATTGGTGTCAACCCATGTGCTCTTTTATCTGCAAACAAAATTACTCTCTAGCCCCATCCACCGAAAAGTTTCAGGGGGGGCCGTCCACAGCAGGACAGTCTGAGCGTGAAACAGAGTCATGGAGTAAACGCCATCCAACGTCTTACAGAACCACTCGTGCGTGACGATGCTGCGAGAAATCCTCACTGACCATTTGCGGGGTGCTCGGGCCCCTGATTCTGGAACCGAGTCCGGAAGGATCCTGCCCGCCCCTTTGGCACTGACCTTCAGGGGGAAGAAGCCGCAGGTGCCGGGGCCACGCTCGGCCCTACTTCCTCCTGCGGTTGTGGGTCCTGTGATGTCGGAACGGCTTTGAAGCCTACGGCAGGCAGGGCGGGGCGCGCACTCAGGGCAGAGATTAGACCCAACGGCCTCTGAATTGGCCATTGTTGGCTGGCCGCTAAATAGGGTCCCGACACGACCAGCTTGACTTTTGTGTCTGTCTCCATATTTCTTAAATTATGACAGGTTGCCGCCCAGGCACCTGGGGAGGCTTCTTGGAGGGCCACGTGCCCTGCTGGGGCCACAGGGAGGGGGAGAAAGTGAGTGGTTCTCGGGGTGCCCTGAGCCATGCAGGAAGCTGCTCCGGGGATCCTGGGCTGTGGCCGGGGGGCTGCCGAGAGCTCCCTGCCAGCTCTGAGGAGCTGGGGGCGGCCCAGGGAGAGGCCCGAGGCCCTGGGCTGACAGGTGGGAGCTGGGGTAGGGGGGTGAGGCCAGGCGTGCAGGCATGGCGAGCAGGGTTGGGACTTACTGGGCTCGGGGAAGGAAGGGCCCAGGGTCAGGGCGAGGGCAGGGCAGCCCACGGGAGCAGGGGTACAAGCCTGACCCAGCCCACTGGCTCGCCCCCTGCCCTTCAGGATGCCCTTCCTGCCCACAGCCCCCTCCCCAGGCTGAACACTGCCCTCGGCTCCCTCGGTGGCCCTCCGCTCTCCACACCCACCCCACTCCTTCCATGGGGCCAGAGGGTCGTCAGAAACACTTGGGTCAACTGAGGCCGCTGACAGGTGGGTGTGTGGCTGCGGCGAGGTCTGGGGGCCGGGGAAGGCAGGACCAGAGGCTTTCCGGCTGGCGGCCTCCTTCAGCTCGACTTCTGATTCAGCCTCCAGTCCTCATGGAGCTCGGTCTGCATGCCAGGCACGCTGTTCATGCAGGGGCTGTGCCCTCCTGGGGGTTGGGGTGCACAGGGGGAGGGGATGCGGAAAACAGAGGGAGCCACAGGAGGGGGTGGGCAGGCTGTGAGGACAACCCCCGAAGAAGGCCTGACGGGGACACATCGACGGAGATGTTTCGAGGGCCGTGCAGAATGGACTAGACTGTCCAAGCTGGGGGGGGGGGCAGGTGCTACCACTCCATCTTCCTCAAGCTAACGAGTCTCGTCTGGCTGCTGAGCGTCCTCAGCCTGCGCCCTGGGGAAGGTGGCCTTGCCCCGCCCGGCCCCGCTCTTAGCCCCTCTCCAGCCTGGCCCACAGTTGCCCCTCAGCCCTAGACGCGCGCCCCCCACGGAGACTCCTGCTGTGCTGGTCGGCGGGGACAGCACCCACGAGGCAGGTGCCCTGGACTCTGGCGGCACACGAGCTCCCTGCCCAGAAACAGACGCAGGGGGGCTGGGGGGCCCAAGAATCGGCATTTCAGTGAGTTCCCCATCCTCCCACGCCGGGGACACTGAGCGTCCCCACGTCTGGGCACTGCACTGGGACAGAGGCCAGAGGGGAGTCGTTCCTCGCTGAGCTGACCGCAGCCCTCCCGCTCATGGGCGGTGTGAACGCCTCTCCACAGAGCTGACCAGCTCCGACCGTGGGCCCGGCTCGGCGCAGGGGAGGCCTCGCGCGGCGGGTCTCACAGCCCAGCAGGACAGACCGAGCTGGACCCGCCATCACTGCACGGGCACCAGGGAGGCGGGAACTGGACGGTCCCCTGCCCTGTCCCCTCCATTCGCCCCTCCCTTCCGAGGCACGAGGCTGAGAGCTGTGCGTGTGCGCGTGTGTCACGCCCGTGTGCAGATACGGTACATACATGTGTGTACCACACAAGCCCTGTCGTGACCACAGCGGGACTGGAGTGCCCTGTCCACACCCCGAAGGAGGACAGCCTTGGAGCAGCAGGGTCTGGTGGGGTAGGAAGCAAGAGTCACTCGGACGAGAGGCCAGCATGTCAGTGTTGGGGGCGGGAACCACCCGCTTGGGCCGTGCCTACACCCCAGCCGGCCGGGGCCCCGCCCGCCGCATCACACGCCCACACTCACCCCCCCAGGCCAAGACACGGCCGACATCCCGTGGGCGAGTGGGGAGCTCCCCCTGTGTCTTCTTTGGTCTGAGGTTAGGTCATCGGCCACCACCGCCTTCCCCAGCTCCTTTCCTGCTCGGGGAAGTCCCCAGACGGCTCTCAGGGCACAGCCCGGCCCAAGGGCAGCCCTTCCCCTCACTCGCGGGGGCACCTGGCACTTGCTTTGTGCTGGGGGGTTCAGCTTTGGAAGGGTGTCGTGGCCGGGCCCTGAGAACCCTTGGGTCCCCTTTAGTCCCCCCACCAGCCTTTGAGCCCCCCTCCCCTTCCCAGTGAAAGTCCTGGGGAGCAGCCCTGAGAATCCGAAGTCTCAGTAACGAGGGTCCAAGGCAGCGAGAGCCGGGCAGGGTCCCCCTCACAGCGGCCCTGGATGCGGTCCCTCGGGGCAGAGAACTCAGCCTGGGGACTTGGGCTCAGCTCCCAGGTGGCCGGGCCACCTGCTAACACCTTTGCTGGAGATTTGCACCAGCTGCTGGCAAAATCCAGACTCGATGTTAGGCGGCCCGTCCAGCTGTTGTAAGGTGCACGGCCTGGTGCCTTTTGGTGAAATCACCCCAAAAACGTGCCGCCTCACTCACCCTCATCCTTTGCTTTCCTGGGTGACCTGACAGGGTGAAGTCAGGGGCTCTCTACGCCAGGTAGGGCCCCGGGGAGTGTGGGCCAGGAGCCGGACAGGCCCCACTTCTGATGACCAAGAGCCACCGTCACAGGGCACCCACCCAAGAGAACGGCCCATATCCCTGCACGTGGCCTCTGCCCCCCGAGCTCTAGGGCCAGCTGACGCACCAGCAGCCCCTCCTGCTGGACAGGCAGGTGGGCGTCCCTGGCCACTCAGAGAATGGAGGGCAGGGGGCCTGGACTAGGTGGTCTGTCCCCAACCCTTCAAGGCCACGGAGGCCGCTTCCCGGCCAGGGTCCTTGTCCACACGGCGGGTGCTGCTGGTCTGGCACCTGAGCCAACAGGCGGGCCCTCTGAAGCAGCCCCTGGGGCCTGTCTCGGAGCCAGAGCCAGCGTGGGCCTCGGCCAAGAGTGGACTTGGAGGGGGCAGGTGAGCGGGTCAGGTGGAGGCTGGCAGGGAGGCCAGGGTGACGGAGCCAACAGCAAGACGGGATGAATGGAGAGGAAGAGGCAGGGATGACTCAGCCAGCGTGCCAGTATTTACTGGGCGCCTACTGAGTTCCCAGCCTTGCTTGGCGAGAGCGCAGGGAGAGCCCCGTGAGCGGAAGGCCGGGCCTGGCCCATGGCGGTAGAGATCTCGCCGGTGAGATAGACAGACCAAGGGAGAGGCCCCACGGGAACCTCGCAGGCTGTGCACAGCGCCTCGCCCAGCCCCTCCCCTCCTCCCCCCACAGCTACCTGGGGCCTGAGAGAGCTGTCCTCACAGCAGGTGGGCTGAGACTGACTCACTCACGTCTGTGCGTCTGGGTGCCCAAGAGGAGGCGGTGAATGGGGAGGGGGTGGCTGGAGAGAGGAATGGATGCATGGGTGGGTGGGTGGGTTGAGGGATGGACAGACGGACGGACAGATATGGGTGGATGGGAGGATGGATGGATGATGGATGGATGAGTGGATGGGTGGGTGGGTGGATGGACAAACGGACAGACGGACAGTTGGATGGATGGATACACAGCTGGACGGCTGGACTGGTGGATGGATGGGGGTGGGTAGAGAATGGATGAGGGCAGATGGACAACATTTCCCTCAGTTACCTGCACAAACATTACCTTTATGATGATGTTGTCCTGGACACGACCATTTAAAAATAAACCCCCCCACCAGAGCTTCTCCCCTGCTTTTTCACGGCCATGTTAATCACTCCTTTCTTTTATGTAGTTCTGGTCCATTTCATTGTTCATTGTCCGTGTCCCGCCTGACGCCGCGCAGTGTTGGCGCGTGGCCGTTGCTCAATGACTGTTTGGTGACAGAGGGAGCAGAAGGTGATGCATGGCTGGGGGAGTGGGCGGGTGCCCGGGGCCAGGAGTGGGGCGTCCACGGACCCGGCCTTCAGTAAGGCTCGCAGACCCTGGGCAAAGGAGACTTGGCTTCTTGGCCTCAGGGGCCCAGAGGACGGAGACAGAAGGGGGCAACTGAAGACTGGCCGGGCTGTGGTCCCCTGACCGGATGCCCACACCCTGGAACTCCAGCTGCACCTGCAGGGCAAGACCTGCGTGTCCACACACACACACAGACACAGACACAGACTGACACACACACAGACACACACACACACACACAGACACACACACACACACAGACACACTGACATGCAGACACACACACACACACACACACAGACACAGACTGACACACACACAGACACACACACACACAGACACACACACACACTGACATGCAGACACACACACACACAGACACAGACTGACACACACAGACATACACACAGACACAGACTGACACACACACACACAGACACACAGACACACAGACACACTGACACACACAGACACACAGATACACACAGACACACACACAGACACGCACGCACACACACGCACACCCGGACCCTGCACTGGACGCTCGCCTCCCCAGAGCCCTGGGGCACGGGGCGGGGCCTGCAGTGATCCCAAGGACGCAGGGCTCTGTTCCGACCCCACAGGCCCGGCGGGTGGTGGTGTCACGAGCTCATCTCGCATGGGGCCTGGGCGCCTCCGCTGTCCAAGGAGGGTCACCCTGCACGCAGGCGCACGCACGTGCAGGAGGGACAGACTCAGAGCGCTCCGGCGTGTGCGGGAGCCCCTCCCCGGCCCAGCCCCCGTAGCGACCCCTGCTCCAACAGCCTGAGCGCTGGGCCGCCCCACAGGCTGGAGGAGGTGCTCCTTTATTTGCAGGGCTGCGTTTGACCTCCAGCACCCTCCAAGGGGTGGGCCTGTCTCTGCCTGCAGCTCCAGAAGGCTCCGGACGAGATGGCGGGAAGGAGAGGGTGAGCCTAAGCCGGACTCTGCATCTGGGGGCCTTCCCTGCATCTGGGCCAGCTCGACGCCCCCTCCCGGCGTGGACAGAGACGCTGGCGCCTGGCAGAGAGGTGGCCAACCGCAGGGGGAGCCTGTGAGGCCAGGGGCCAGAGGCCTCGCTGCCTCCCTCTGTCCCTTCCTTCGCTGTTCCCCACTCCTGGGGACGGAGGACAAGGATCCACCCAGCAGACACAGGATCCTGGGCTGAGATCCTGAAGGTCACTCAGGAGGACCCTGGCTGGGGCCGTGGGGGACGAGGGCCTCGAGGGCAGCTTCACAGCCGCGGGTCCCAGAGCGGTCAGGAGGGGTGGCTGGGTCCGCTGAGTCCTGTGGGTGGTGCTGCAGTCCGGGGAGTGCGGGGAGGCGGGTGGGGGTCTGGGCTGCTCTGCATGGGTGATCCTGAAACCCACGGAGCTCTTGGCCTCCTCTGGGGGTGCTTGGGTCGGCATGGCAGCTGTGGTCGGTGGTCCTGTCCTGCAGAGCCTGCCCTGCCCTCTCCAACTGGGAGTGGCCAGAGGGAGCACTTCTGTCCCTTCCTGTCCGAGGGTCCCTGAGTCTGAACCTCATGCAGACCTGGGGAGGCTTAGGGTTGGAGGACACCCAGGGCCAGTGGGGCCCTCTGTGGCTCGTGGCTTTTGTGGCTTTTATGCTGAGACAAAGGAGCAAAGGTGGCCAGAGGACTGCCAACCTTCCTGCAAATTAAACCCTGCGTGGCCGGTGGCAGGCGTGGGGCAGGGCTTCCTGTCCAGGCCACATGAGATGCTGGCGCCCTCCTTCCCAGGCCTCGGCTGTGCCTCTGTGGGTGTCTGGGGTTAGCCTGCGCCCCCGGGGGTTCTGCCATTCCAGGGACAGTGGCCTGGGGGCTGTCCCACTTTCTGCCAACATGGCCACTCCCCAAAGCAGGTGTCACGCAAGCACAGTGCCGTCTGTTGCGTGTGACGCTGGCCGCCCCCGGGCCGAATGTACAGTGAGGGAGGCTGGCTCGGATGTCCCTCCGGCACCGGGTCGGCCCTCCCCGCTAGGGGTGCCCCAGTCCCAGCTGAGCTCGCCCCGTCCCTGCCCCGTGGCAGCTCACGCACAGACGCAGGCCCCTGCACACTTGCTTGGTTCCCCAGCAGCTGTGGGCTGAGCCCGGGAGGCTCCAGGGGCCTCAGTGGCCCACAGCTTCAAGCAGGAAGCAGACGGACAGCAAACAAATACGTGGAAAGTCACCCCGGAGGGCCCGGTTCCCCAGATAGTAACACCAGGGAGCCAGGAAGAGAGACCCAGCAGGACCCGCGCTGGTGAGGTGGCGGCAGGGGGACAGCAGAAGGGAGATGGGGACAAGGGAGCAAAGGGGAGTCCAGATGCCTGGAGAGAGGGAGGTGGGGGATGGCCAGGAGGGGGCAGGGGCTGCAGGTTGGTTTGTGTTCTGTGCGACAAGAGGGAGCCATGGAGAGTTGTAGGCAGAAGAGGAGTGTGGCCTGGTATTGGGAGGGAGTCGCAGGGGAGGAGTGTCCAGGAGGCCGAGCTAGAGGGGCAGGACGGAAACAGATGAAGGAAGGGGGCCAAGACTGCCCTGCCCCATAGGCTGGAGAGTCTGGGGACACCCCGTCACTCCCCACATTCCCCCAACACTGGCAGGACCCCCGGCAGCTCCAGGCCCCCGGCTGCAGGGTGGGTGTGAGCCCAGGCTGGCCTTTTGGAGTTGGGGACTGGCCCAGCAGAGCCCCCAAGCCGCCCACCTTACCAGGGCTGCAGTCCAGCCCTCAGCACACACCGTCTGTACGGGGCCCTTTCAGAATCTGGTCCACAGGCCCTCAGGCCCCAAGGGCTTGCGGGTTCCACGTACCTCAGGAAACTGAGGGGCCTCAGAAAGCCCCTCTCCCCCTGGGTGGGCTCCTGGCCACGCTACAGGCAGTGCCCCAGGCCCTGATCTGAGCCCTCCAGTCCAGGGGCAAAGCTGGCCTCCAGCACCCAGACCGGCTCTGCCAGCCCTGACCCCGCATGTGGTCTTGGGGCGCCATCTGGTGGCCAATGGGCCAGACTGGAGACTCCCTGGGGTCCCAGAGGGCAGGGCCTGGATGCTGTCCCCCAGGCCCCCCGGAGCTCAGGGAATGAGGGGTTCCTGGGAGGCAGTCTGGTGAGGGGCTTACAGAAGTGTCATCCAGGCTCTGTTGTCAGGTGTGACCCACCAGTTCCCAGAAGCTGGACTACCCAGGGGCCCATTTTTCAGAGAAACTGAGGCCCTGAGTGGTTCAGGATACTCTGGGAGTGAGCCCAGGACTCGGGGATTCCCGACAGCACCGCCCCCGCCCCTACACACACACCCCAGCACTCTGTCCTGCTCTGCAAGAAGACAGTGCCCACGGTGGCTCACCTGCAGGACCGCGCGCCCCAGGACGTGGAAGACGGCGCCCACGGCGGCTCACCTGCAAGACTGCGCGCCCCGGGACATGGCCGGGTGCCTGGGCCGCACACCCCAGGGTCAGCCCTTCCTGCTGCCTGGAGAGAGAAACTGAGGTATGTCGGGTGTGACACTGACCAGTCTCAGCCCCGGGCCACCCGTGGAGGGCATGACAGCAAGCAAGGTGGCCTGGTAGCCATCCCTATAGGGGCCACCTGTGGGAATCCAGGGCGGCAGGGCCAGTTGGGCCGGAAAGGCTGGCCCTCCTCACCAGGGGCTTTGGCCACAGTAAGCCTGTGGGTCTGCCCGTGCCCCAATCAGGTGTCACCCATGCTGGTCACGGCATTGGCTGTCCCTGTGCCGGGGTGAAGGGCGGAGAGAAGGAGGGGCATAGAGCTGGCTGACAGGCACCCCCTGCGGCGGGCAGCCTCCACTCTGCTCAAAGGCCAGAAGCTGCATGTCAGAGCACCAGGGAGAAGCCAGGCAGGTAGGTGCCCCAAGCAGCCAGCCTCCTGGGTAGGTGCTGAGGGAGGGGACGGGCACCGGCCACAGCCCTGACTCTTGTCTCAGTCACGGGGTCTGGAGCCCGGAGAGAATCCTGCCTTCCTGGGGCTGTGGAGGGATGGACTCCCTGTGGGTGAAGCAGGGCCTTTGGGAAGGGGAGGCCCCTCTGCCCCGGGCCAGGCCAGTGCTTGGGGTGGGTCTGGGCAGGAGGGGTGGACCCGAGGCCTTGGGTCCTGGACTTTGAGGCAGCGTCTGCCCAAACCACCTGGAAAGCAGTCGGGGGCTCTAGCCGGCATCTGTCCGGGTGGGGGGCTCACCTGCATGGCCCTCTCCCGGCTCTGCGCCCTCTGTGCCTGTCCCAGGGAGACCCTCATGTGGGGGACTGAGGGGCCACCGCCTGCAGAGCTTGGTGTGGGGCTGGTGGGAGCCTTCTCGTTACTGCTCTCTCCCTGTATCTCAAGGAGGGAGAGAAGGGCCCAGAGAGTCTGAGGGGCTTGCCCAAGGTCACACAGCTGGGGGAGGAGCTGGACCGAGACCCCCTGGGGCCTGGCTGCTTGGCTGAGCCCACCCTGGGGCCACTTCCCTGATGGCCTCTGAGAAGGGGTGGCCATTTGTCCCCCAGATGACAGCCCCCAGTACCTTTGCTGCCAGGGCTGGAGATTCTGCCTCAGTTTCCCTGGTCAGGATTTGTGGGATGGGTTCCAACCAGGGGTGACATAAGATCCCACCCCCAACTTCCTTGACACCCCCATACCTCTCCAGGAACAAGGGGGCATTAAGACCCGGACAGCTGCTCATGCAAATCCCCGCCCGTTTGCATACCCTTCCCGCTGGCCCTATTTGCCTGGCCTCTGGCACCGTGCCGCCCCCAGCACCCAGCACAACGCCCAAATGCCCCCTCGGGCCACAGGCTGAAGTGTGGGGTGAGGGGTGGCAGCTGTGGTCCCAGGGATGGCGAAGCTGGTGCTCCACACTCCTGCTCAGGACCACCTGTCCCGTCAGTGAGGACAGAGCCCCGGAGTCGGAGGAGGAACCCCAGCGGCCGACCAAGCTGTCCCCGCCAGGCCCCCTCCCCAGCCCAGGCAGCCTGAGGCTTATGGGGTTTGAGCAGGTCACTGTTGTCCAGGCCCCAAACCCCACACCCTCCCTCCCCCCGCCAGCTGCGCACCTCCTGCTTGCAGGGCGTGTGTCCAGATGTAGCTAGAGGTGGCCATACCGGGCAGCTGGCACGACAGGTCCCGGGCAGGGGTGAGGGCTGCTCCCAGACAGCAGCCCCGCGGTCCCCGTCCTGTCCCCACCTTCCAGTGAGCCACACACTCTCCCCGCATCGCCACCTATACTGTGGGGTGGAGGAATGTCCCCCCGAGCCTCAGGATGGGACTTATCTGGAAAAGGGAGTCTTTGCAGGTGTCATTAGTTAAGATGAGGTCACGGGGGTAGAGGAGGCCCCATCCAGCGACCGGTATCCCTGTGAGACGAGGGATATTTGGACAGAGAGACACAGAAAAGGCCACCACGGAAGGATGGAGGCAGGGGCTGGGGCCCAGGCACGCCTGGAGCCCCCAGGCACCCGGAGGGAGCGTGGCCCTGAGACACTTCAGTGTTGGACTTTTGGAGCGGGGATCACAGGGCTCTGAGCCACCTGGTCTGTGGGACTTGTTATAGGTGCCCTGGCCCGTGCCTTGTCGCCTCCTACACACACACCCAGGCCTTGTCCCCAGACGCCAGCCTCCTATTAAAAGTCAATAATCACCAGCATGGAAAGGCCACATTCAAATCCGGCCCAGGTTCCTGCTCTGGGAGGGGGAAGCCAAGAGCATTTGCATCCCACCCGCCCCGCCCCGGGGCTGTCAGCAGGAGCATCTGAGCCTGGAGGCCCAGCCAGGCCTGGATGCAGGGGGGATGGGGGGCTGGCCCTGGCCTGGGGTCTGCGGGGCACCGGCAAGGCCGCCCACCTGGGCTCCGCGGCCCTCTGGGTTGATGGCTGCAGGGGTGTCCCCCGGCGGCCTCGCACACGATCCCACGCCGTGCGTCACCTCCCTGGGCACCCGCTCTCTGAATTATGAGCAGAGGGTCCTGCCTTGCCTCTTCCAGCTTCTGGGGCTCCAGGTGGTCCTGGGCTTGGGAGCGCATGTTGCCAGCCTCTGCCTGAGCAGTCTCGTGGGCTTCTGCCCTTTTCTTAAGAGGACACCAGTCACTGGGTTAGGGGCCACCCCAACGACCTCATCTTGAGCAATCACCTTTGCAAAGAGCTTATTTCCACGGAAGGTCCCGTTCAAAGGTGCCGGGAGCTGGGACTTAGACGTGTCCTGGGGGACGCAGTGTGGAGGGCCGAGAGGATGTAGGTCCCTGTCGTGCCCGCAGGGCCCCGCCCACCACCCACCACCCACCTGTCCCCTCCTGTGTCCTGTGTACACAGGGGCCCCTCTCTAACAAACAAAGGGTGGGCTGACCAGGGAGCTGCCAGGGGAAAGGGTTTTCACCGAAGGACATGTCTGGGGGGCAGAGGGCCAGCGGGGCTGCCGTGTAAGCTGGGAAACTGGCTCAGCCGGAGGGGGTCTGCCCACAGCCTGCAGGGTGGCGGGGAGACCGGGCTTCACAGGGTGGGTGTCAAGGGGTCAGGGCTGCCCAGCTGTCCTGGGACCCAGGGCCCCTGGGCTCTGGGGAGACCCCTGTCCTGCAGGATCACTCCCCGCACCTAGTTTGCAGAGAACACTGGCTGGAGCCGGGCGGCTGGGAGATGTGGGCTGGTGGGTGGGGGAGAACCTGGGGGTGTCTGCAGCCAGGCAGGCCTTTGGGAGCCAACTCCTCGTCACCTGGGCCGGTCGTGGGCCCCCAGCCCACAGTCCCTGGCGAGTGGGGTGGGGCTGACGTGCCCAACCCGGTGGAGAGAGTCCAGGGTGCAGCGCTGGGCACTGAGCCAGGTGGTGGGCCAGGGCTGGGGCAGGAACGTGGTGGGAAGAGCCCGGGACAGGGTGCCTTCTGCCCTGGGCCTCCTGGCAAGGAGGGGTGGTCTGTCCCTCCCCCACACCCACACAGTCTTCCCCGGGACCCCCTCGGCCCCCTGCACCTGAGCTGCAGGCACTGGCCTGACCTTCTCACCTGCCAGCCCTCCGCCCCACCCAGGCACACCCAGGGTGTCCATCCCCATCCTGGGGCCACCGGGGGTGTGGGGCGGGTGGGCTACATGTCTGGAAGCCCATAAGACTTTCTGGTTTTCTAGAACACCCCCTACCAAAGCCTCTGCAGGAGTGGTGACGGGAGTGGCCGGCCCGAGGCGCCACAGGCGGGGTGAGTAGCAGGACGGGGAGCCAGGTGGAGGGGCCAAGATGACCCCCTCCCCGTCTGGGAAGGGGTGGGGTGTGGGAGGTTCTGGCACCTGAAGCCAGATTACGAAGGGAGGCCTTGCGGATGTCACAGTGGGGCTCTAGGTGGGGCTAGCTGCCGGCGAGGGCCCTGGGGCAGACTCCTGTTGGTGGCTCCCAGTCTCTCCCAGCTCAGCAGCTGGGGAGAAGGGCCTCCCTTGTGAACGCGGCCCCTGGCCCCCAGCAGGGAGGGGGGCAGGGTTCGCCTCTCCTGCCCTCAGAGGTCGGCTCTGTCCCTGCAGAGAGGTCCTCATGCGGGAGGCCGGGGGCACCTGTCCTGGAGGCCCCAGGGCTGCTGGGCCGGGCTCGGGGCCCGGCCTGTGCCGGGGTGAGATCGAATTTGGAGGGTCTGGGAAGAAGCGAGGCAAGGTAAGGGGGCTGCCCTCCCTGCCACGCTGAGGCCGGGCCCCCACGCCCTGGGGGCCAACCTCCAAGCGCTTACTGCCCCTCTGAGCCCCACCTCCTGTCCGAACACGGGACATCCCGTGCCTGCTCACTCTCGGGGGCCGTGCTCACAGCCCCGTGTCGGCAGACGCGCAGAGCTGCCGGTGCCCTCTGGCCACCGCCTCCCATCCCTGCACAGCACATCCGGGACCCCTCCTCTCTGCACCCCCCCACCCACCCCATGGACAGGGAAGCAAGGCCCAGACAGGAGTCAGGGCTGCCTGGGGAATGGGCAGGTCAAGGCAGGTCCCACCCGAGCCCTGGCTTTCTACTGCCGCCCTGCCCGTAAAAGGGTGTCCGCCTCTCCCCTCGTGGGGGCAGCCCCCCATCCCCCAGGGACCAGCACCCCCATGTCCCTTGTGCCAGTGCCCCCCAGGGCCCAAGTGCCCAGCACCCCCATACCCAGTGCCCCCATGCCCAGCACCCCGCCCACCCTGCACCCTGAGGCTGCGGCCATCCTGCCCCGCAGTTCGTGAAGGTGCCCAGCGACGTGGCCCCCTCCGAGCTCTTCGACCTCCTTCTGGCCGAGTGGCACCTGCCTGCTCCCAACCTGGTGGTGTCCCTGGTGGGCGAAGAGCGGCCATTCGCTGTGAAGTCCTGGCTGCGGGATGTCCTGCGCAAGGGGTTGGTGAAGGCAGCTCAGAGCACAGGTGAGGCCCCCCTGGAGCCCCGAGCTGGGAACGCCCAAGCCCACTGGCCCGCACGGCTCCCTCCCTGCAGCGACCGAGGTCCCCCGGCTCCAGGCCTCCCTGAGCAGACCAGACGTGCAGGCGCACCCCATGGTCCTTGGTGAGACGCCCCGTGCCTGTCGGTGGGCCCCCGCTGCCCCATCAGTCTCCGGCAGGGGAGTGATCTGGCTGGACCGTCAGTGGGTCGGAACCAGGTTACTGGGCTCTATGTTCAGGCCGCTGAGCCCGCAGAAAACCCAGTGCAAGGTCATGGGGCTTCCGAGCTCCCTCGCCACAGAGGGGATCCTTGGGGCAGCAAAGGAAAAGCCCGACAGACCCCATGGGGCTGGGGGCTTCATAATTTGGAGAAACCCTCCCAGGCTCCGGTCCCAGGCTCTGGTCCCTGGCCCAGACAGCAGGGTGGAGCCGTGTGGCCTGCTGTCCAGGGTGGCACCAGGGGCCCGCTCCCAGCTGACGCCCGCAGGTGGGAGAGGTGCCGTGGCTCCCATGGGCCTGGGGACCTGGGGACCTGGGCCTGCCAGCTGGCGAGGCAGGACCCGGGGGCTATGGGCACATATGCCACAGGGGCCTGGATCCTGACCAGCGCGCTCTGCGTGGGCCTCGCCCGGTACGTCGGACAGGCCGTGCGGGACCACTCACTGGCCAGCACGTCTGCCAGGGCCCGCGTGGTGGCCATCGGCCTCGCCTCGCTGGGCCGCGTCCTGCACCGTCAGCTTCTGGACAATGCCCAGGTAAGCATCTGTCTTGGTGCACCACAGCCGCTGGGCAAGGTGGACCTGAGAGGCAAGGAGGGGCCCAGGGCCCCCAAGTATCCCCCAGGGTGGGAGGGAGGTCTGCCGAGGAAGCCACCAATGCAGTCTCAAAGGCTGACTGCAGTGCCCCATCTGCCGCCCTGCCCTCCGGCAAGCATCTCCTGAGGCCCTCTGTATTCCAGGCCTGCTGTGGACACAGTAGCCCTGCCCCAGGGGCTCCCGGGCTCTGGGAGTGGGGCAGGGACCCTGCAGTGTTAAGACACTGAGGGGAATCTGTGGGAGGGGAGCAGGGAGAGGGAAGAGGGAGAGGAGGGAGGAGAGAGGAGGGGTGGGGGAGGTGAAGGGTGAGCAGGGGAGAAGGGGAGGGGGAGGAAGAGGGAAAGGAAGGGGAAGAAGGGGGAGGAGGGGAAAGATGAGGAAAGGAGAGGAAGGAGAGGATGCAGAGGAGGGGAGGGGAGGGAGAGGAGGAAGGGGGAGGAGAAAGGAAAGGGGAGAGGAGAAGGGAGGAGGAGAGGGGGAGGAGAGAGAGGAAAGAAGAGGAGGGGAGGAGAAAGAAGAAAAGAAAGCAGGAGGGAGGAGGAGAGGGGGCAGAGAGAGGAGGAGGGGGAGCCCGGCATGCGACCAGCAGGTGGCAGCATTGCCTGGGAAGAGTGTGGGGAGGGGTCCGCCAGGCTCCCAGCCAGCACAGACCGACCCTCTGCCCTGGCCAGGACCAAGGCCCGGAGGGTCACCAGCAAGCCTGGGCAACCCTGGGTGAGCGGCCTCGGCTCCCAGCCCAGGGTCTGCTTAAGGCAGGGCCAGGGAGTGAGGGGAGCTTCCTGAGACCCTGGTTCTGTCTGGAGGACCCACTCCTCGCCCCACCTGCCCCTGGGCCCCTGCACCAGCTGCACAGCCCTCCCTCTGGCTGGGGGTGGGAACAGGCCCAGGCAGACCCGGCTGGCGAGGGCTGGCGAGGCCTGGCCCCGGCCTCATGCTGTGTGCGGGGGTGGGGGTCCAGGAGAACAGCCCTGTCCACTACCCCATGGACGAGGGCAGCAGCCAGGGCCCCCTCTGCTTGCTGGACAACAACCAGGCCCACTTCATCCTGGTGGAGCCTGGGCCCCCTGGGAAGGAGGACGGGCTGACGGAGCTGAGGCTGAGGCTGGAGAAGCACATCTCGGAGCAGAGAACTGGCTACGGGGGTGAGGCCTGCCCTGGGGAGGTCACGGTGGGGGGCGGTCCTGGGGGGGGGGGG
>NW_024424786.1:45529008-45551008 GCF_017311325.1 Ursus maritimus
GGGGGACCTGAGGGCAGGGGCTGGACCCCCAGGGGGGCTGAAGGCACTGAGCATGCCTGAGTGTGGAGGACTGGGCTGTCAGGTGGTCTGGGATGGGAAGCTGCCAGCGGGTCGGTGGGGGTGCAGATAGGGGTGTAGCCCTGCGAGGCAGCGACATTCCCGCCAGATGGCAGAGTAGTTGCGGGTATGTTTACATGGGGCACCCCTGGCCAGAGGCTCTTTCTGTGGGCTCAGGGCTTTTGGGAAGAACGCGGATTTGCAAGTTTTGAGAAGCCTATTTCCCTCTACCAGCCATGAAGTATGGTGCCACCAGAGGGCAGTGTTACCCAAGGAATAGGTGCGCCTGCAGACAGTGGGGGGGTTGATAGATGGATTTAAGAAATACTGGTGTGTAACAAAAATTTACACACAAAACATATAAGTGCTTATAATATTTATAAGCAATATAAACTATTAACTGAGTGTCCTTTAAAAATGAAAACACAACCACGAGGTGGTACGGCGCTCTGGTTGGCGGAAGCCTGGACAGCCCGCACACCCTCATCTCTCCTCCAGATTCAATCAGGAGGCACCTGCCGGGAGGCTGGTGGCCCCTGTCTCCCCAGCACCAGCTGGCCTCACATTCCAGAGTCTGGCTTCTGGTTTATGCTTGGGGGACGAAACCGGCCAAGGCCCCCCTTTACCTCTTTGGTTTGCTCCTGGGGGCCGCCAGTGGTCTGCAGCACGGCCGGATGGGGATAGATGCTGGCACCTAATTGTGGCTGGTGTGGCCGGGGACTGAACGCTGGATTTCACCAACGTTCCTTTCTGTTGAAAAGGCCATGAGTGGCCGTAGTGGTCTCCGGGCGAAGGGGCAGGTGTGTGCGATATGCAGCCTGGAGCCCGCTCTTCACTAGAAACAGCCTCTGGGCCTGCGTTTGCCCAGAAAATGGGGGGGGGGGGGCTGATGGTCTGAGGCCTGGGTGGCCACCCCACAGGGAGGGTGCCAGGCCCTCCACTTACCTGCACACCAGGGCAGACCTCATGGGTGCTCTGTCCACAGGCACCGGCAGCATCGAGATCCCCGTCCTCTGTCTGCTGGTCAATGGTGACCCCAGCACCCTGGAGGTAGGGCAGGGGAGGGAGGCGGGGGCCTGGTGGGAGACCCCCGGCCGGCCGCGGCTGCCTGCAGGGCCCTCCCTGGCCTGGGACAGGGCACCTCTGGCACGTGGGCTCAGGACAGTGCCCAAGCTGACGTGGGGCCCACTCTCCCCACCGTGACGCCTCAGAGGATTTCCAGGGCTGTGGAGCATGCTGCCCCGTGGCTGATCCTGGCGGGCTCAGGGGGCATTGCGGACGTGCTGGCAGCCCTGGTGAACCAGCCCCACCTCCTGGTGCCCCAGGTGGCCGAGAAGCAGTTTAAAGAGAAGTTTCCAGGAGAACATTTCTGCTGGGAGGACATCGTACACTGGACTGAGCTGGTAGGAGCCTCCTGGGGACTGCGGGATCCGAAGGCCAAGACCCCCTCCCTGTCCCACCCCTTCTCCTGGGCAGGGCTGACCCTGGGAGAAACTCCTCCTGGGCACCTTGTGCCCCCCGCCCAGGCAGAAGGGCCCAGCCTCCTCCCTCTCCCCACGAAGCCTCCACGCTGGCTCTGCCTCAGGCCCTTGGAGCAAGGGACTTCGGAGCAAGACCCCTGGGCTGGGGGTGGTGCTGCCCCGGTGCCCCGGGCAGCCGGATGGCCTGCTCTCTAGGACCCGCCTCACACGCCAAGCACCCAGCATGTGCCTCCATCCGTGCTAGGCCTGTGGTCTGCCCCCTGCCCCCAGGGCCACCTCAGGGCCTTTGTCCTGGTGTCCCAGCTGCAGAACATCACCTCCCACCCACACCTGCTCACTGTGCACGACTTCGAGCAAGAGGGCTCTGAGGAGCTGGACACCGTCATCCTTAAGGCGCTGGTGAAAGGTGAGAGCCCCGGGTGGAGGTGGGGAGGCCAGCCACTGCTTCCCGTGGCCCTGGCTCTGTGCCTGGCACGGGGCTGCTTCCCACACCCTGTCCCATCATGGCTCTCACCCTGCAGGGGCTGGCGCGTGGGGCAGGCCACTGCCCAGGTGGGATGTCGGCAGCCAGGATGCCTGGGACGGCGTCCCTCTGCTGTGTGTGTGTGTGTGTGCATGAGTGTGTGTGCCTGCGTCCGTGGGAGCACGTGTGTGTACCTTTGTGCCCGTGTGCATGAGTGTGTGTGCCTGCGTACATGTGAACACGTGTGTACCTGTGTGCACATGTGTGTGCATGAGTGTGTGCCTGCATCCATGGGATCACGTGTGCATGTACCTGTGTACCCGTGTGTGCATGAGTGTGTGTGCCTGCGTCCGTGGGAGCACGTATGCGTGTACCTGTGTGCACATGTGTGTGCATGAGTGTGTGTGCCTGCATATGTGGGAGCATGTGTGTGTACCTGTGTGCCTGTGTGTGCATGAGTGTGTGTGCCTGCATACGTGGGAGCATGTGTGTGTACCTGTGTGCCCGTGTGTGCATGAGTGTGTGTGCCTGCGTCCGTGGGAGCACGTGTACCTGTGTGCCCGTGTGTGCATGAGTGTGTGTGCCTGCATACGTGGGAGCATGTGTGCATGTACCTGTGTGCACGTGTGTGCGTGAGTGTGAGTGCCTGTGTCCGTGGGAGCACATGTGTGCATGCACCTGTCTGTGTGTGTGGCCCCGCACCCATGTTTCCATCAGCACGTGTAACAATACTGGAATGACACAGAGGTGATGCAGATCCGTAAAGGTCCTGTGTTTGGCAGGTTTGACGTCTGCTGTGTTTTACTGTAATTTGAGAAACTATTTAAAGTGTCCAATCCAGGGGCTTTTAGTCCATTTGCAAGTTGTCAATCATCTGCATGGTCTAATTCCAGAACATCTTCATTGCCCCCGAAGTGGGCTGGCAGCCGTCAGGCACGCCCTGTTTCCCTGGGCCCTGGTGCCCACCGGCGTGTGGTCTGCCTGCACAGATGTGCCCGTTCGGGGCCCTTCCTCTCAGGGGGCTACAGAGCGCAGCCCGGTGTGCCTGAGGCTTGCCCAGACCGCAGCACGTGCGTGTGCCTCATTGCTCTTTAGGCTGAGGGATCCTCCATGGGGCACAAGGACCACCTTGTGTCTCTCTGTACCTCAATCGACGACCCTGGGCTGTCCTACTGTCTGGCTGTCGCTTGATATGCTTCTCATACTGGAGACCAGCCATGCCAAGGGACTGACCTTGGGGAAGCCACAGACCCAGGCCCAGAGGGGCAGTTTGGGGCTGGGATGCCCTGGAGGGAGGGAGGGAGGGAGGGGACGCTCCTCCAGACAGGCTGTCTGCTCCCTCACGCTCCGCTCACCCCTGCTCATTCTAGTCCCGGGGGCCGGTGTTTCTGTCAGGGCTCCCAGGACCGGCTCCTGGGAGTCTTACGACATTGGGAGCCTCTCACCATTATTGAGAGGGTGTGAAGCAGGCCGCAGTTCCTGGGCTGTGTACCCAGAAGACCATCGCGGGGGGGCCCTGTGCCCACTGGCTCTGTGGACCACGGGGTTCGCCCCTCACCTCCTGCCCACTCTGCCTGCAGCCTGCAAGAGCCACAGCCAGGAAGCACAGGACTACCTGGACGAGCTCAAGCTGGCCGTGGCCTGGGACCGCGTGGACATCGCCAGAAGCGAGATCTTCAATGGGGACGTGGAGTGGAAGGTGCCCACCCACCGGCCAGCTGATGCCTCCTGAGCCTCGTTTCTGGCCGACACAGGGCGAGGACCGTGTCGTGGGCCTGGGACAGAGGGTGCTCCCAGGGCCAGTGGCGGGCCCCTTCCTGCCCACCGTGGCCGAGGGGGGCGGGGAGGCCAGGGCACCTGCTGGGAGCTCCCCACGTGCGGCCCCCAGGGAGGATGGGTCTGCCCGATGCCCAGGGACTCAGGGCCCCCGGTGGTCCAGAGCCGGGTCGGAGGGTCAGGATGGGGCACAGGAGCCGGGGAGCTCCCAGTGCCCTGGCTCGCACTCACTCTGCCCGTCTCCCCCACCTGGGCGTGCCCCGTGGCGGCCCCAGTCCTGCGACCTGGAGGAGGTGATGATGGACGCGCTGGTGAGTGACAAGCCCGAGTTTGTGCGGCTCTTTGTGGACAACGGCGCCGACGTGGGGGACTTCCTGACGTACGGGCGGCTGCAGCGGCTCTACCGCTCCGCGCCCCCCAAGAGCCTGCTGTTCGACCTGCTGCAGCGCAAGCACGAGGAGGGACGGCTGACGCTGGCTGGCCTGGGTGCCCAGCAGGCCCGCGAGCCGCCCGTGGGCCCACCCGCCTTCTCCCTGCACGAGGTCTCCCGCCTGCTCAAGGACTTCCTGCACGACGCCTGCCGCGGGCTCTACCAGGAGGTGAGTGGCCGGCGGCTGGGAGGGGCTGGGCCTGGCCACCAGGAGGCTGATGGCCCCGTCCTCCAGGAACGTGCCCCGGCCAGGCGGCCCGAGGGCCGGAAGTGGCTGTTGGATCTGAGCCGCAAGAGCGAGAACCCCTGGCGGGACCTGTTCCTCTGGGCCGTGCTGCAGAACCGCCATGAGATGGCCACCTACTTCTGGGCCATGGTGCGTGGGCCCTGACTCCGGCGGGCGGGCGGGGCGGGGGAGGCCAGCCTCCTCACACCCTGCCTCCTAGGGCCAGGAAGGGGTGGCCGCTGCTCTGGCCGCCTGCAAGATCGTCAGAGAGATGGCGCACCTGCAGACGGGGGCGGAGGTGCGCCGCACCGCGAGCGAGGCCAAGTACGAGCAGCTGGCCCTGGGTGAGCTCCGGCTGGCGGTCAGCCGACGCACGCGGCGGGGCCGGGGTCACCTCAGAGGCTCCTCCTGGGGGGAAGGTGGACCCTAACATTCTAACAGAGGGACAGATGGGTCCTTGGGCACACACGGGGTCTTGCTGCCGGTCGGTCGGGGCATGTGGGGTGACGACAGGGGAGGGAGGGGCAGGGCAGGCGGGGATGGTCAGTGTCCCCACGGGGAGCTGGGCGCGGCTCAGGGCATAGGCATGAGGATGGCGGGGGCCCGGCGGTGCGGGTGCCAGCGGCCGGTGTCGCGGGCAGGCCTCTTCTCTGAGTGCTACAGCAACAGTGAGGACCGCGCGTTCGCCCTGCTGGTGCGCAGGAACCGCTCCTGGAGCAGGACCACCTGCCTGCACCTGGCCACCGAGGCCGATGCCAAGGCCTTCTTCGCCCACGACGGGGTGCAGGTGACAGTCTGGCTTCCCCTGCCTCCACCCTCCAAGTCCTGGCCACGCCGGGCAGGGGGCACAGGAGGGACGTTCAGCTCCTGGAAGCGGCTGCCTGGCTTCCTTCTCGCTGCCCCCGGCCAGCCCTTTGTCCGCCTCGGGTCTCAGCAGAGGGGACGTCTCCTCGGCTCAGCCCTCCCGCACCCCAAACCCGGCCTCCCCCTGTGAAGGGTCTTCCCCGCGGGGATGCAGGGTGAGGCTTCGGCTGAGCCCGGGAGGGGACACCTGGTGCCGGGCACAGTGTGGGCAAAGGTGTGGGGGTGGGAGGCCAGCAGTGGCGCCTTTATTTCAGGCTTTCCTGACCAAGATCTGGTGGGGGGACATGGCGTCGGGCACGCCCATCCTGCGGCTGCCGTGTGCCTTCCTCTGCCCGGCCCTCATCTACACCAACCTCATCACCTTCAGGTGCGCTGGGTGCGGGCGCTGCCAGCTTGCCAGCCGCGGGGGGCCCTGGGCCCCGCGGGTGCTGCCGGTGGCGCGTCCCCACTGTCCCCCACGTGCAGCACCTGTGTGGGCCCCGCTGTGCACAGACCCTCCCCACATCCCTCCTCGGCGCGCTCGGCGCTTCCTCTGCTGGCCAGTGCCCTGCACACGGGGCCTGAGATCCCCTGTGCTTGCAGTGAGGAGGCCCCACCAAGGACGGGCCCCGAGGGCCTGCAGGAGCTGGACAGCCTGGACACGGAGAAGGGCCTGCTCTGCAGCCCGGGCAGCGGGTGAGGGCCGTGGGGTGGGCTGGCCGGGGGGCGGCACTCACTCCGTGGGGCGCCCGGCCGCCACCTCACCGCCGACTGTGGTCTCCTTGTGCTGCAGGCCGGACGAGTTGTCCGAGGCAGCGAGGGCTCGGGGCGACCGAGGGCCGCACGCCGTCTTCCTGCTCACGCGCTGGCGAATGTTCTGGGGCGCGCCCGTGACCGTGTTCCTGGGGAACGTGCTCATGTACTTTGCGTTCCTCTTCCTGTTCGCCTACGTCCTGTTGGTGGACTTCAGGCCACCTCCTCAGGGGCCGTCTGGGGCTGAGGTCACCCTCTACTTCTGGGTCTTCACGCTGGTGCTGGAAGAGATCCGGCAGGTCAGTGGTGGGCTGAGCCCACGAAGCCCTGATCCCAGCTCCAGGCTGAGCCCGGATCCCCGTCGACCCCGGCCTGGGGTGGGCAGGGCTGTCTCCGGTGAGCTGTCAGCGGACGGTCTGCCCCTCTGCCAGGGATTCTTCAGGGACGAGGACACGCATCTGGTGAAGAAGTTTGCACTCTACGTGGAGGATAACTGGAACAAGTGTGACATGACGGCCATCTTCCTGTTCGTTGTCGGAGTCACCTGCAGGTCTGTGGGGCCCAGAGGCCTGACGGGGGCCCCCTCAGTCGGGCCGGTGGGTGGGGCCACCTGCAGGACGAAGCCACGAAAGGCCTCGGAAATTCCGGCTTCTCTCTGGCACCCGCGCTGTGCGTCTGCAGGAAGCTCCTTCCCCTCTCTGGGCACGAGCAGCCCATCCAACCCAGCGCCCTCCCCCAGGATGGAGCCCTCCGTGTTTGAGGCGGGCCGCACAGTCCTTGCCGTGGACTTCATGGTGTTCACGCTCCGGCTCATCCACATCTTCGCCATCCACAAGCAGCTGGGCCCCAAGATCATCATTGTGGAGCGCATGGTGAGCCCCGGCCACAGCTGGGCCTGCCCTGGCCCCCGGCGGCGGGTGAGATAGCGCCCCGAACCGGGCGACCGCTCACACTCTCTGCTCTTCCCCCTGGAGATGAAGGACGTCTTTTTCTTCCTCTTCTTCCTGAGTGTGTGGCTTGTGGCCTACGGCGTGACCACACAGGCGCTGCTGCACCCCCACGACGGGCGCCTGGAGTGGGTCTTCCGCCGCGTGCTCTACCGGCCCTACCTGCAGATCTTCGGGCAAATCCCTCTGGACGAGATCGATGGTTAGCACACAGCCGGGGGGGGGGGGCTGGAAGCAGGACACCCCACCAGAGTGCAGCCAGGTGGGGTCCAGTCTACAAAGTCTCCTTTTACAACCCTTTCAGGGCCACGTGAGGCCCCAGCCAGGAGCTAGCTGAGATGCGGCTGGCCCCCAGGCCCTACAGCCCAGGAGCCGCTCCAGGCTGATTTCTGTTGGTCACAGGGACCTAAGACTCTGGGCGCCAGGCTAGGAACAAATGAGAGGAGGCCGCAGAGTGGACAGGAGCCAGCATCTGCCCTGGATGGGCTCCGCCACAGCAGGCACTGCAGGCTCAGGCAGGGGCCGTCCCAGTCCATCCCTAACCGACCCATGTGCTGATGCCTCTGCCCTCCTGGGCAGTCCTGCTGGACAGTGGGCCTCCCTGTCCCCCACCATCTGCCAGAGGCTCCGCACCAGGCCCTGGGCCCGCCTGCTGGCAAGGCCCCTCGGCCGTGGGGCAGTTCCTGACAGCGCCCTTGCTGCTTCCGGGGACACACCACAGTGTGTGCGCCTTGCCTACTGTCAAATGTGCGCAGCCTGTCAGGGGCTGTAGGTGTCTCCAGCTGGCCCTTGTGTGGGCTGAGGTCTGGTGGGGGTTCCAAGAATTTCCAAGGACAGTGGGTACAGTGCGGGAGGCAGAGCCATTTCACTGTGGGGGGCTGGGTGGTGACAGGTGCAGGGGAGCCCTGGGGTGGGGGACAGGGACACCTGTGCAGGCCCTGGAGATGGCTGGGATTCGGTGAGGAGGAGGAGGAGAAGGAACCAGCCCCTAAGGGAAGGTGTGCCAGTGCCAGGGGCCCGTGTGAGGGCCCTGGGAGGGGCCATTCTCTTAGGCCGGTGCAGGACCGGGGCCACCTGGGGCCCAGGGCAGTCAGGAGCGCCCTAGGTCTAAGGCCCAACCCCGACCACTGATGCCAGTGAGGCGCGGTCAGCATGCCAGCCACACACATGAGGATTTGTCAGTGGGGTGAGAGCAAGAGTGATGAGAACACAGGCTGCCAGGATGGGAACGGTACCACCACCATGGAAATCAGCCCACTGGGGTGCTCTGCAGGCACGTTTTCTCGGCCTGTTTGTGTGGCCTGCCCCCCGTGACTCCTCGGTGTTTGCCCACCCACACTGTTTCAGGCCCTTAGTTTCAGCAGACCCTGCCTCCCTTCACATATGGCCCCTGGCTGCCCTGTCCTGCAGTGCCCTTGGGAGGCGGGGAGTGCCGGGTCACTTGGAGGGCCACATCTCGGGCCAGCCAGCCCCAGCCACACGCTGGAGGAGGGGGGATAGTGGTGTGTGGTGGGGTCACGGCCCCTGCTCCCCAGAAGCCCAGGGCTACCCGAGGACGGCAGATGGAGTGCAGGCCTCCCCGAGGGGGTCCCAGCCCCCTGGCTGCCTCAGGTGGGCCGATGCTGGAGCACCAAGCCCACAATCAGGGCCAGGCCTGGGCCGGCCCTTCCCCTCCTGGGGCTGGGCTTCCTGTCTGCTCAGGCCTCTGGGTAACCCCGCCACGGGGGGGGGGGCAGGGCTGGGCTGAGTCACTAACATGCAGCCTGTGGGCCTGGGGCCCAGAGGGCCACCCTGTACACCCTGTCCCTGCGCTCCAGGCGGGAAGCCCTGGGGCTGACTTCAGTCTGGCTTCAGCCCCAGGGACAATTTAATTTCCAGCCTGGCCTGGTGGCACCTTTGAGAGTCATGGGGGTCTCACTGCTCTGGAGCCTGGGCGCGGGGGGAGAGAGGAGGGTCGTGAATCAGCCCCGAGTAGACCCACGGGCCAGGGTGGGGAGGCCGCTGCTCGCCCACACCCTTCCGCACACTCAGCAGCTCACCGTGGGCGGCCTGGCACAAAAAGTCACTCGGGAAATTAGGAGAGGAGCTCCCTCAAAGAGGGAGACACGGACACGTGAAAACAGGCCCTGCCAGCCTGACACGCGTGCACAGCGTGGGGACACAGGTACACACACTTAGAGACCAAGGCCGCCAGTGTCACCTGGACCCACAGCAGAGACCCAGAGAGGCAGCCGTGGCGACAGTCCAGTGCTCAGGCATGGGCAGCAACCACACGGGCACGCGGGCGCACGCACATATGCGACCTGTGCAGGTGGGCAGACGCGGCCACGAGCCCCCTCCTGAGGAAGATGTGGCAAGCACCCAGGGCAGCCGTGGTCTGTGCACTCATGCTCTGCTCCTTCCTCCCACGCCTCCTGTCCCATGAGCGTGGGGGTGCTAGCTGGGGAGGGGCCGGAGCTGTGATCCTCGGGCCTCCCAGGGCACACTTGCCCAGGGCGCAGAGCTCAGCCTGCTCCCAGATCGCGTACTCATTCCCACTGCCCAGAGAATGTTCTGTGAGCTGGCATGGCCCAGAGATGCTCTGTGTCCACAGTGCCTGTAGTTCAGGGTCAAGGGCAGTGTGGCCAGATGAGGTTTGAAAATGGTGCAGATTTGCCTCCCCTCACTGGGTGCCATGTGACAGGCCTTAGCGTTATAAAGGCCCTGACAAGTCCTGCGAGGGGAGACAGGGTCACCCCTCACCTAGACCAGCTCTCTCCAAACCAGCTTTGAGCACAGCCTTTGGCAGTGGGGAGTCCTCTGTGCCCCATCCCCCAAATGGCCTTGGCTCTGTGTCCAGAACCCGGGGCCCTGGCTGTGAGTGCAGGTGGGAGGAGGTGGGAAGTGGGACCAGTGCCCCCAGGCTGACCGTCCCCCTGGTTTGCTGGGACCGTGGTGTCCTAATACAGGAACTTTCAGGGCTAAGCCAGGCAATCCCCAGCCAACCAGGGTAGTTGGGCCACCTGGCCAGTGCCCTCCACCCCTGGGTGGCCTCAACCCGAGGATGAGGCTCTCAAGACCGGAGGGTGTCGGTCCGAGGCAGCCCCCACCGTGCCACTTGTGTTTCAGAAGCCCGCGTGAACTGCTCCCTGCACCCCTTGCTGCAGGAGGACTCCCCCTCCTGCCCCAACCTCTACGCCAACTGGCTGGTCATCCTCCTGCTGGTCACCTTCCTGCTGGTCACCAATGTACTGCTCATGAACCTGCTGATCGCCATGTTCAGGTGGCCCGTGCGCCCCCCGCTCCCTCCACGTGCGGGGCCCCAGGGACACCAGTGCCCAGCCCTCCAGGCCTGGGGCTGCAGGGGCCACTGCACCCCCGGAGGGGCTGGGGCCTGGACCGTGGGCCGAAGGAGGGCGGGGCCTCGACGAGGCGGTGCGGTCAATGACGGGCGTGGGGATGGGCGGCTCCCAGGACAGGTTTGCACCGGGCAGCCTGGGCTTGTCCAGGGGAGCAGAGGGCACGGGGAGACTCCACGTGAGCGGAGACGATCGCAGGAGAGGGGGGCTCTGGGAGTGGCATGAGGCCGTAGGAGGGACCCGGACGGGAGGACCCGGGGGGCCCATGTGTGCTCCGCCGCCCACACGCCGGCCCCACAGCTACACGTTCCAGGTGGTGCAGGGCAACGCCGACATGTTCTGGAAGTTTCAGCGGTACCACCTCATCGTGGAGTACCACGAGCGCCCCGCCCTGGCGCCGCCCTTCATCCTGCTCAGCCACCTGAGCCTGATGCTCAAGAGGGTCTTCCGGAAGGGGGCCGAGCAGAAGCGAGTGCACCTGGGTGAGCCCGCAGGGCTGGATGTGGGCTGGCAGCCCCAGACCCCCCCACACACGGAGGGGGAAGGGCGACGTGCCGGGAGGGCAGGCACGCAGAGGCCTGGGTCCCCCCCAGCCCCCCACCAAGGACTCCGGGTCGGGCGCTGTCCAGGCCCCGAGCAGCCAGCACAGGCTGAGCCCATCGCCTTCCTCCCCCTCACACCCCGGGCCCGTCTGCAGCGATGTGGAGGGCGGGGGGCAGGCCCCGTGGGGGCCGGGGCTTCTGTGGCCAGGTGCCACACGGGGCTTGCCCTGGCACCCCCCCACCCCCCCGCACCAAGGCCGGCCTGGCTCCAGCCAAGCCTGTGGCGGCCTGGTCTTCCCAGAGAGAGACTTGCCGGAGCCCCTGGACCAGAAGATGGTCACCTGGGAGGCGGTTCAGAAGGAGAACTACCTGAGCAGGCTGGAGAAGCAGAGGAAGGACAGCCAGGAGGAGGTGCTGCGAAAAACCGCCCACAGGTGCGCAGGGGCTGTGAGGGGGGGCCCCAGAGCCCCCGGCCTGGAGACCAGGGCTGTGTCCCCCGTGGGCCACCAAGAGGGGCTGGCAGAGCTGGCGAAGGGCCTGCGGAGGGAAGGCTGGAGCCTGAGTGGGGCGCCAGAGGTTGTGAGATCCCCTCCGGGACCTGGGGCACCATCAGTGCCGGGCAGCGGACTGCCTTAAAGCCAGGTGTGGCCCCCGCCTGCCAGTCACAGTTCTGAGCTGGGGAGGCTGAAGCTGAGAGGGGCAGAAGGACCGATACAGGTGGTGTCCTCTTTGCTCTGGATCCCCCCAAAATGGTCCATCCCAGTGGTCCCTTCAGGCCCACAGCTCCTGTCTGCCCTTGTCCCCCGCTCTTGCTGACAGTCACTCCACCCCATCGAGCTCCCACGGAGGACAGAAGGGCTCTGTACCCAGATCTGGGGATGATGGGAAAGGGCAGACACCCCACACCTCCCCAAAGGGCCTGGGTGGCTGGGGACAGGGGAGGATGGGGAGGCTGCCCGGACGCGAGCACACCGTGCCCACCGGTTTCCGCTGCAGGGTGGACTCCGTAGCCCAGCATCTCGGGGGGCTGAAAGAGCAAGAAAAGCGCATCAAGCGTTTGGAGTCGCAGGTAGGCAGGTGGACCACGCGCTCTTCTGACGGGGGCCCTCACCCAGCCCTGCGCCCCAACATCCAAGCTCACGGGCCCACACGCAGGCCTGGGCTCAGCAGGAAGGCAGGGCAGGGTGAGGCCCTGGGGGGCGCAGTACCTGTACCTACCCCCACAAGTGACTTCAGGGACAGCGTGCTCTCCCCGGAGGGGGTCCTGCCCTTCAGACCCCCTCACTGTCCACTCTCCACACCTGGAACCTCGCCCTCATGCCCACTCCCTCAAGCACAGCCACGGGAGGGGAGGGTCACGGGGTGGCAGGGACCCTGGGGCTTCCCTGGACGCCTCTCCCTCCTCCAGATCAACTACTGTGCGGTGCTCCTGTCCTCCATGGCCCAGAGCAGCTCCTCCTGCAGTAAGTGTGTGTCCAGGGAAGACAGAGCCAAGGGAGGGGTTACAGGCTGGCCTGGGGACACGCGGAGGACTGTGGCAGGGCGCCCAGTCATCTGCCTTCCTGGCCTGGGAGGGGACTGGCCCAGGCCTCCGATGGCCCTTGGCTGGCAATGGTCTTTAGGGTGGGGCAAGTGCCCTCTGCGGATGCCCTCCACCTCAGCCAGGCTGAGAGCGGGCCGCTCGATTAGCCCTCCTAGACACCATCCCCGGCCCCTCCCGGCCAGGCTGCCACGTCCCGTGCTTGTGCGCCCCTCCCTCTCCCCTGGGCCAGCCCCACCGGCCCCAGCTGCAGCTGAGGGGTCTCCCTTCCGCAGCAGACTCCCAGACCCTGAAAGACAGACACGAGCAAGCCTCTGCTCGCCACCAAAGCGGCGCAGACAGCAGCAAGCATCCCGAGGCTGGCCGGCTGCTCTCAGACACCTGAGCCACGTGGACTGTCCACACACGGGGCCCACCTCCCAGCATCCTGATCACAATGGACAGGCAGGGACACGGCTCTTAGCTGGCCATCCCAGCCCTGCAGACACACCAAGCTTCCCCCACCTCTGGTGGCGCCCTCAGTGGGCTGTGGTTCTAGTGGCCTTGCCCTGCCTGGTGCCTTCCCCAGGACCTCTCTCCACGAGGAAGCACGGTGGTGTACGGTGGGCCCTCTCCAGACAGGTGGGGGCCCATGGGTGCCCATCCACAACTGCCCAGCCTGGGCCGAAGCACCTCGTCTGGTGGGCAACAGTTTGGGGCCTCTATCTGTCTCCTACCCAACCTGTGTCACCTGTTAAAACTCATTTTGTGGAAACATGAGCGGCTAGAACTTCTGCCCTTTAAGACCTGGACCCGGGTGTTAACTACGCACGTTAGTTGCCAGCCCCACATACCCTCACCTGCTCACACAGCAAGTGCTGGACTAGCCATGGCCCCAGGACATGGCCCCGAGAGGACCCACCTCTGCCCCACGGCTACTTTCTCCTAGAGAGCACACCCACACCAAGTCAGTAAAGACCATGGGGCAGTGAGCCAGGTTACCTGCCCGTGGGACGCGGGTCCAGGCTCCTGCGGTGGCCCTAGCTAGGGTGAGTGGCTAGCCACATTGGTCCTGCCTTCCCCTGGGGGCCTGGGGCTGGGACAGCAGGCTGGCCAGGCTCTGCTATGTCTTGCCACCAGGCACAGGGGTGACATGCTTGTCCCGCTCTGCCTTCCCTGACACCTCCAGGGGTTCATGTTCCTTCCCCCGCTGTTGGGCCTGGCCACACGAGCAGTGCCCCTGCGCACAGCTCAGCTGATCTGGCGATGTGGTCCCAGGACACTGGCCATCATTACACACGGCCCAGGCAGGCCAGAGCCAAGGGGCAAGAATGGCCAGGGCTGGGGAAGGCCCCTGCCCCCACTCACATTCTGGCCTCTTAGAGACCCATTTCATCAGCATTCCTTGCCCCAAGCCCTGTTGGAGGCATATGCTGGACAGCTGGGATTGTGAGCTCACCCCTGGTGAGGTGCCCAGGGCCTTCTCTACCTCTTGCTCTAGACCAAGATGGACGGCTGATAGACCCAGACATCAATTTAAAAAGCCTCCGTGCCCCCTGGACACTAAGTTGGGGAGGATGGAATGAGAGAACAGGGCGCCTGGGTGTGCCGGTGGCAGACCAGGCCCCAGCCACCCTGGTCCTGAGGTGGACGGTCTACACAGAGACACAAAGCCTGAGGAATACCAAACCTTTACTGTTGCCCCACAGGCACGTGGTGGACCCGGGTTTTTGCTGTCCACTGGCAAGCTCTGCTTCAGACACCACACCCTGAGCCCCAGCCCAGGCTGCTGGCACCTCCCACTGGCAGCGCTCCCTTCCCGGGGGGCTGGGGCCCCAAGCCGCGCTCCACGCCAAGTGGCCAGTGGCCCTGGCTGCCCTCCTCTGCCAGCCTAATCAGGGAACATCAGCCAGGCAGTCTCTTCTCTCACATCTCAGCACCTGGGGCCTCGGGGCTGCTGTTCTTGTTCCGGAAATGGTCTCTGTTCCGCTTCCTGCTGCCATGGAAGCCAACAGTCTCCACCACTGGGGGCCTTGCTGCTGACCCAGCGTGGGTAGCCCCCTGTAGCATGCCCACTTCCTGAAGGCCCCCATGGGGGCTGCTCCACTCCTCAGCCTCCGGGCTCCCAGGCCCAGCCAGGTGGGCCAGCTCCACAGGGCCCTCGCCCCCTGCAGCACCCAGATTCCCAGGCACACCCCTGCCTGGCTCTCCTGCCTTCCTTAGGGCCCTCTTCCTCTCAGGCCTGGCCTCGCCAGCTCGGGTGGGTTTGGTGAAGACAACTCTTCCCTCCCCGCAGCTAGAAGGATCCTGGTTGAAAGAGGGCATGTAGTCACTGGGGGCAGCCAGGTTCGGGGAGCCCAGGAAGGCCAGAGCGGCGGCCCGGTTGCTCTGCTCGCTGACCTCGGCCACGCTTTCCAGGCTGTACTTGGTCCAGCGCTCAGGGTGGGCCACATAGTCAGGGACCGGGGGCAACTTCGGGGGGACAGGGCTCTCAATGGCCCTGCCTGGACCCTCTCCTGGAGGCTGGTGTGAGGGTGCCGGTGGTGGCAGGAAGCCCCCACTGTCGCCCGGGTCAGTCTGGGCCACAGACGGTGGAAGCTGCCTGGCTGCGCCCTCCAGGCAGTCAAAGATGTGGTGGCTGCGCCAGGAGAAGGTGGAGCTCGTGCCCCTCAGGTGGAATGGCCGCACCGAGGCTGTGGGGAGGCCCCGCGAAGGCAACAGGGACTCATCGGGGTCTGAGTCCCCCTGGGCCTCCCCAGGCGGGCTGAGATCAGAGTCTGAGTCGCTGAGAGAGACGGTGTCGGAAGGCAGAGTGTCGGCCTCTGTCCCTTGCTCAGCTTCCAGGGCCTCTCCTGCCCGTGCCTCAGACATGTGTCCCAGGGCGCACCACACCTACACCGGAACGGCCCAAGAAGTTCGTTTCTGAGGATCGCAGTCACTTAGGACAGGTCCCTCCTGTAGACCCACTGTCCCTGGGCCAGCGGCAGGATGCACAGGAAAAACTATGTCCTACAACACGAGGGAGAGATCCCCGTCCCCTGAAAGCCCTCTCACCTCCCTTGTCTGATGGATGTCTGTGCGGACACTGGAGTGCTGGTGGGGGAAGTACTGGCAAAGGCGTGGTGGCCTTGGTCCCGGCTCCGTTCAGCTGCTCAACTGTAGTGGGCTGAGGGTGGGAAGAGCCAACCATCAGATCAGACCACAAAGATGCAGAAGTGGTGCCACAGCCCTCAAGGGGTGGTCCTGGGTTTACGGAGCCCAGACAGAGGTCAGGCCCGAGAGCAGATCCTTTGTAAAGATCGCCTCATTCAATGCTCTTGAGTCACGTCTAGGGGGCCCCCGGGGGTGGGGTTGTGGTAGTAGGGAGCCAGCCAGGGCTTGACCCCAGGCACAATAGCACCCTGTGCTCTCCACTCTCAGTCAGGTAGGCTCATTTACTAACTGCTCAGCACAGCGTGTGGCACGCCACAAGCACTCCACAAAGACTGGGCCACCTGCCTGGCCCAAGGCAAGGTCTGCTCCTGATTGCTGGGAGAGGCCCTGGGAGCTCCACTGGAGTCTGCAACCGGGTCCTTGGCATCTGAGGCATCCGCAAGGAAGTGGGGTGTAATGACCACCTGGGGCATCCTTCCAGACAGAGGCAAGCCCTGCAGCTCCTGCAGTGACTTCCAGTGGCACGTCCCCCACAACCCTGCACAGACCTCACCTTCCCAGCAGAGCACAGAAATGCCACCAACACTTGTTTAGTGGCCCAAGTGTGACCAGGCGGGTACCTCGCAGCTTGTATTTCCGGGCTCAGAGGGCAGCCCAGCCTCACCCATTCATCCACCAAGTCCTCCCCGCCAAGCCCCCAGCCCAGGGTGACCCACTGTCATGCGCCCACGAAGGAGCAGGCAAGTGGGCCAGGAGCGGCCGCGAGTGCCCCGCAGTAGATCAAACACTGACGGGACCTCCACTGCTCTGGGGCACGACTCCCCAAGTGAAGGAACACCTCCAAGAGAGAAAGGGAGCAGGAAACACACCCACCCACGTGTTTAGCGCCGGCAGGGCCAGACACGGAGAATGTGCCAGTCACACAGCACGTTGCAGGGAAAGCCAGAACTCCAGCCAGACTCCTGCTTCCCAAATTCGCGCTCCTGTAGTCCGCACCGCCGGGGACGCCACCGCGACTAAGAGAAGTAGCCGGGTCAGTGGGACACTCATAGGAACCCACGATAGGAAAGCCGGGAGTGTGTGAGCTCAGTGGGCTAGGAGCGTGCAGCGGCCGGGGGCTCGGGGGCTCGGGGACTCGGGGGCTGGGGCCCTGTCCCAGGGGGCGGGACCACCGGCTTCCCTGCCAGCGCACGCGGCCCCGCTTGGGAGCAGAACCCCTGGCTTTCTCTGCTCCGGCGGGGGCCTGGGCCGCATAGGGTTCCAGGGCCCAGACCGCGAGGGACCGGAGACACGAAGCACTCTGGGGGGGCTCCGGGCTTGGACAAGTAGGCTGCGGACAGCGAGCTCCCAGACACGCGACCGGCAGACAGCGCCGCACTCCCTCACCACAAACCTACCGGATCCGCGCCGCCCGGCGGGCTCCATCTTGCGCCGCGCTCGGCGTTCTGGGAAACTGAGTCCTCCGCCGGACCAGCGCCGCGGCATCCGCACCTGTACAACTACGACTCCCACAAGGCACTGGGCCGCTACTCCCGCGGCCTGCCGGGTCGCGTAGCCCCTGCGCATGCGTCCTCACTTTTCTTCCGAGCCTCCCCTCCCCGGAAACAGCGGCTCTCCTTCCCGCAAAGAGCCGGAATTGAGTAGGGAGGGGAGGAAGGAGGAAGAGGCAGTACTGCGACTCCCAAAATGCTCGAGGGCTAACGGCCACCTCCGCGTTCCCGGGGCCCCAGCGCCACCTGCTGGAAGTCGCGAGCACAGCGGCCGCCTCAAACCGGAAGTGCGTCTTCGCGCGCGGCGCCGTTGCCGGGTGCTTCCGGACCGCGCCCGTCGTGGGGAAAAGGAGGGGGTAGGGGTTTCAGCTGAGCCCTCGGCTCAACCTCTAGGCGTCCTGGCCTCGCCTGACCACCGCGATGGCCTGGCTGGCCGCGTCCACCCGGCCTCTCCTGTGCGGCCCCCGCCGGCCCCCGCTCCTCTCGTGGCTGCAGTCTAGGAGTGGTCGGGAAGCCCAGGCCTCGCTCCTGGGACGGCCCCTAGGCCGCCCCCCGCCCCACGCCAAGCACGGGCTGAGGCTGCTGCGTGCCCTGTGCCATGAGGCCAGGATGCCCCAGGGTCTCACAGGGCAAAGTAAGGGGGTGGGGGCTCCGTGGGCCACCCTGTTCTCCCAGCGACCCACCCCGGCGCAGAAGGCAGAGGGGTGTGGCAGGAGGGGCAGACCCCACTGAGACCCAATGACCCCAAATGCAGGGCTAGGGCTAGTTTATAAAATAAGCACCAGAGGAGACCGCTGTGAGTTCTCAGCGTGAACCCCAGCCAGGCGCTTGAGGCCTCAGGGGGTCAGTCTGGCATACACCAGGTCAGCGCCTGCACTCTGCTCGTGGTGACATCACCCAGCAGTTCCCCGGGTGGCAGCTGGGCCTCAGTCCATCACAGGTGTGGGTCGGGTGAGCTCCCCATGCAGAGGCTCAGACCTTCCTCTCCAGCCTTTGCAAGATGCGGCTTAGGCCGGGAGCTACCCAGCTTCTCCACAGAACACTTATAAGCACCCAAGCCAGCCAGGAAGAGTCCCTTCAGTGCATGGGAGGGGGTGGTGTCAGAGCTGTCCCCCAGGAGGAAGGGGAGTCTTGCAGGCCCCCCACCTCAAGCACATCCTACACCACAGTATCTGACTGCCCCCTCTGGGCTGTGCTGCCCCAGGAATAGGTGGGGGAGGTTGGGTGGGGGCTGTGGATGGTGGCACAGAACCCACGGAAGGGGCACCTGCCCTGCGGAGTGCTCTCGGGGGGCCCAGCACACCCTGCAAGGTCCCCAGAGCTGAGCCTCACCGCTGCCGGGCCCCCTGCCCCTCCCGCCACCCCCTGGGTCTCGGACGCTGCACGCACAGACAGTGGGTTAGCATGCCTGGATTTTCCTTCTTTATTGAATGACTTTCGAGATGTAATTACAGTGGAAGGTGACGAGTTAGAAAGGACAGGTGCACTGAAGGCGTAAGGCTGCTTGCAGACCCGGCTCTAGACAAGTGGCGGGAGAGGAACGAGAGTTAAAAAAGGCATGAGCCGTGCAGCCCGGGGGGCAGGTGGGTGGGCCACGGGGCCCCCAGGAGAGGCCTGGCTGAGCAGCAGGCAGACCCCCTCAGCAGCCGCAGAAGCAGAGGGGACCCCTGCCTCACAGTCCCCAAGGCCCACTCACACGCCGTCTATGGTGACTTCAGCCCCGAAAGGTAACGGGGAACTTCAGGACAAAAACATAACCTCAGAAGTAAAAAGGCTAATAAGTGAGCAGAGTAATACCGGAGAAGTTATATACACGGGCGGTGACGGCCCCTCCTCAGAAATGTCCGGTCACTCCAGGGGCACTGCAGGGTTCCCACCGGCCCTCCCCTGCAGTGGCAGCGGCTGGGGCCGCTCAGTACACGGAGCTGTTCCGGATGCCACAGCAGAGCACCATGCTCAGGATCATCTCGAAGATCTGCGGGGGGTTGGGTGGGACAGTCAACACCGGCAGTCCTGGGGGGCGCCCTGAGCGGATGCCCAGCCCGTGCACTCACCATGATCACAGCAACCACGATGGCCGCAATGCCGATGAGGTACAGCTTCCCCGAGAAGAGGTCATCGATCTTCTGATGGCAGTCCTCCTGGGGTGGGCGGGGGGAGACAGCCCGCAGACGGTCAGGGGCGCGGGCCCTCGGGCCCCCACGGTGCAGCGGCCGGGCTCCTTGCGGAAGAGCAGGGAGGGGCTCGACCCCTTGGAAGAGGTGTGACCGGGGCCTGCTCTCTGCCAGGTTATCTCACACCCGTTTTAAAACGTGGAAATGGAACGTGCTGTGTGCGCTCTTCTGCTCAGGTCGCTGAGCCGCACGAAGAGGGTGTTGACCTAGGAGGCCGGGGCGCCCTCCACACCCACTCTCCCACTGGGAGCCGGGGGCAGAGACTCGCCGCCCCGTGGGCCCAACCCGCCAGCACCAGCCAGCCCCACCCAGGGCTGGTGGCGTCGACGCGCGGGAGCAAGCCTGGGAGGCCCTGCCGGCCCCACGTACCTTGAACAAGTTGCTGATGACGGTGCTGCCCGAGGGACAGAGGTTGTTCTTAAGCATGGAGGTGGTCAGTGCAGACAGTGTGCTGGAGCCACAGCAGTTGAGCTGCAGGAACCGAGGACCCTGCGGTCAGCCCTGGGCCCTCACGCAGAGATGACCCTCGGGAGATGGCCAGGGACACATCCCGCAGGCTGTCCCGGTCTGGCCCAGGGTGGGGGGCTGGGACGGTCTGCTCCAGGGGGAGAACTGAGCTCAGGGGCCCCTCTCCTCCCCTTCCTCCCACTGCACCCTGGCCTAACGGGCTCATGTGGCTATTAGGGATCCGTGGGTCCCCGAGAATCCCCCGCACCGTCTCATGGAAGGTCTTCACCACGGCCTTGGCGTTGTTGGCGTCGTCGTCCACCACGGCCTGCTGCAAAGCCTGGTCGTAGAACTGCTTCACGTCCTTGGCGATCTGGGGGAGGGGTGTGCAGGAGGGGTGCGGTCACCCCACCACAGGGACCTTCCCTGGGGGGCAAGCATTCACCTGGCTCTCCCGAGAACATGATGCTTCCAGGGTAGACCTGGATGCCCTGAGGCTGGGAGACAGGTGGCCCTGACTCCTACTTAGCCCCTGTGCTGCCTCCTCCAGAAAGCCCTCTGTGACCTTTCTACCAGGCAGGCCCCATGGGGAGCCCCAAAGAGCACTCCGCAATCCAAGGGTAGGCCCAACCCATTCCCCACAACCTGAGCAGCAGGCCCTCCTCCCCTGCAGCCCGGCCAGGATGGACCCCACCGCTGCGGTCCCAGGCTCACCTGGTCTTTGTTGACAAAGCCCCAGATGCCGGCGGCTACTTCACAGGCAAAGAGGATGACCAGGCAGGTGAAGAACTGGGGAGGCCGTGCAGGACCCAGAGGGAAGGGCAGAGACACCGGGGATGAGAGCAGGCATGGGGCAGCTTAGGGCTGGCCATGTAAGATGACACATCCGACTGACCGACAGGTGTGTGTGCGGGTGAACGTCCCGGCCAGGGACGAGCCGTGTAGAGGGGGAAGACTCGGTCTCAGCTGTGACCTGCTGAGGTTCTCAGCATCCCCGCAGGCCGGAGCTCAGTGGGTCGGGGCTGCAGGCCCGCACAGCCCCAGGGGGGGTTGGCCCCAAGTGAACCCTTCCGTACCCCAAGTCTCCCTCTCCCTGTGGGTAGGGGGTCACCATGACACCGGCGCCCACTGCCCATGCCTCCTGGCCTGGCCTCAGCTTCCCCAATGAGATTGGCCGAGGGACTAGGACATGCCCTCTATTGTATCTGTGGCTTTTTATTAAACACAAAGAAAGGCCACTGTAGAGCTATGAGTTAGGAACCAGACGTCACAGCAATCGACCAGGATGGGATTTCTGAACTGCACAGGGAACCCGGAGGGCTGACATTCTGGGAAAGGTCCCCAGGCCACCCCGTGAGCCCCCCTCCAAGGCCACACTGGCAAGGGGGCCCATCAGAGCTGAACACGGGGTGCCTCCAGCAGAACTCTGGGTTCTGCCTCTGCACCCCCCTCCCGCCCCCACCCGGCCCCGGAACTTACCGTCCCCAGCAGGCACTGGGACTCCTGGATGGCCCCATAGCAGCCCAGAAACCCCACGAACATCATCACGGCACCCACGGCGATGAGGATATAGATGCCTTTATGGGGGAGCAATGGACACCCTCAGTGAGCAGTGTCCCCCCCCAGAGCCCCTCCCATACCCTCTGCCCAGGACTCGGGCCACCCTGCCCCCGAGGAGCAGTGAGGGCACTGCAGCCTGGCCACCAGGCGAGCGCCCCTCCCGCGCCTGCACCCCTCCTCCGCCCGCGGGTCTGCACCCTGTGAGCTAGGCCTCCGAGGGCCGGGCCAGGACTGACTGGCACAGCACAGAGCTCGGAGAGCTCTGCCAACAGATCTTTACACGGCCTCCCTCCTGGGGGGAGGCCCGTGGACAGCCTGCATCCACTCCGGTTCCTGAGAGCCTCTGCAGCCCAGTGGGGGCCACGAGGATCACCCCCTCCTGGTGCACAGGGCCGTGCCCACTCCTCTCGGACAGGGGGTCAGATCCAGCGGCTCCATGTGGCTCCTTGGGCTGGAGGAGTGGGCTCGATCAGCTTCGAGGGACTGGAGCCTACTGGAGGCGGTGGCCTGGCAGCTGGGGTGGCCCCACAGACGATGGTGCATGGTGTGGGAGGGACAGTTCCAGGATGGCACACAGGGGTACCCACCAGGCTGGGCATGGGGTCCTGGGGAGGCAGGAAGGGCCAGCACACGGTGGGGGGGTGCCTCTGGCCTGGCTGCACTGCCTTCTTGGTGCCCACGGCCCACCCAGACAGGTCTGGTTCTGATAAGTGTGGTTGGGGACCCACTGGGCTCTGCAGTGTCGCTCTGGATGCTGAGGGGGCCCTGGTAACCTGCCCCCCCCCCCCCCCCCCCCGGGGG
>NW_024424786.1:45551018-45613113 GCF_017311325.1 Ursus maritimus
TGCTGAGGGGGCCCTGGTAACCTGCCCCCCCCCCCCCCGCCAGCATGGGACAAAGAACCCTTGTCAGGGCCCACATCTGCTCCCCCGCCTCCCTGGCAGGCCCAGCCCACCTCGGGGCCAGTAGGAGGCTCTAGGAGGCCAGTCCCGGATGGGCAGGGACTCGGCAGCCCACGGGGCCGCTGCAGAAGCCTGGGTCCCGGGGCTGGGAAACCCTGCTTCTACCCGGCCCCGCAAGTGGTCCAGTGGCTGGAGCTGCTTCCCCTAGGGCAGCCCCCCACCCAGTGCCAGGAGAGGCAAGTGGCGGCCCCTGCAACTCAGAGTCGGGCCCCACGGTGACAGCCCGACGTGGCAGCTGTGAGGGGCAGGCCGGTAGGACAGCGCCTGCTTTATCCTATGGGACCACCTCCCCCCTGGGGTCCGGGCACAGTCCCGCAGCCTCGCTCCTCATGGCAAGGGCCGGAACAGAAGCAGCAGATCGCCGGGTGCCCGGCCGGTCCCCGAGCCTGTGACCGGGGCTCCGGAGCCCTCCCAGCCCAGTCCTGGCTTGGACCAAGGGAGCCGTCAGCTACTCTACCAAGCTGGACCAGATGGAGAGGACCGCAAGAGCAGGAGCTGCCCCGGCCATGAGGCGGGAGGGTGACCCCTTCCCAAATCACCGGCACCCCAGGCCCTGGAGAGGGGGTGCAGAGAGCAGCAGCCCCCAGAGAGGATGCTGCGGGCTTGAACCCCTGGGGAAGGGAAGGGGGACACCTGGGAGGAGGTCTGCGGGAGACAGACAGTTCTCGTGGGTCTGGAGGGTACCTGCTTGCCCTGGACACGCAAGCAAAGCTAGGACTGCCCTGCTCCTGACGGTGCACGGCCCCTGGCAGACCCTGGGTGATGGTCCTCGGGGGTGCCTTTGGAGCAGGCGGCGGGGGGCCCTCTCCTCCGGAGACAAAACCTCGAGGGGCCCCACAGCCCAGGGGGAGCCTAGGACTCTGGAGATGGAGGCTCGGGAACCCCTCCAGGGACAGCTGGCTCTGGGAAACCACGGCCAGAGCTGCAGGCTCCCGTCTCCAGGGAGGAAAGGGGCCACCCCACTGGTGCTCCTGAGTCAGACCTGTCCACCTTACAGCTCAGAGAGGTCATGGGCTGGGAAGGGACACACATCCCCTTTGTGGCTCCATGGGGCCCTGGGGCATCCCTGCTTCAACAACCAGCATCCATCACAAGCACGTGCCCCCCTCCCCCCTGGAACAGCAGCTGGGAGGGACCCAGACCCCTTCTGGGCTGCACCCAGAATACCAGGCCAGTGGGGGACCACTGGTCTTAACACGGAGCCCCGAACCCTAAAGGCCCCCACACACTTCCTGCCCTGCTGCTAGGCCTGTGGGGACCGAGGGGCCAGGCCAGGCCGTTCCTTTAAAGGACAGAAACAAGGCTTCCAGAGCCCCACAAGGGCCAGGCCCTGCCTCCCACTGGCTGGGGACCAACCTAAGGAGGAGCGAGGCTCCGCAGGACAGGGTGGGGCAGGGGTGGGGGCTCGATCCCCTGAGGGGGCCACAGCTGGTGCCTAGGAGGCAGACAGGCAGCCTAATAAGGCAGCAAGGTGTGGCTGGGGGGGGGCAGCCTGAGTCACGCTGGCCCCTGCCTCACCCTGGGGCCTGAGTCTCCCTCCCCCTCAGCGCCAGCTGCCTCAGCTGCCAGTCCTGCTGCCCAGGCAGGCATCCAGCCCCACCCCTTCCCCGCGAGCCTCCCCCGAAATACCCACCACGAGACACAGCTCCCCCGCCCCCACCCAGCGGCCTCCTGCCCCGAATCAGCCCCCAGAGGCCATCTGGTGGGGTCCCAACAGCCCACACATCCCGTGAAGTTCCAGCGCTGCCTGGGAGCCTGACTCCTGCCCCACGCACCCCCCCACCCCCCCACCCCAGCCAGGCAGTGGACCTCCTCTGAACCCAGGCCTGCAAGGCCCCCGGGGCAGACCTGACTCCACCCACGCTCTGTCTCTGTCTCACCCTCTTTCCCAAAGAGCCCTTCCTGGCAGGCCTCGTCCTGCCCAGCAGCCCAGCACACAGCAAGCCCCATGGAGCTGGCCCACGCCCTGCCTCCTCCTGGAAGCCCTTCCTGACCGCCTGTCTGCAGCAGTCATGATCAGACGCCTTGAGGGTCGTTCTTGCTGGTCCCCAGCCCAGAGCCAGCCAGGTCCTGGGACCCCCAGGTGACTCACCTACATAGAAGGTGTTGGGCGCAGGCCTGTCTCCGAGCTCCAGATAGAGGAGGTTGGTGGTCTGCGGGTCGTGGCGCAGCCACAGGGCCACACCCAGGATCACGCCTCCGGCCAGCTGGGGAAAGAACAGGTGCAGGGTTACGTGCCCAGAGCGCCACAGCGGTGAGTGGGCTGAACCACACCAACATGCAGGGGGGCAGGTGCTGGGCCCTCGCCCCACCTGCCTGCAAGCCCGGGGGAACCCTCTCCAGGTGGGGTGCCAGGCACTGCGGCGGTCTGGGCTGCCTGCCGGCTCCACACGTCTGCTGTGCGGACCTAGTACCTGAGATGCCCCGGGAAGGAAGGCCTGGATGTTGGGGACCACATGTCCGATACTGGATGGGGCACGCTTATGTCAAAACAGCATTGATTTTTTTAACTACAGCTCAAATGTAACTGGATGTCCTGTGTTTTTGTTTTCTAAATCTGGCCACAGTCCCCACCAGACCCGAGGACCCCAGGGACCGCAGGCCCCTCCTCTAAGGGGGTGATTCCAATAGTCCTCAGCTCATCTAGGAACCCCGTGCAGGGGACTCCAAGTCTTTGGTGTCAAGAGAAAGAGGGGTGGGGATCTGATGCCACCAGGGCCCTGGTGGGGCCAACGGAGGGAACGACAGACATGGGGAGGCAGCAGAGGCTGGCAGCATCCAGGAAGCCACGGGCGCAAGGGGCTGGGCCATTTGCAGGACAAATCCTTACTGCTGTCAACCCTGGGAAGGGAAGCCGCTGCAGGAGGAAGGAAGCACGCTGTGCTCCCAGAGAGGCCAGGGGAGGGGCCTCCTGAGCCACAGGGGCAGGAAAGGGGGCTCTGCTCAGAGCCTGGCGGGAGGGGCAGGGGCTTCTGGCTCAGGGAGTCCCTCCAGACTCACCATCCTGTGAGCTCAGGGCCATGGCGGGGGGGTGGGGGGCGCATTGCTGAAGGGGAGCCCAGACCATGCCGGGCCAGCCTACACATCTCACCAACCCAGGCCAGCGGCCGCGCTGCCCTCCATGCCCCTGCCTCCTGTCCTCCAGGCCGTCCCAGCCTCAGACGCCCCACCGGGGTGAGCTGCTCCCAGGGCTACGAGCCTTGGTGCGGGTCAGAGGGCTTGCTACGCAGCTGCCAGCTCCCGGCTTCCTCTTCCTACCACCTCGGGCCCGCAGCAGCAGACACTGATTTCCGCCCGCCCCACACACACACACAGGCCCAGAGCTGCATGTCCCACGGCGGGGAGAAACCCCCCCAAGAAAACCACCTGGCCAGATAGGCACCTGCCCCGAGGCCCCGGCCAGGGAGCAGACCCCCGACGTGGTTGCCGGCGGCGTGTGTATGACTCCAGGCCCCAGTCCCACGGGCTGCCCCATGGAAAGCCCCAGCAGCTCCCTGGGGCCCTCCACACCGGGCTCAGCGGACAGTAAGGCTGGCGGGGCTCATGCCCACAGCTCCCTCGGAGCACCCGTCTGCCCCCCACTAGCCCGGGATTTCCATTTTTCAGCCCACTTCTCCCAGAGCTCCAGGTCTGGTTGGAGGGGCAGGCCGAGGCTCTGAGGCTCTGCCCTGTCCTCGAACAGGTGTGGGGAGGGCCGTCAAGGGCCTGCCGTGCACCTGCTCTGGCCGGGGTCCCCTCCCATGGCCCTCCGGCCACCTCGGAGCCCTCAAAGGGCAGGGCCTCCAGCTCCCAGCGTCCTGGGCCTCTCGGTGGCACCTGGTGGCAGCGGGACAGGGCCAGAGGGCCCACAGGACCACGGAGGCAGGGCGGGCGCCCCAGAGTCCTCAGAGCCTCCCGAGGTGGCTGCCATCTGTGGCTCCTCGGGGAGGCGGTGTCGAGGCTGAGGGTTGCCGTGGTAACTCTGGCTTGAAACCGTCACTTGTTCTCTTTTGAAACTGTGGTCCAGAGCTGCCTTTGTGAGAAGTCCCAGGACGGAGGGGGAGGGGCGGGGAAGCCCCTGTCCCGGGCCTCCCTCTGTAGTCCCTCTGTAGTCCCAGAGCCCTGGCCACAAGCCCCGACTCAGCCTCCCTGTCCCCACCACTGGAGGGGGGCGGAGTGTGGAGCGGCGCGTGCCCCCTGGCCCGGCTGGGACCTCTCCCACTTTCGCCCCAGCAGCTGGGGAGACAAGCGTGTCTTGGGGTGCACAGTCCTAACAGAAATGCAGTGGGGGCAGTGCTGGTCCCACTCCCCAGTGGCCACCTCTGCCGCTTGGGAAGGGCTTTCCTTCACACTCCGGGGCAGGGGCGGCCTCAGACCCCCCGTGGCCCCCAGGTCTGCACTCCTGGAGGTAGAGGGAGCGGTCCTGCCTTCAGACTGGGAGGACCCAGTGCCGACGTGCCCCTGCTTGCCGGGACCCCGGGCCCTCCAGGCCCTGCACAGACCCCCGGGGTGGGGCCAGGTGAACGCAGTGGTGGCGAGGTCTAACCCTGTTCCCAGACGAGGAAACCCGCGTGGCAGGGGGCAGATCACCAACCAGGGAGGGACAAAGGCAGCACCCCGACTCAGAGGGGGTGGAAAGCCCTCCACGGGGAAGGGAAGGCTCATGCCCCGCCATTCACGCACTGGCAGGAACGTGGAAGCAAGCGGGATGCGGTGAGCTTCCGAGCCCAGCCCACACCTGCCACGCGGCCACCCCTGCCACCCCAGGTGCCTGCCCAGGGACGCGAACGTGTGTGTCCACACCACAACGTGGGCCCTGGTGTTCCCAGCCCCAGACCGGGCCCAACCCACTCATCCTTCCACTGGTGCACAGACGAGATGAACAAGAACACAGTGGGGTCCCAGCGGCAACGAGAAATGTACTGCTCAGAGAACCGTGCTGAGTGACAGACACCACACCAAAAAGAAAGAACTTCCCTTTCTACAAAAGTGTCAGAGATGCAAATTTCGCGCCGTGACAGAACACAGGCCACCGGCTGCTGGGGGCCGGGGGCGGGATCATGAGGTCCCCAGATGCTTTTGGGGCTGCTGGATGTGTCCATGATAGCGACGCAGTGACCGTTCCACAGGGATCTACCTACGTCAAACTTGTATGTTTGAAATCCGTGCACTCTATGTCCAATAAAGCTGATTTAACCCCCCAACTCCCCACTCAGTCCCCGACGGCTGAACTTCTAAGCAAGACTTTTAGGAGTAAATGTTTCTTCTGGGCCCCAAAGGATCCCAGGGGCCGTCTTGGTGCCGACCGGGTCCCACGGCGAGGAGCCAGACACGCTGGGCTCTCCAGGCTTCCCGGAGCCCGCGGCAAGCATCTGGAGACGTCGCATTGAAGTCGTGCCCACAGAACCGGGGTTTTAGGGTCAAAGCGGGGACTTGAGAACTGTGGAGCCCGGACGGGCATTACACAACTGAGTCCAGCATTCAGGGAGAGGGTAGGGCCCGGAGCGTGGCAGCCAAGGGTGCCCCGCCGCACATCGGGGTCACCTCCACACCCTTACTGGAAAATGAGGATGGAAGTTACCTATGCTAATGTCCCAGCCACTGCACAAGGCCGCTGCGAGCACCAGCACTGGGAGTCCCAGCAGGCGGGCCAGCTGTAGAGACCCCCCCACGGAGCCCTCTGCGCAGCGTCACAGGACCCCTCACCCACCGGAAGCGGAGCGGCCATCTGCTCCTGCCCCGGAGGCCGTGCCCCCGAGAGGCCCTGCAGCTGGGCGGGCAGCAGCGCTGGGGAGGGCGCCGGCTAGCTGGGCCACAGGGAAGGTCCCACGGCGGGGACAGCACGGCCAGTTCAGGACTCTGTGAAAGATTCTGTTTCTGTTTCTTTCTTCTTCCTTTCTGAGAATTGATAACTAATGGCGTCAGCTGAAACAGGAGGGGACTGCCAAGCACGCTGGGTTCCTGCCCGGCCTGCCGGCCGTTTCCAAGAAGCCGCTGAAAGGGAGCAAGAGGGAGCGGGTGCTGCCCGGGCAGGCCTGGGGCTGCGTGCCCTCGGCCGCTGGGCCCCCACACCCCGAGCGCTCGCCCCCAGCCCCACCCACGGAGGCCCTGGGGCAGCAAGGGCGCTGGCGTCACTCACACCTTCCCCGCAGCAGTGCAGGATGCTGGGGGCAGGGGTGGGGGGGAGCTCCACCGCAAGGGGGGCGGGGCGGGGGCACCTGGCTCCACCCCAACTCTCCTCCCCGATCTCCCACCTCCAGGGGTGCACACGCTCGAGGGAAAATGCACCAGGAAGCACCCACTTGGCTGGGTGGCTAGGGGGTCCTGGAAGCCTGGAGAACCCCCCCCAACCAAGTAGGGCAGTGAAGGCCAGAGGCAGGAAGTAAGGCTGGAAATACCCTCAGGGACACGGGGCTAAATCAGAAGGAAGAGGTACAGCAGAAATGCTTTTAGGATGGGCTGGGGGCGGAGGAGGGAGTCCTGGCAGCACCCCTCAAGCTGGGTAGGGGTCCTGGGTTCCTGCAGACTGACCCTCGCACTCCACCCACCATGAGGGGACAGGGCCAGACGCCTCCCTCCCTGGGTGACACAGGCCCAACTCAGGCCTTCCCTGGGGGTGGGCAGCTGCCCCCATGGCCCTGTCGTGGCCTCTGCGAGCAGCTCAAGGCAGGAAGTGTGGAGGGAACAGCAGGGACCCTCACCTCGGCCAGGAAGCAGAGCCTCGCTGGGGGCCCCTGGACCTCAGGAAGCCGCCTGGCCCAGCATCTAGCAGTAGGCAGCAAGGGGTCATGACCCAGGCCCTCCTGGGGCCCACCAGCTAGGGGCTGCGGGAGCCACTTCCCACCAAGAGGTGAGTGCAGGCCCCCGCCACACCCTGCCACCTCCAGGGGCACATCAGAGATCCAATCCCACCCTGGGGAGCGAAGCCAGGAGGAGGCCTGCTCCCCTGCCCCAAGCTGACCCCACTGTGGGGAAGACCCTCTGTCCCTGCAGGGAGGGGCCCGTGGACACAGAGGTCCCAGGGACCTGCCAGTGAAAGGCACAGGACAGGATGCAGCAGGAGCCGGCCTGCGTCACACAGGGAGGATCTTGGTGGGCTGGGCAGTGACTGGGGAGGCAGATGGGGGCAGGGAGGCTCAGGCAGGGGACCAGAGGGCAGGTGGAGGGCTCCCAGGGCAGGTCAGGATGGCTTTGTCCCTGTCCCAGGGGAGCCCCAGGCCTGGAGTCATACCAGGCTGGGAAGCAGCAGAAGGGCCTCCTCCATGGTCACCTGGGGACCTCAGCCTCCCACCACCCCAGCAGGCATGATCATGGCCAGGCCCCAGCTGGAGGCTAAGGGGACAGCTCCAGCTCAGGGCCTTGCTGGCCCAGGGGAGTGCTACCTTGTGGGAGCTGGGGGGTCTTACCACCTCGAGACAAAGTGAAAGGCCATCTATCCAAAGGGTGGGTGGCTGAGCCCCTGCGTTAGGGAGCAGTGTGGGCCCTTCAGCCAAGCAGAGCCACAGCTGTGTGAGAGGGTGAGCTCCCCGTGAGCTCGGGGCAAGACCAGGGTTGGTGGTTCCCAAACCTACGGCCTCTTGGAAGCCCCCACCCCCCACCTCCCAAGACCAAGGGCATTGAGCTCCTGGGCTCAGGCCTCCCAGCCCCAGGACTGGAGACCCAGGGAGGCAGGCAGAACTCACTGCTGTTGCCCTGGTCGCACCCGGGTGCCTCCCAGCCCTGGGTGTCAGCCCGAGCGCCGGGTACGGGCTGTCGGCAGCAGCGTGGAACCCAACTCAGCACCCACCCCTAGATGATGGTGCAGGTAAGACAGGTTACAGGGCGCTGCTCAACATTCCCCCAGGCGAGTTATAACCCAGGCGAGCCGGGCGTGGGTCACCCAGCCACCGACTCTGCAGGGAGGGCGGCCCTGGCTTCCTGTCTTTTACCTTCTTGACAATGACCCTGATACCCAGGCACCGTGGACAGGCGGAGCAGCGCTAACTTTCAAAGTTAGAAGACAGGGACAAGGGGGCATGAACCCCCGGCCCTGGCTGAGCGAGCTGCTGGCCCCCGGGGTCCCCAGGCCTCTGCGGCTCCCAGTTCCCCCATCCGGGGCACCATCACCACCAACTAGAGGAACTTCTGGGTCCAACCCCACCTCCTAAGCCCCTCCCTCTGGCCAGCCCTCATCTCACGCCCAGGGAAGGTGGCCGCCCCCTCCCTGGCAGCTAGCTTAGCAAGGGAAATCCTCCGCTAGCGCACTGGGGATGGCCCCCTGCCTGCTCAGGGGCACTCCCCTAGCATCTGGGGGTCCACCTGGAAGCCTCCAAGTGGTCCTGTGTGAATTAGCACCAGCTCTGCCATCAGGAGGGGCTTGGGCCAGGCCCCAGAGTAGGAACTCTGTGTGCTCTGGGGGCAGGAGAGCACTGAGAAGTTTAGAGGTTTCTGGAAGCATGCTGGGTCAGACCACATTCTGCAGGATAGATGGAAAACAACTCGGGAGAAGGGTCCTGAGGGCCAATTGCAGATGAGCCTGGTTCTTGGACAAGGATAAGGCATGCTGGCCATGGGGCAGCTCCAGGGCTGAACACCACCCAGGCCTCACTGCGTGCCCTGGCCATAGAGAGAACCCCTGTGCCTCTCCCCTATCCCCACCCTGAAACACTGGGCCGGTGCAAAGGTGCCCATCGACTCCTCCCACAGGTGCCTGGACTTTGCTGTATTGATTTGATGACCCTGGGTTCTTGCCCTCTCGGAGTCTCAGGCGCTGGAATGAAGCAATGGGGCAGATGATTTGGGGGGAGGGCCTTTTTGGGTCCATCTCCCTGTCTGGACTTCAAACCAGAATGAGCCAGAAACTGGGGATGAACTCAACTTCTGGAGGCAGATCTGAGCTGGTGGGGGGGTGGGAACCCCCTGGCGGGAGGGGGGGGCACTGCATCAGCCCTGGAGCTGCACCCACCAGGGTCCCAGGACTCTTGGTGCCTGGACATCCTCTTGGGGCGGGGGGGTAGTTCGTTCCAGGGACAGACCACAGACTTCCTCTTCTTGTCCCAGCCCAACAGCCATTTCCCCCAAAGCTCTGCCACTCAGTCCGTCCACTCGCCCACCCCCTGAAACCGGCACAGGAAATCCCCACCCCCACCCAGAGCCTGCCAGGGTCACACATCCCCTCTCCCGGAAGGAAGGCGACAGAACCGCTAAGTGACAGACAGTCATGTGCTGTCTGGAAGCGAGAATTAAATGCCAGTTAGCGAGGCTTCTAATCAGCCCTGTTCCCAGCCCCGTCTGGCTGCCCTACCTCTGGAAGACAGCCACTGAAGGCATCAGGCTGCAGGAGTGGCCAGGCCCAGGCGCGGGGCACTGCGCTCTCTCTGGCCAGCCTCCAAGGACAGGCCTGTGATCGTACCCACTTCACAGATGAGGAAAGCGAGCGGGGCTCACGCGTGCCAGCTGCCTGCCCCAGGTCACACGGAGGGGAGCCTCTCTCTTCCTGACATGCCCAGCAGCAGGATCTTTGAGCACCAGCGGCCTCTGCCAGGAAACTCTGGGTCCCACCCCAACCGGAAGGATTTCCACGCTGCTGGGCAGGGTGTCTGCACCGTCTCCCAGGCTTGGCCCGGGCTGCCGCTCATGCTCCCACTCCTGTCCCCGCCTCACGGCCTGATGATGCCCACCAGCCCAGGGAACCCCAAAGCAGGCTGTGGTCAGACATACTGAGTGCACACTGCCTAGGGCCCCGAAGTCCCGGCTACTGGAGGAGAGAGACGCGCCTGTGGGCGTGCAGGGTGAGGGGGCTCCTTCCCGGAGAAGCCAGCCTGGCCACCTCTGAAGCCTGCTCCCAGGTGGGAGCCTTGTCACTCTCTACAACGGAACTTTTTAAGAGTGCCCCAATGCAGACACCCATTGTCAACGTCTTCTCCTGGCTCCCCTCAGCACCCATTCCTGCACGGTGGCCAGGGTACCCGGCAAGCGAGAGTCAGACCAGGCACCAGGGGCCCTCCCTCACCCAACGCCCTCTGGGGCACCCAAGCCCCTTCCCCAGGGCACTGCCCACACCAGCCAAGGACAGCAGTCTTCCTGCTGGCCATCCGGGCCCTATGATGGTTTCCTGAGTTCGCCCCTATGGGTGTTGGCTATCCACCGGCCCCGGGGATGGGATGTGGAGGACGGCCACCTTAGGGAGCGCAGGAAGCCAAGGCCCAGGACCTGGACCCGAGCAGTGGGGTGAGCGCTCACCATCCAGAACCAACCCCGTAGCAGCACGCCATCAGCCGGGGGAGGCGGGACGCCGCCAGGGTACAGAGGGGCCCTGCCAGAGTGGTGGCCCCCAGCCGCACCCTGCTCAGCTCTGCCTGCCCCCACTGTAGACGTGGGTGCGGCCACAGTGACCAGAGAGAGGAATACAGTTCTCAATGCTCAGCTGGGTGGCCCGGGAGGGGAGAGGCCTGGAAACATTGCCTTCAGCCTCAATAAAGAGCAGCCCCTGGGGATGTGTTAGGCCTCCACCCCAGCTGCCTGGGGAACTACCAGGCTCGCCCGAGCAGAGTGGGGGGTGAGCGGGGCTGCCCTGGAGACCTCCCAGGCTGGGTGGCGGGGAGGGACTTACCCAGCACGGACACGCAGCCCGAGGACAAAATCCGCTCCAGGACACATCCTGTACCTCCGTCTACCCTCCGCCCCCTGGTCAGGGTCCTCACCCCACATCCAGGCTCTGCTCGTAGGGGATGGGCTCGAGGCCAGCAGAGGGGCATCTGGGTGTCCCCCTGACCCCCTACGTGCCCAGGTCACAGCAGGCAAAAGCTAAATCGCACTGAACACCACCCCTTCGGCAAAGGTCCCTGGGGCAGTTCAGGCCAGACCTGGCCCTTCCTGACAGCCCCACAGCTCCCCACTCCCAGGCAGAGGCCAACGGCCACAGCGGCCCCCCCACCTGTGCCCCCACCCACCCAGGTGGGGTGTGACACCTCCACTCCACCCCCAACTAGAGCTTGGTCCAGTCTCTGTCCTCCCCACCCCAACACCTCACGGCCCCGAGATCCGCACTGGGACCCTCCACACTGGGACCCACCGGCTGTCCAGACGGGAAACAGACGTCCCCTGCCCCACACTTGCTCCAGGGACCATTCCAAAAGTTCACCCTCCCGAGTCTACTTGAGAACTGCGCTGTCCACTGGATGTTGTCATGGTCCTTTCTGAGAAGAGGTGCGCAGCCCGGGGCGGCAGAGGGGTCCAGAGGGGTCCCAGGCACTGCCCAGGGGACTGGCCAAAGGGAAGCAGGGCAGGGCCAAGAGAGGGGTTCCTGCACCCACTCAGGGCCCCTCCCCAACTCCAACACAGGCAGGAAACAGAAACAAAACGAAAGCACCGTGGTCACTGGCCAGCAGTTACCACCCAGGCCAGGAAAACGCAACTTGCAGGTCAGCAGCCTGGAGCCCCAGAAACCCTCCTGCACCCCAAGATGACCATCCTGTGGGTACTTCTTTCTAAGATGGATGTCCAAGCCCACACCTAAGCCCAGACCTGGGCATCCGCTGGGACCCAGGCCCCCTAGGAAGGAACGCAGAGACCCGCAGGTCCTCAGAGCCTCCTGCCCTGGGCCAGCTCAAGACGGCCGCCCCAGCCCCACTCCCCTCAAAGCCTCCACAGCCTCCTGAGCGAGGGGGGACCGCAATCTCGGACTGGCTGAGGAGTGGAGGGGGGCCGGCCCCACAAAGCGCGGCGACCGCGGTGCTGGCGCCCAGCATGCGAGCCACGAGGGGCTGAGGCGCTTCCTGCGCGGGTGCCGCCCCGGCCCAGACCCTCACTGCCGTCCCCGGGCGGCGGCGGCGCACTGGGTGAGCGGGGCTGGGCCAAGCGCGGAGCGGACGGTTCCCAAGACTCGGACCGAGGGCGCCCCCCCCGCCCCCGCCCCGGCAGCCCATCCAGGGGCGGAGGCCCCGATGAGCTCATGGGGGCGGGGCGCCGGGAGCCCCGCCCCCTAGCCCCCTCGGTCCCCGCGAAGCGGGGTGGTCCCTGACACCGCGGCCCGCCGCTCCGAGCCCGCACCCGCCGCGCCGGCCGCCATCACCCGGCGGGCACAGACCCGAGGCCCCCAAACGCCCCGGCCCGGCCGCGGGGCCCTGGGCCCGGCCGCACAGAAGCCCCGAGATCCGGCTCGCAGCAACCCTCCCCGGACGACCCCCACCTCCCCGCCAGCCGGCCCAGGACCCCCACCCGCGCCCGGCGCCCACAGGTGGCCCCGCAACTTGGCGGCCTGGCTGCGCCCCCTCTGCTGGGCCTAGCGAGGCGTGCGGCCTGCCGGGCTCGGGGCGCCCCTGGCCCCCGCCCTCCTCCAGCCGGGGCTCACCCAGAAGACGAAATTGAAGACGAAGAGCAGGTACTTGATGCACTTGGTGCAGCCCTCCACCCCCATGGCGGCGCGGGCGGCGAGCGGCCTGCGGGGTGCGCGGTGCGGGCCGGTCCTGGGCGCGGGGCCTGGCTGGCGGCGGGTCCGGGACGCGGGCCCGGGGCGCGGGGCGCAGGGTCTCGGGGGCGCGGGGCGCGGGAGGCTGGGCCGGGGCACACTGGGTTGACCGCCGCCGCTGCGCGCTCGCTCTCTGCCCGCGCGCGCGCCCCCGCCGCCTGTTATAGGGCGCCGAGGCCCCGCCCACCTTCCCCGCCCCGGCCCCGCCTCCCGCCGTCCGAGCGCGCAGCCCCTCCCCCCTTCGAGCACGCGCTCGGTTGGGGGTCAGACCCGGGTGCCCCCAACCCGCTGGCCTGAGCCCTGGAGGGACCGCGCGGGGGGAGGGACGGGCCCGCGTCCAGGGGCGCCCTGGGAAGACCTTCCCCTTCTCTCCCTCAGGCTCTTCGGACAATCCAAGGAGGCTCCCTGGAGGAGGCGATACACCAGCGATGGCGCTGCCAAGAGAGTTCCCCGGGTGGGGACCCTGGGTGAGTGACCAGGCCGGATGAGTGTCGGCCTGAAGACCCTGCAACGCGATTCCAGACCGCCAAGCCCTTGTCCCGCGGTAAGGGGGAGTTGTTGAGCACTGTTAGGGGTGTCTGTGTTTGGGAAGGTCCCTGAGAGGGTGACTCTAGACCAGTGTTCAATGTCTAGGAGACCCAAGCCACCTGTAGGACAAGCTCCAAATACCGTGTGTGTGCTCTGTGCTTACTGTGGTGGTGCCAGTCCCTGGGGAGGCCAGCCCCACAGTGCACCCAGCCCCCTGAAGGTGTGGGGGCCCGGCCCTGCTGCCCTCACCCCCTGGCTGATGAGGACACCCGTGGCCAGGTGACACGCGGATGAAGAAGTGGAAATGTTCTGTGTCTGCGTGAGCCTCACGCCAATGACCGCGGACCCACTGAGGCGCGGCGGGTGCCCCCCAGGACCGGGGTTTGTCGATGAACCTCACCGCCGAGCAAGCGGCCACGGGAGGCCCGCTGCTGCAGAGTAGCCCGAGCTCATCCCCTCGCTGCGCTCCTGCTCCTGTAGTTTTCTTCGGGGCTAATTTAAGAATCTGTTCTGGGGGCGCCTGGCTGGCTCAGTCGGTAGCGCGTGCGACTCTGGATCTCAGGATTGTGAGTTCAAGCCCGTGTTGGATGTGGAGCCTACTTAAAAAAATTAATGATACAGATAAAATGTAATAAAAAAATAACATCAAAACCCATTGTGGCTTCCTGCTAGTGTAAGAGCTACAAGCACGTGTCTGTACACAGTGGAATGTTTGTGCACGTTGAGGTGACGTTGTAATAAAAGTGGCTTAAGTCCTCACATGGGGGGTCTGCCAGGATCCTGTTTGCTGAAAAGGAGGCAGAAGAGGCCTCCAGGGTGAGGGACAGGGGGCGGGGGTGGGGGCCAGCACTCCGAAGCCCAGAATGGAGCTGCATTAGATCTGAGTGTGGGGGGGCGATCGGAGGGTCTCTGCACAGGCCTGGCTCCCGCGTTGAATGGGGACACAGGTGTCAGCAGGCTGCCTCAGCCCCCACAGTGGAGCCAGCACCCAGGCCCCTGGGGCCACTGGGAAAGTGGGCCACGAGGGTGTGCGGGGCCACCTCTGGCTGCCTGGGGCAGGTGGGCTGCCCCGGGACCACTTCCAAAGTGCCCTGCCCAGTGGCCCGACTTGACCTTGTGAGGACAACAGGGGACCCACCGGCTGTGTTTCAGATTCTCCAGAGACACAGCAGGAGGAGATAGGAGGACGTTTCGGTTCCAGACTGGTTCAGGTGCTCAGGAAGCCCGGGAGGCCCTGCCGTCTGCCGCCTGCAAGCCGGGGAACCGGGGGAGCTGGTGGGGTGATTTAGCCTGAGCCTGAAGGCCTGGGACCCGGGGAGCCAGCAGTGTAAGTCCCAGTCAGAGGGCCAGAGAAGCCGAGATGAGATGCCCCAGCTCAAGGGGTGAGGCAGGAACAGGGGGAGAATTCCTCCCTGCTCTGCCTTCTGGTCTACCCAGGCCTTAAGGGGATGGGGTGAGGCCCACCCACATTGGGGAGGGTCATCTACGGTGCCGAGTCCACCGATTCCAGCTCATGTCATCCAGAGACGCCCTCCCAGACACACCCGGAAACAACGTCCTGTCTGGGCACCCTGCAGCCACTCCCGCTGACATGCCACGCTGAACATCACAGGCAGCTGTGACATGACTCAGGTTGGAGCAATGGGGGCAAGTGGGTATCCAGGGCGCACGTCCCTAGAAAGGAGAAGCACCCAGAGTGGCTGCATTAGAGAGTGGGGGCCGGCTTGCCTCTGTCGTGCCTGGGACAGGGAGAGCCCTGCCCTGAGAGGGGCTGGTTGCCCTGAGGGCAGGTGGGGCTGGCGGTGTGACCACCATAGGGTGGGCAGCCCAGCAGGAAGAGCAGACCTTCGCCGCCCCCCTGGGTCTGGCTCCGAGTCTTCCCTGCAACTTCATGCTGGTTCCTCAGTTTCCCCATCAGTGGCAGTGTGGCCCGCAATGTTCTCAGGTGGGTGAAACGTGCACCCAAGCACATAGAGCAGGGCCTGGCCTGGGGGAGGCAGGAGGGCTCCGCCTCCTACAGGCTTGCTGGACCAAGAGGCTTCTTGGCAGGCACAGTGGCAGGGGCCCGAGCTCACCGCTCCCAAGGAGCACTCATTCTCTTGGGGGAGTCGCTGAACTTTGCACCTTGGCCTCCTGTGGGAATAAACGAGAACCACGCCATTGAAACAAACAGGCTGTTTATGCAGAATGTGCTACGGGAGGGAGTCAGCCACCCTCCGTGCATCCAGCAGGCGCTGGAAGGCAGGCTCTCAGCCGGACAGCTTTGTGTTAAAAAAAAAAAAAAAAAAGAAAGAGAAAAAAGAAAGTTTAAAAATCGGACACACAGCATCATGCTAAGTGACTACACTAGCAATGAGCCATCCGAAAGTGCGGTCACGAAGACTGTCCCACTGGTAACAGCTGCAAATGGAACAACATACCCAGCAATAAATTTAGCAAAAGAAGCACACAGTTGCACGCTGAAAATTACAAAACACTGTGGAAAGGAGTTGAAGAAGGTCTGAGTGGACGGATATCCAGTGTTCCCAGATCGGAGGACTCTGTGCGGTTGCAGCACCCCAAACCCTGGTGGGCTTTTCACGAGCTCATCCTAAAGTTCACAGGGGACCACCGGGGCCGCAGAGGGGCCCAAACAACCTGAAAGAAGAACAAAGGTGCTGGACTTGCACTTCCCGACGTGAACTCACCGGGAGCTGTGGTCATTCTGACAGTGTGGTGCCCGGCGTGAAGCCAGAGCCAGAACCCCCGGAGCACGCTCGAGAGCCCAGCAACACACCGCACGTTCCTGGCCGGTTGTTTTCAGCGGGGGCCCCAGACAATTCAGCGAGAGCAAGAACAGTCCTTTCAACCCGCAGTGCTGGGACGGCGGGGTGGCTAGCCACACGCCACGAGCCGAGGGGCCCCACGTCATGCCATGCCCAACTCAACTCAAAATGATCCCAGATGGATCACGGTCCTCAGTGTAGGAGCTGAGTGTTAGACGACAGTTCTTAACATATGACACCAAAAGCACAAGCAAAATAAGAAAAAACACCCAAGTTAGACCTGGCCAAAATTGAAGACTTTGGCGTGTTGAAGGATGTCACGGAGGACGTGGAAAGACAACCCACGAGATGGGAGAAAATATTTGCAAATCATAGATCTGCTAAGAGACGAGTATGTAGGACATGAGAAGAACTCTTAACAACTCGTCCCCCGCATAACCCAACTTAAAAAACGGACAAAGGGTCTGAATGCACATTTTTCCAGAGAAGACGTAAATGGCCAATCAGCACACGGGTCGATGCTCAGCGTCACTAGTTGCCAGGGAGAGGCATGTCAGAGCCGCCACGAGGTAGGGCTTCGCGCCCGCCAGACGGCCCGCATAGGAAAGACAGACAGCAGCGCGTGTTAGATGAGGGTGTGTAGAAATCAGCACGGCTGGCAGGGATGGGAAATGCCGCTGCCGCTGCCGCCGCCGTGGGGCACAGACAGCAGCTCCTCCAGATACTAAACATAGGGTCACCGTGTGACCGGGCAGTTCCCCTCCGGATGCTTCCAAGAGAAACAGAAACCCATGCGGCCGAAGGCGAGAAGCCCCCCGAGGGCCCGCGGGCGGAAGAGTGCACGTTAAATCCACCCGAAGGCTGCACAGCGCTGTGGCTATGCTAAAACAGCAGAACACTGAAGTGTACACTTTATTTTGTAATCTTTTTGAAGATTAAAAAAAAAATGTTAACTAATGTCTGCACCCACCATGGGGCTCAAGCTCACAACCCGAGACCCAGAGTCACGTGCCCCGCCCACTGAGCCAGCTGGGTGCCCCCAAACTGTACGCTGTAAATGCGTGAATTTTATGGTATGTGAATTTTATCTCCATAAAGCTGAAAATGCGGAAGTTTCTGGCGTGTTCCGATTGGAGGCTGTGGCCAGCCAGGAGTGGAGCGCCCCGTGTGCTTGATTTGGGGGGCATGTTTGGCTTTGTCTGGTGCCTGCAAAATAGGGAAATGGGGGCAGGAACAAAGAAGGTCCAGGTCGGGTGGACAGAGAATGGGAAGTTTGGCTGAAAGCGGATCTTATTGAAGCCCGTTTGGGCTCAGGAACGCCCAGGCTGGGGCAGTCGGGACTGGAGCTGGGGACGCCCAGGCCCCGGGGGTCCTGTTTGGTGGACACAACAGGCCGAGGGAAATCAGACACAGGGAGAAAGGCACGTGAAGGTGAAGACAGAGATCAGGGTGATGCTTCTACCAGCCCAGGCACCCCAAAGATGGCCAGCAACCGGCCAGCAGCGGTGGGGGGCGGGGCACCTGGACCAGATTCTCCCTCGCCCACACCTGGGTCTTAGACTCCCAGCCTCGAGACTGCGAGAGAATGACGGTCTGCAGTCTACCCCCCGCCCCCCGGTTGGAGCTACTAGGCTACGGCTGCCCCAGGAGACTCGGGTGAGACTCAGGGCTTCATAGTACCGCGTGGTGCTGGCCAGTCCAAAGGGGCCTGGCCACAGCGCTTCCAGAAGTCCTCTGTGGTGCCCGGATTGGGTCCTGGGGAGGGGGTGCCGGAGGCCTTACGGGGACACTGGGAGGCCCGAGGCAGAAACTACTGAAGCCAGTATGGAAGTTGCTGAGAATTTTGACAACCAGTGTGGACGTGCCAGAGCCCACCCCGCACAAAGCGCCAGGCCTCGGGAAGAGAAGGACTCTGGGGTCCCAGGCAGGTGCGTCTGCCAAGCAGAGGCCTGGACGTGCCCTCGGGCTTCAGTGTTGGGGAGCTGGCTGAGGTTTCCGGAAATGACCCTGCGGGACGGATGTCCAGGACAGAGGTCTCGTGAAGTGGACTCTTGGGAGTGAGGCTCTGGACAGCCGAGGAGAAGGAGGACCGGACGGGGAAGGCTTCGTGGGACACCAGGGCACATCCTCGGAGCTGAGGTGGCCCCGACTGAAGTCACGAACAGAGGCTCGCTCCAGGCATCATTCCCTGGGACACGCTATCCCCAGGGGCAAGCCTCCATCTGGCCCTGCGCATTTCCCTGGGAGGACAGGGGGCTACAGCCCCTGCCCCTCAGCTGGTCTCAGGGCAGGACATGCCACCGGGAGCTCCAGGCCCCTCCCTCCCAGAGGCCGCCTCCCTGGACCTCAGCATCGGATGTCAGACCCTCGTCTCTGAAGGTCTGAACCCCTGGTGCCCACTTCCATCTCAAGGACTGCGTCCCTGTCCATGTGCCAGGAAAACAGTCAGGGAGATGCCGAGAGGCCCCTCTGGACCGCCTGGGGGCCTGCTGTGTGACTGGGGTCCCACTTCTTCCTGATGGTCATGGCCGTGCTCCCCTGCCAGTTTTGGGACTGCTTGTCTCGCTGGCGGGTCTCAAAACAAGGAGTCTGAAGAGACAGGGCAGCAGCCGTGGCCTATAGGTCCCTGCTGTGGCCCCTCCCACCTGCACAGCCAAGTGTGGACAGGGCCACGGGCACGGATCCCGGGTGGGTCACTGGCAGTGAGGGTGGGCCACGCTCTTCTTTCCACCCCTCGGTCCCAGACTTGCTGGGGACAGAGCGCCTCTCCTGGTTGATTTGGGGTGAATGCCGCTATCCTGCAATGTGATATCCCATCCTCAAAGGTGTCACCCCCGAGCTGGGGCCTCTGCTGACCGTTCCAAAGGCTGCCCCAGTGCTCTGTAGGGCTGGCGGCTTCTGAGCGGTGTGGCCTCTGCTCGGACCTGCGTGGTCACGGGCCCACCACCAGCCCTCTTACCACAGTGGACGTCGAGTCCCTGGGTCTGGGGCCGTTGCAGGCGGGTCCTGCGCTGGTGGACCCAACATGCTAAACCCTCATTGAAGGGGGTGGGCTGCCCTTCTGTGCTCAGGGAAGACCAGCCTGGCCTGTGCGTCAGTTCCGCCGAAGACCCACGGCTGCCCCTTGCAGGGGGAGGTCTCTGAAGTGACCGGCTGGCCTCCAGAGGGATGGTGTCATAGTGGGGGCCTGGCAGTGGCCTGGGGGGCAGCCTTCACGGGAGGGGCTTCCTCGTCTCTCCCCAAGGCTGCTCTGCTCATGGGCCCAGAGGGCAGCATCTGCGTGGCCGAGCTCAGGGCCCATTCTGTGAATTGGTCACCCGCGCTTCCCTTGGAGGTCACAGACACGTGCTCCCGAGACCCCTGCCTGCCACGGCCACTCCTATAGGTTCACCTGTGCGTCTCCTTCCCAGGGCTGGGGGAACGTCCAGGGCGCCTTCTTGACGGGGGAGGAACAGACCCATTCAGGAGATTCCTGGCCCCGCACCACGTCCCGAGGCCGCGGCATCTGCTCCGGCGGACACACAGGGCTGGCCCAGCAGCTGCGAGCTGTGTGGTCCTCAGGTGAGTTTTGTGTGGGTCAGGGCTCTGCAGAGAAACAGGACAGTGGGATAAGTACACACAGAGAGAGCAATGAGAGGGGTCTGGCTCCTGCGGTCACGGAGGCTGACAGGTCCCAAGGTTGGCGATCTGAAGGCCTGAGACCCAGGGGCGCCCAGCGAGTAGGGCGGCTCCAGACGCCCGCAAAGGGAAGGAGAAGACCCGCCCTTAGAGTCTGCACGGGGGATGCGGCCCTACGGCACCCTGAGGTCCCTTTCTGGCCCTTGGAGCTGGGCGAAGCCACACAACGCGAGTTTCCAGCCCCTGGTCGTGCGGTTACCCGTCCCATATTCCAGCAGTGATGGGAAACAGAGGTGCTGGCCTCACCCGGTAACGTCCAGGCTGGTGTGCCCCCCTTTCTGATGTCCCACATTTGTTTTTAAAGATTTTATTTCTTTATTTGAGAGAGAGAGTGCAAGAGAGAGGGAGGGCAAGAGCAAGGGCAGAGGCAGAGGGAGGGGCAGACGCCCCGCTGAGCAGGGAGCCCGATGCAGGGCTGGATCCCAGAACCCTGAGATCATGACCTGAGCTGAAGGCAGACGCTTAACGACTGAGCCACCCAGGCGCCCACATCCTGCATTTTTATCTCACTTAATGCTATGGACTGAATTGTCCCCCCAAATTCATATAGTGAAGTCCTAACCCTCGATGTGACCCTATCTGGAGCTGGGGCCTTTACAGAGCTGATCAAGGTAACACGGGGTCACTGGGGGCGCCCTGATCCCGTGAGACTGGGGTCCTTACAAAAAGAGGGGATCAGGACACAGACGCACATGGAGGGACGACCCCGTGAGGACACAGGGGGAGCACGGCTGTCCACACACGAGGAGAGAGGCCTCAGGGGGACCCCACCTTGCCCGTGCCTGGACCTTGGGCATCAGCCTCCGGGACTGGGGGAGACAGTGCATCCTGCTGTGTGAGCCCCGTCCGCGGTGTTTGTCATGGTCGCCCAGCAGTGTAACACACTGCTTCCCAGTGCCAGTCTAGCAATGACTTAGCAGGTGCTCCGGGAGCCTCGAAAGGGGGTTAAACCCTGCATCTCACGGGAGAGCTCCGGCACTGACACACGTGTCTAACTGCATATTCTTTCCCCACGAGGGAGCAAGCTCGGGCTTGGACTCCGATGGACGGCCCCAGCTTCTGCGGCTTCCTCCGTGTCAGCCGGGAACCGAGTGTGTGCTCCTGCCGGGGGAGGTCAAGTGCAGCCCACACCATTATGGGGATAGAAGATGGTGTGAGGGTTAACTGTGTGTGTCCACCTGACCAGGCCACGGAGGGCCAGACATCTGGACAAGCGTTAATCCGGGTGTGTCTGTGAGGGCGTTTCTGGATGAGATTCACACTGGGATCCATAGGTTCAGTAGAACCCTGTCTGTCCTGATGTGGGTGGGCCTCACCCAATCAGTGGAGGGCCTGCCTAGCACGGAAAGGCTGAGTGCAGGGAACTCCTCCTTATGCCTGTGTGGGCCGGCACATGAGGCTTTTCCTGCCTTCAGGCCCGTGCAGACATGCTGGTCTTTGCTGGGTCTCTAGCCTGCCGGCTTTTAGACCAGCACTCACACCCTCCGCTTTCCTCTCCATCCGGCTTAACGAGTGCAGATCTCGGGACGTCTCAGCCGCTGTCTCCGCACGAGCCGATCCCTTGCAACAAACCTGCTATGGCTTCTGCTTCTCCGGAGAACGCTGATGGAAGTGCCATGCCCTTGGAGTTGTTCCAGGAGCCTGCCGTCAGCGTGGGAGCCGGTGCCAAGGGGCCGCAACCAAGGAGACCGGCCCATGCTCCTCTTCCCGGACCCAGTCCCCACGTCCTCCTCGGGGACAAGCCACTCCACACCACCTGGCTTCCCTCCAGTGACTTCCCTCCACTCCTGGGAGTGAGCCTGTGGCCTCCTCCTGGGCCTCATCAACCTCACAAAGGCCTCGCGTGTGAGACTGGAAACGCCAAGCTCGCAGCACGCCCCGTCCTTCCCCGCGGCTCCAGGCTCACGCCACTCGCCTGCCTCGTCACGGGCAGTCTGCTGCCTGCCCAGGCTTCTGGTGCTCACGCTCTGCCACCAGCCTCGACCCCGTGGCCTGCCGTCCACTGTTCTCTTGTGGCCTTATGGGGGTGGGCCAACTCCTTGTCACCTTCCAACTGTTTTTGGGAACATGTGTCCTCCAGGGTCACCTTGAAAGGAAGCAAGGAGCTTACCTCACTTCCCCTGCTTGCCATTGGTTGGAACTCAGTCATGTGACCGGCCTTTGCATGCATCAGGACAACACACCCAGGCCCACCATCTGGAGGAGGAGAGGTGTCAAGTGGGGCTGAGTCCTCCCCAAGGCTGCCAAGATCTGCTGACAGTGGCGGTGGCCCTGTGCGGGAACAAGCTGTCCACGACCAGTCAAGCTGAGCCCGATCACGAGAGCTGCAAAGCTTACCCTCGTGCCCCTGGAAGTCCTGTGGGTATTTATGGATCTGAGTGTTTTTGTAAAGGCAGCTCCCTCCCTCAGACAACCTAGTTCTGTAGGAGTCAGGATAGGCCAGGTTATGTTGTGGTAACAAATAAACCCGAAACCTGAAACGACGTGATGCTGGCTTAGCGGCAGGGCGCTGGCAGCGACGCCCAGCAGTGGAGGCTGGAACGGTGGGGATCCGTGCGACGCTGGTGGGATTCCGTGAGAGCCATTCGTGGTAACTCGGCAGGACAAGAAGGAGACGGGCTCAAGGAGGAAGGCCCCGTTTGCACATGGAAATGACAGCAAACATGGGGATGTATCCAGAAATTCAGAACTTTGCAAGGTTGGAAAGTCAGTCGCTTCCAGAGCCAGAATTTTACAAGCTTTGTTGAGACGAAGGCCCAGTGCCGTGCCTGAGTGGGGGCACACAAGGCAGAGATCAGAAGACGGGTGAGGCCTGGCTGGGAGAGCCCCTGGTGGCTGCCGTCCATGTGGCAGATAGGCACGAGAGCAAATAAACCTGAACATTTCTGCTGGCTCTGTTAAGCCACTCGTGGCACAGTCTGGCGTGGGCTGGGTGGTCCTCCTCCATTCTGAGCCACACCAGCGGGGACATGAGGCCTCCAGGGTTGCCATGCAAGGGGAAGGGAGCTCCGGGGGGTGGGGCAGGGGCTTTGCAGGGGCCACTCCTGCCCACATACCCCTGGCCAGGATGCAGTCAGATGCCCAGGAAGAGACAGCAGGACTGGGCTCATCGCCTTGTCCCGTCTCCCTTCGGTCACACTCTCGTGGCCACTCCAACCTGATGGCATCCAACCTGCCTGGTCTACGCTCCCGAACCACGTGGCATCGATGACATGACACACGCCGCTTTTGTGGCTCTGACGCAGTGGGTCCCTCAGCTTCAGGCAGCTGGACGTTTGGTGTCCTCTGTGTGGAATGTCCCGCCGTCCAACATACAGGTGCACACGCCCGTACGCGTGCACGCCCACGTGTGCCCATACACGCGCGTACCTCCCCGCTCGCCTCCCTTGCAGCTTGGAGCTTGTCTCGCCGGGGAGGTTCTGGGGTCCCGACGGGGGTCAGACGCCGGCTGTCTGCGAACTACACCCATCCAGGCTTGCATGGAGAATGCAAAGTGGAACACCTGGTGGGAAGGGAGGAAATCGGGAAACGTGGAACTCCTCCCAAGAGAAGGCCGCGGGTGCTTCCACCAGCAGGCGGGCAGACATGCTGCGGAAACTCAGCAAAGCCTCATTGTCGCGGGAAGCGCGAGCACCTGAAACAACGGACTCGAGGACGAGCGTTTGCCTTATCCTACGCAGTGGAAATACTCTTCGGTCCGAGATAAAAGCTTTTGGAAATCTTGATTTAGAAAGTAAGAGCCAACACATTCATTTAAACAAGAGCCAGGGTGAGGAGCTCGGACACTGGCTGGGCTGGGACCCTAGCTCCCACCCAGCCCCGCCTTTCCCATCCCTGGTGCTGCCTGGCTGCCCCACCCCCCGGCGGTCTCCCTCCCTCACCGGCTGCCACTGCCCCGCGTGGGGCTCAGGGCTATTTTTTTGTTCTGTGGGCAGATGAGGGCCTAGCTGGGTAAACAGAGCACAGGTCTGCCTGTGGCTGAGGTCAGGGCGCACCTCGGGGAGGGCAGGGTCCCCCTCTCCATGGACAGCTCTGAGGACCCACCCTTGCAGGGGTTGTGACGGGCCCCCCAGGCTGGGCTGCAGGGATGGGACCTGAGGGGGCCTGGCAGGCAGGGAGGGGGAGGCTCCCCTCCCAGAGCCCAGAGGCTCCGATGCCCCGACACCAGGCAGCCCCGGGGTGCCCAGGGGGACCCCGACAGCACCAGGGCTGAGGCCAGAACAGAGGTGGCAGCTGGCAGATCTCGGGGCTCTGTTTCCAATCAGCCGGTAGCTGGTCTTTGGCTGACGCCCAGCCGTTCAGAGTCTCCCAGCTACTCCTCTGGCAGTTTTCGTTTGGATCCTTATGGTCTGAAGGTGACCTAGCCCCGGTCGGAGTGTGGGGGGTGGGGAGTGGCTGGCTGCCACACGAAGGCCCCCGGGGGACCGATGCCAAGCGGAGCCTCTGAGTAAGGTCTGGCTGCAGCTTCTGGGGAGTCCAGAGGGGCTGTTCTGGGAAGGGTCACAAGGAAGGCCTGGGAAGCCAGTGAGTGCCCGGGCCGGGGAGCTGGAAGGGCAGCCGTGGGACCTGATAAAGGAGGGCTGGCAGGGATGCGGCGAGGGGTGTGGGCTGCTCCTGCTGGCACCCGGGCCTGTCTCTGAAGCTCAGGAGTGGGTCAAAGCCTGCAGTACGGTGCGAGTCCTCAGGTGACCCCGGGGGGGGGGGGTACTTACTGTTACGTGGCCAAGATGGACTGCGGCCCGAGGGGAGCAGGGCCGGGCTGCAGGGGCATTCTGCGGACAGGAAACGTGGGGCCGGGCATGGGCCGTCCTCCACCGGTGTGCCCCGGAGCCCAACCCCCAAGCCCGCCACAGGACCATCCCCCCTAGGCAGAGGACTCGGCATCACATGGCCACACTCGAGAGCAAGGTAACTTAAAACATTTACTCTGAACAACCAAAGGGCCCAAGAAGAAATCGCAATGGAAACTTTAAAACACTAGAAGCAAATGATGTTGAAAAAGCGGCCTTCAGACCTTGCCGGGGTGCTGGGGAAGAGGCGTGGGGTCTGGGCGCACACCCGGGACTGGGGTCCAGGAGCTGAGCCGTCAGCCGCAAAACCCACCAGTGGAGACAGTGGAGGGCAGAAGCCCGTGAAGTGGCGGCAGGGAGGGGTGCAGTGGGGAGGGTTCCCAGCCAGCGACTTCCCGAGAAGGCAAATAAAACCAACAGTCTGGCAAGTTGGGTCACGAAAAACAAAAGCAACGAGCCATGTTAGGAGGAAAGGGGGGACAGGACTGCAGGTTTGGCCGGCGGGGAGGTGGGCGTGGGACTCCGCTATCCGGTGGGCAGGTTCTGACCGATCCGAGGTTGGACGTGGTTGCTTGTGGGTGGCCCGGGCGGCTTTGTGATAACAGCCCCTGAGGCCTGCTTTCCAACCCCGACAGCAGATTCTCCAGGTCTCTGGGCACCAGCCAGGGTCCTGCGAGCCCGCCTCAGACCCCACAGGGGAAGGGCTCAGCCCCCAGGGCGGCCCCCACTGGCGGCCCCAGTTGCGAGTCCAGGCCGCGTTCTGGAAACTGGGGGGTTCCCGTGATCCCTTCTCAGGCTCCACCATGCGTGGAGTGGTGCACAGAGCTCAGGAAAGGGCTCCGCTTGCTGTTACCTGTTTATTAGGCTACGACTCAGAAACAGCCCCACGGAAGGCCCCCACGCGTTCTCCGGGCGCCCCCCTCCCAGCACCTGCACGTGTTCACCGACCAGACACAGCGGCTCTGAGCCTGCCTGGTGGTCCCCCTGGGTGGGCGTGGTCATAACCTGGGCGAGTGACTCGATCTCGCGTCCTCCCCCTCCTGGGGCTCTCTGCACACCGGTCTCTCCGGAGACCAGCCTCTGTCCCGAAGCCGCCCGTCATCGCAGGGACACACACAAGACACTCTCACTACTTCGGAGTGACAAGGGTTTTAGGAACTGGGTGCCCCGAACTGGAACGAAGACCAAATATTCACTTGTAATCACGTCACTGGCCACCCCTCGGTCTTTGACAGGATCCCTTGCAGGAAAATGGTCGTAAAGATCACGAGCTACTGGCAGAGTAGTAGACGGGGTCCGGTCTGTTGTCATGCCCTGTGAGGACATCTCCCGGGCCAGCGGCCCAGGTCTGCAGGCTTCCGCGAGGCCCAGCCAGGCTCTGAGGGCGGGAGCACAGCTGGCCCTACACAGCCGGTCCTTGCGGGCTCCCGGAGTCGTGGGGCTGAGAGGCGGCGCAGTCTCCTGCTTTCTGGACATGATCTGCAAATCCCTGTTATTCGTCCCCAGACCCTCAGCTACTACCGTCCTTTCTCTCCATTTGTGCCTTTTGGAAGGGCCCCCAGGCCCGGCCGCCAAGCTGCCCTGCACGAGGAGCGCCTGCCCTCCGTCCACTCGTCCCAAGTGCCAGGCAGACAGCTGCTTTCACCGCGACCCCCGCTCTGCCCGATGGGGTGAGGGCTCGGCCGCCTCGGGAAATCCGTGCTAGGTTTAAAAACTTCGCTACTGTTCCTGGCTCGGGGAACGCCCTGCTCTGACCCTGGGGGCTGCAGGCCTGTTCTCGTGGACAGGTGCACCCAGGTGAAGCAGAAGAGTACCGTCACCGTGCCCGAGGCCCCCAGCGGCCCTTCCCCAGACCCGCCAGAAACACGCACTGTACGGGGTGGGGGGCTCTCCGTGAGTCCCAGTTGTGCTGCGTGTGAGCACACGTGCGTAAAGACCTCGTGCTGTATACCACCGCTGCTTTCGCTGCCCGTTCCCCTGTGTTCCCCTTCTCCATCACTTGAGTCCCCTGAGGGGTGGCTCTCAGACGCTGGGGCCTATGGAGTGAGTCCCTTGGGCTGAAGAAATGACGGTCCACCACCCAGATCAGGCTCTGTCTCCTGCTCCAGGAGCACCCTGAGCACTTGCGTCCACCACTGGGCAGCCCAGCCGGGCCCAGAGTCCGTGTCCCTTCCTGCCAGGACCCATCCATGGCCCCGAGACCTCGAGGGTAGGGTCAGCGTCACCAGCCAGCTGTGCTCGGGGCTTCCCAGCAGGCCCTCGGCGCCCGTCTCTCTCAGAGGCAGATGGAGCCGCTCTTCTTGGCATCTGGTGCCTCGGAGGGCCCTCGAGGATCTGTCTAGGCTCCACCCACCTCTGCAGGGCCACCCCCACAACAACTCCTCCTCCAGGGAGCCCTTGGGGATATCTGCCTGAGGATGCGGCACCTTCCAAACCTGGAAGGAATCCTTGCGACGGGCATCCACACGTCCTCTTCTAGTGCACGGCTGCAGTTCCCACGGTCGTTCCCACAGGGCCGTGCCCCGCACAGGCACCCTTTAGCAGGCCTGGTTCCATCACTGCCCACCTGACCATATGGCCGGACCGCTGGCCACTGCCCACGGCAGCAGAAACCAAACGTGGGGCTTCTCCCAACTGTTCTATTCTTCCCTCACGGCTGGGAACGCAGCATGCAGGGCGGCCCACGGAGCTGATCGGTGCCACCAGGGCCTTCTAAACAGAGCCTTGTCTGTTCACGTTGGACCTGCGCCCATGACCCAGCAGCTCTCTGTTGGCTAGGGAGACCTGTCCGCAGGGCACTGTCCAAACGGGGGTAGAATCCGGCCACTCCTACCACAGCCCCGGGGAGGAGAGGCTCCCTGTCCGCACCCCCTCCCGGCACTGCCCAGCGGCACGGGCCGCCTAAGCCACCGCCATCCCCGCTGCGCCCGTGAGAGCGCTTCTCCTGCATCACGCGAGACCTGAGGTCACTGGGGCAGCTTCGATTAGCGTCTGATAACAAGGTGATAATGCCCCTCAAATGGAGATTCTCCAGCTCGAAGTCCCCGCGGCTGTGGCTGGGAGGTGCCCACAGGCTCTTGCTGCAAACCCAGGCCGAGGGTCCACCTGGGGCTGTGGCCAGAGAAGGCACCTGCTTCTATGCCATGTGGCCTCAGGCCCCATGGACGCCGTGGGAGGGGTGGGGCTGCGTGCGCTGTTTGCCAGCACCAGGTGGGACACCCCCAGGTGGACGTCCATCCCCAGAACACAGTCCGGGTGAAGAGGAGACAGCTCGCATGGGGCCTGGCACACGCTGCAGCTCCCATAACCCAGCCTGCTGTGCACGTAGCCTTCTCCAGGTCCAGTGGCGGCTGGGTCAGGCTTGGCCGTGGACGTGCACATGGCCTTCTCCAGGTCCAGTGGCGGCTGGGTCAGGCTTGGCCGTGGACGTGCACATGGCCTTCTCCAGGTCCAGTGGCGGCTGGGTCAGGCTTGGCCGTGGACGTGCACATGGCCTTCTCCAGGTCCAGTGGCGGCCGGGTCAGGCTTGGTTGTGGATTTGGTGCCACAGGGCATGTGGCTCCTGCATCAAGGAGTCCGGGGGGCTTCTCTTCTGCACCCCAGTGAGGGTGGAGCGCAGGGACCCCGGCCCTCCGTCAACCTTTATCTGGACCAGGCGTCTGATTATCGCTCCCGGAACTCCCGGGTCTGCTTCTTGTAGTGATCGTTGTTCCTGCTGCTCCCCTCCCTCCACGCTGGGGTCTTGGTGGGTCAGCAGCAGGGCATCCGTCCCTCCCGCCCGCCCAGCCTCGATGGTGCTCTTCTAGAGCCTTGTCCTGTCCCACCCATGTCTGTTTTATCCGCTGATTTCTTAACAACCATCTGGAGATTCCCGCCCCCCGCCGAGTCGCTGGTCGGCAGAATTTCACTAAACGCCCTTTTCTTTCCTCTCTCTGCACCATCGCAGAGCTTTGCTGGTTGTTCTCTGAGCTTAAAAGGCAGGCCGACCAGGACGGGGCCAGAGGGGGCCGCGCATGGCCAGAGACCAACGGTCCCCTAACGCAGGACCTGTGAGACTCGGGGCGTCCTCGTCGGGGGACGAGGTCTGCAGCTGGAGGGGTGCTTTCAGCACTCCATTAGGCAGGAACGTGCTTGCTTTCGGGAGGTGTGTGCGCGCATATGTGAGTGTGTGAGTGTGTGCGAGTGACTGGAAACACAAGGGGAGGCCTGGGGTGGGTATTTGTCACGTCACTTTTTTGGCTGCCTGTCACAGAACGGCCCTTCTGTTTTGGAGGACCCCCCCTTTGTTGGTCTTGGTGGGGGCTGGGATTTTGAGCCGCACAGCCTCAGGGCAGTTAGAGCACTAATGAGAGAGGGGGTTCGGGCGTCCAGGGGAGCCGCCCGGCTACCGGAATTTCTACAGTGCCCTCTGCACTCACACCAGATGTCCTGCCTCGAGTACTGACACCTGTGAGCACAGTGTCCCTGGAAGTGTGAGATTTCTGCCTAAGAGACGGAGGTTCCCAGTGGACCACATGCAGCCACAGGGGCCCTTGAAAGCAGAGCGCTCCCCTGCCGGAGGGAAGGGGAGGTCGGAAGCCCTCAGCACAAGGACGGGCATGCCCTCGCTGCCTTGGAGGCGAGGGCCTCTCACGCGAAGGAGAGGACGTGGTCTTAGGGAGCATAGGACTGTCGCCGCTGACGGCCGGCAAGGAGGGGACCCTCGGTCCCACAGCTGCACGGACCCGTGTTCCTCCCACAGCCCAGCCAAGCCTGGAAAGGGTGCCCCCCAAGCCTGCAGCACGTGGGGAGCCCAGCCCGGCTCAGCCCTGGGCTCTGACCTCGTGAGACCGGGCAGAGCGTCCAGTCAAGCCTGCCCCGTGGCTTCTCCGATCTGACCTCTTCCCAGCCTGTCCCCACGGGGTCTGTGAGGGACCCCGATCCGTCTGTCTGCTGAAAAGGAGCCTGTGTATCTGGGCCGGCCCCCCTCCCCTCCCTCCACGATGTGGCAGAAGACACCTCACATCCTCCTTGTAAGGCTCATGTTTGGGCCGGCTGAGCCTCTGTGGGCACACAGGTGGCGGGATGGGCGGTTCCAACGGTGTCAGTCGTCCTGGAGCTGCAGAGGGCCCCCCGAGGGTCCACTTGCACCCAGGCGGCCGTGGAGAACATCTGCTTCAGTTGGGCGCTAAAGCGCGGGGCCTCCCTGGGAGCGTCTGAAGACACTGGGCTCCTGGGGCTGGCAGCCAGGGGCTCTGGGAAGCAGAGGGGACCGTGAGAATGCTCTAGAATGCACTGGGATGAGGCAGGATGCCTGGTCTTTATGGGGAGTGGGGTGAAGGGAGGCGGCTCCCTCTGGGGCTGTAGGGGTGCCTGCAACTCTTCAGGCTCCCCCCTCCCTCTGTGTGGCCAGCCAGCCCCAAAGTCCCTGCCCTAGAGAATCAGCCTGGGCTGTTGGTCCAGGGGTCCCAGCAGCCGGGGGCAGGCAAAGCCATCGGGGAATGGGAAGGGGCCGTGCCCTGTGGCCTGTGAGCCAGCCTGAGTACCTGGCCTCCTCCACCTGCTGCTGGCCTCTGCCTCTTGGGGGGTGGGGAGGGGGTGGCAGGCAGGGGCCTACCTCCGGTTCAGGGTGTATTTGCCCCTGCGGTCCAAGCTGCTGCCAGAGCGAATGGAGAACCAGAGAAAGGCACTGAGCAGCATCGCATACACCTGGGAGGGAGGAGGCGCCAGCATCAGCTCCAGAGGCTCCAGGGGAGGGGTGCCCTACTCCTAGGAGGGTATGGGCTGCAGGGCTCCAGGGGAGGGGTGCCCTACTCCTAGGAGGGTATGGGCTGCAGGGCTCCAGGGGAGGGGTGCCCTACTCCTTAGGAGGGTATGGGCTGCAGGTCTCCCAGCTGTCTCGGGAAGGTGGTGAGGCAGGTACTGTCACCTCCCAGACGGCCTCCCTGGGGTCAGCAGCCTCCTGCCTGGCTGCCAGTGCACGGGGAGCCCTGGCGTTCCCCGAGGCCAAAGACGCTGGCCTTCCATTGGGGTGGGGGATCTGCAGGTGGAAGGGCAGGAGGTGGGGAAGGGGTGCGGAGGGAGGGTGAGAGTACCATGGCGGCGAGGCCGATGCCAGTCAGGATGGAGACGATGTGTCCGTACGTCCTCAGGGAGCTCCCGATCCCCACCAGGCAGTCCTGAGCAGAGGGCACCCGCATGGCACCCACCCTGGCTGTCCCTCCCTGCCCAGGGTGAGGCCCTCTCGTGCCCACCTGGGCCAAGTGCTAGGGTGAGGGGAAGTCAGTGGGGGCTGGGGTGGTACACCCCACCGTCCCAGAGCTCTGGGGAAAGGCATCACACACAGGCGGAAACCAGAGGGACGAGTAGGTCTCCATGGGGACGGAAGGCCACTGCCCCGGGTCCAGCGTGTGCCTTTCTTAGGCGTCCGCTGAGCTGCCTGGGTTGGGGCACGGGGCGGGCTCCCCCGGGCACGCTGGGTTTCCCTTGCTCCCTGGCCCAGGGTGAGAGGAGGGCAGAGACAGAGCTGCTGGAGGGGTGTGGGGTCCCGGGCTGTCCCAGCCTCCTGCTCCCTCCCCGGCTCTAATGGGTCCCCAGGGCCTGGCACCCGCAGAGGCTCTCTCTCCAGGAAAAGGGAGGTGACAGTCCCATCTCTGAACCACTCAGATGGTGGCATTCGATTTGGGGGAAGACAGCATTTGGGGCAGGCCCAGTGGGACGTGTGGGATGCTCTCCTGAAGGCTGGGATGGGGAGGGAGAGGAGGCTAGCCTGGCGTCTGTCTATGCATCCGTCTGTCCACTGTTACTGGACAGGGTCTGGGCCCTCCAGCCTCCCTGCTGCCACCTGGGCCTCTGCTGCAGCTGGAGTCCTGTCCCTGCTCACACGTGGGCCACAGGACTGACCGTCTGGCCTGGAGGTTGGGACCTCGGGCTCCAGGGGCAGCTGGAAATGGTCCCAGGAGCCCTGGGCCACAATGCTGCAGCCTGGCCGGGGTGCCCCGTGGGAAAATGTCCCCTGATCAACCCCTACTCCCCGTGTGGCCACACTTCCGGCTGGTAGGCAGCCTGGGGGCCTGATCACCATCCAGGACACCATCCCAGCCCCTCCCACACCTCCCCCAGGGTGGCTCCAGCGTCCATGCCCACCCTCTGTGGCCTTTACGGTGGGGATCCCCCATTCTGGAAGGCCGCAAAGCAGTCCCTCAGCCCGCTTTGCAGATGGGCACCTGAGGCCTCTCCCTGGGAGGCCTGCACTCTTGGCCCCCTTCCAGGCTTGCTGGGCCCTCCCCCACCCTCACCCTTCCTGTGCGCGCCTCCCTCTGGGGCCAGGGGCTGGTTGGCTCCCTCCCTTGCTGGGCCTGGAGCCATTTGCATCCTCCTGTCCGGTTGTTGGAGGGTGGCCAGGAGCCTCTCGCCCAGAGATAGGGGTGGGTTTGTTTCCTGGACAGCGGGGGAGGGGAGCCGGGAGGGGGGAGGGCGGGTGGGTGGGGGAGGGCTGATGGGGTAGCTGGAGGAGGTGCCAGGCCCCTCTCTGGGCCAGGCCGAGGGGAAGAGGGGACTTCCCTGCCTCTGCCTGCCAAGGACCCTCCCTCTCCCTTCCATGGAATGTCCTTCCGGCTCCTTCCCGAGGAGCCCCCTCCAGACCAATGTCTGCCTTCCACCCCCCTGCGCTTCTGGAGGCTTCCGAGGGCAGGCCTGGCCTCGGGGAGCCCCAGGCTGGAGCTGCGTGAGGGGGTGAAGGAGCGAAGGAACGGAGCCCAGGGCCAAGTCCAGCCCTCACTGCCGCCTCCAGGAGCCCTGCAGCGGGTAGCTGGGGTTTGGGGGAGGCGCGGGGAGGGACAGTGCAGGGTCCGGGCCTCTCCTCCTCACCTGTCTGGCTGCCTGCTCTCCCCGACACAGGCTGGCCTCCGCGTCCCCCAGGAGGCTGAAAGGAGAGCTCTTGCCACAGCACAGGAACTGCAAGAACGTACGAGTGACGGGTTTGCAAGGTGGGCAAACGGGGGAAAAGTATAGGAGGCCACCGGCGGGGCCGTCCAGCAGCGCTGCCCCGAGAAGCCAGGGCCACAGGCTGCGTGAGGGGGGGTGGCAGGCACCGGGCAGCCCGGCCCTCCCAGCCCCACGGCTTCCCCATAAAAGGAGGGCCCATAACTGTCCACCGCCTGCTGTCGCCACAGCCGCCGGCCGCCCGCCTCCCGGGCTGTGACCCTGTGGCCACGGGGCCTTGCTTCGTGCTGTGCTGTCACCGACCTGAAGTTCTTAATCAGTTTTGGACAAGAAAACTTTTCATTTTGGCTTGGCCCCCAAATTAGGCAGCCAGCCCTGCCCAGGTCAGAGGGAGAAGACAAGAGGTCTTCGTGCCCCCTCCCCACTACCGAGAGGGTGTCAGTGGCCTGTGTCCTGGGACCCCTGCTCAGCATCTGGCCTGAGGCCAGCTGACTCTGGGGGGAGGCCACCCCATACCCGTTTTCTGGGTTACGGTCCACCCGGGGAAGCTGAATGTCCTGGAGCCGCCCGGCGAGGGGGAGGCCACCCCCAGGGCACCCAACGCTCACCGTGTCCTGAATGGCCAGGAGCTGCTGCCGCGGGGTGCTGGACAGGCTCCTCACTGCCCGGTCATACAGCAGGTCGTAGGTGTCCAGCATAGCATCCTCCACCTGCACCGAGAGCATCGTGGGAAGACCTCCGAGCTGCTGAAGCCCCTCCCTACAGATGCGGCTCCCCAGGGGCGGGGCTGGCCCACATGGGCCACCCCCCTCCTTCCACCGGGCAGAGCCTGGGTCTCCTGCGAGGCTGATCACCACAGCTCCCCAGACTTCGGCTGTGCGGGCCCCTCCCAATAAGAATGACCATTACTGCCCCAGGCCCGTGCTGGGGCCAGGTTCCTGGGCGACACGTCAGAGACCCGAGCCTGCGGCCCGCCCCAGCTCTGGTCTTCTGGGGTATGGAGGGCCTAGCTGAGGGAACGGTCCACCCCCATCTGTCGATCTGGGTCTGGGTGGGATGGGGAAAGCCAAGAGCCGGGCCTGGGTGGAGAAGGCTGGGAGGAGCCTCCTGCCAGGAGTTCAGCTCCCCAGTGATGGTCTAAGTGTCTCCCTAGAACCACCTGGTGGGTTCCAGAAACCCCGGACAGCTGGGCTCCAGGCAAGGCCTTTGACCAAAGGAGCCATGGGCATCCAGGGCCAGCTCTGGGCAAACAAGGTGGATCATGGGGAAGGACGGCATTGATGGGGGCTGGCAGGGCTCTCCATTCACTTTGTATCCCGGCATCACTCAGACCTCATGGCCTCCACCCTCCTAAGCACCTCCTTCCGCCTTTGCTCATGCTGCTCCCCCAAACCTAAATGCCCACCCTTGCCAAGTTAGTCCCCCAAAGACGAACTGGAATCTCACCTCCTCCAGGAAGGCTTCCCTGACTGCTCTGGACTCAACAGTCTCCTGGCATAGACCAGGCTTCTTTGCGCCCCCCTTGCCCTCTGATGCCTCCTGTCCTCCTCTCTTCTCAGAGACCCTGAGCACTCACTCCCTTACCCCTTTTCTCACCTGGGACACAATAATGGCTGCTCAGGGCTGCCCTCAAGGGCTGGGGGTGAACCGATGCCCATGCCTGCTCTGGCCACTCATGTGGGGGTGGCAGTCCTGCTGGCAGCTTGGGAGACCGGGGTAGGTGGGCCACAGAGGCTGTCTTGGCAAGCCGTGTCCAAGGCCGCCATGCCTCAACAGGACCCAGAGGCACTTTCATCCCAAACCCCACCCCCACTCCTGGCCCTAATTGACCCTCCCATGAGACATTGCACTGCACACCATCCCAAACTGGGTCAGCTGGTTTCTAGCCAACCCTCTGGGAGGTGGGCAGTGCCCTGGGCTGGAGAGCAGGCGTCAGGCTGGCCACCGTGGCTGCGGGGCCCGGCTCGGGGCCCTCTCTCTGCCTGTTTCCTCAAGTTTGAAAAGAAACTGAGACCACGAAGGCTCCGTGTCCTCGTGGGAGGGGTTCCGGGGAGGCTGGGGGCCGAGTGGAGGGGGCCTGGGGTCAGGGGGCAAGAGGCTGAGACAAGGAGGCCGGCTCACACCACCATGCTGGTTCCATCCCCCCACGAGGGCCCTGCGCCCTGAGGCCAGCTCTCACTACCGGAACCTTGGCATAGGAACAACGTGCTGCCTTGGGGTCAGTCCCCACCACCCAGAAGCTGGGGACACGGCGCCTGCTGCAGGCAGAAAAACAGGTCCTGCAAAGCCACGTCCCTCACCCAAGACCCCCCGGGCCTGGCAGTGGGGCCCAGGCTGGACTTGTCCCACAGGCCTGGACACCTGTCTCCCCATTACCGGGCTTGGGGGTGCTCTAGGAGCCTGAGGCCGTGTTTCTCCAGGAGAAAACTGGGGTGGACCAGGGGCTGTGGGAGGCCACCAGGCCCTGCCACCTCTGCGTCCCCTGCCAGGGTCCCCCTTCCTTAAGCCTGACTTCCAGGACTCCGGGGGTGCCCCCCAGGATGGATTTGGAGCAACAGAGGTGGAGAGTGGCAGCTGGAAAACGCTGCGAGGGGCGGGGGCACCCCCTCACCGCCCCCCAGGGAGTGCGGCCTGGTTTGAGGCCACGGAAGAACGTGGCCGATCCCTTCCGACTCCGTTCTCTGGCTTCCCGTCAGTAGGGCTGCCCCAGGCCACTGTCAGGAACCCATATTTCAGGATATCATAGGGCAGATTGTCCAGAGAGATGCAGGGGGACAGCGGGGGTGAACGGGTTGGCCCTTGGGCTCTCTCTGGTCACCCGGTTGCCAGCAGGACCCTGGGGAACAAAGGAGCCTGGGGCTGGGATCTATCTGGGCTGGGAGGGTCCCCAGGCTCAGGTTCCTGGGAGAGGCCCAGGGTGGAAGACACCCCCTCACGGCAGCCCAGACACCTCCGCCCTAGTCCCACTGAGCCCTTCACACGCACTGTTCCTGTGGCATGGCAGCCCCTGGCGGGTCTCTGAGCCCCCCACCGGGGTGAAGGCAGCTGGTCACCTGAGGGTACCGGGCGGGGCTGAGCCCAGACAGAGAAGCCAGAGGTCCCGCACCCAGGCCACTTTTGTGCCGTCAGGGCCTGGACACACACAGGCCGTATGGGGAGGCAGATGGAGCCCGCCAGGCCTCGGGCCCCGGGAGGAGGAGTCCCCAGCCCCCATCTGCAAAAGCTGCAAAGCCCCAAGAACTGAACCCTGAGAGCCAGTCGGAGCCTGGACCGGATCAGGATGATTTTGCAGGGGATGGCGGTGGAGGGGGGGCGGGGGAGGCGGGGTAGGGACAGAGAAGAGGCCCAGCTGGGAGCTGTCTGACTTCAATCCCCCCTTCTCAGAGGGGGACCCAGCTGGCCCGTGGCCTGTGGCCCCTACACGGCCCCTCCGCTACAGAACCCAGGATCGGGGACTCCAGCTATAAACACAGTGTGTCAGAGAGGAGCGGACGGGCTGCAGCCGTCCCAGGGGAGCCACAGGGGGCTCCAGGGCACCCTGGCAGCCATCTCAGCCGGGCCCACTCACACTGTGACCCAGACCTGCAATGGGCCCGATCTGTAGCCGGGAAACACGAGCCTGAAATGCCAGGCTGGCTCTCCTTGGGCAAGCCTGCTGGCCAGCCCCACTTGAGGGCCCAGGGCACCTTGCACAGGTGCCAACCCCCTCCAAGAGCCTCGCAGCCAGAGGAAATGTCACAGGGGAGTTACCCCAAATGGTGCCAGGGTGGCGGTGGGCTGTCGGGAAATCCTTGGACAGGGAAGGGAAAAGAGGCATTGGCTCAGGGCCCTGGGTGGTGGTCTGGATCCTCCTGGATCCCCCTGCCCCGGTTCTGCCTGTGTGACCTGGCTCCCTGCCCCCTGGGGCTGAGTACCCCCCTTTGCAGAACAAGGGCATGACCGCTGTGCTCGGCCTGGTGACTCAGCCTCACGGACGCCAAGGCGCATGGACGGGGAGAAGCGAGGCCCACTTCTGGGCACGCGAAGCCAGGACCAGAGAGGGTCATCACACATCGTACGCGGTACGACCGGGCCCAATGTCCTGAACCCCTGCCCTCTGCAAGCCTCTGCTCCCGCATGACCATTGTGGGGGGCGGCGGTGCAGGCGACAGAGAGGCTGGGCCGCTGGGGACTGAGAAGCACAGGGAAGAAAGCACCTGTCACTTGCTGCTCGAGCAGCGCAGAAGCAGAGGACATTCCGGCAGCCTGGTCTTGGTTTTCCTGGGCCGGTCCTTGCAGAGCACATGGAGAAACTGAGGCCCAGGTTGAGGAGGGACTGCTGGGGATCACGGAAAGTCAAGGCAGACAGGGTCTACGCAGCAGAGCTCTCCTGTCCCTCTCTGCGGTCCCACCTGCTGGCCCCTTGGCTTCCGGGCCGCCCCGGGGGTCTTGCCTGGGTCTGCGCTCTCACGGGATCTTGTCCACGGCTGGGGACGGGGGAAGGCCTGTCCCTCACCCCTTTGGCCTCAGCCAGGGAGCAGCTGGGCTAGGGTCTGGCCCCTACACGCGATCCTGCCCGGGCCCTCTCTCCGAGCCTCTTGGGTTCCTCTGCCCGGACAGGGGGTCTGGCCTTGACCCCCAGCCCTGGTCTGGGAGGGGGCCGGCTCCACACATGCACTGGCCAGCCCCGTCCCCCAGGCAGGCTCTCAGCTTCATCTCAGGGCCTGAATTCAGACAGAAATTCTGGAGGGCCAGGCTGGGTCAGTGCCCAGGCCTGCGGGCTTCGAGCCCTGCTCGTGTATGTGCTCTGGGGGCTGTGGCCCTCGTGACTGAGTTAGCCCAGAGCTAGGGCCTCCCCTGACCCCCAAAGTGGGATGAGGGCCCCCTCACACCAAGTCCATGGACACCCTGCTGAGCCAGCAAGCACTCAGAGAACATCAGCTGAGCGGATGGATGGATGGATGGACAGATGAAGGAAGGGAGGACAGCACCACCTTCTGCGGGGTGGGGGGCATCCCCACCATGACCATGGGCATTACTACCCCAGTCACCACCAATACGGAAGCCCTGGGAAGAGCCTACATGGGGGCGGGACCAGGAGGACAGCCAGCCCCCCCACGCCGCAGGGCCGCTCCTGCCCCAGGACTGAAGGGCGGCTGTCCTCCTGGGGACGAGGCCTGGACGCTGGCAGGGCCCAGTCAGGAGCGCAGTCCTTCTGGGCCAGCTTCCGGAGCACTGACCCCTGTAATCAATCCCTCGGGTGGGTGGGGACCCTCCTCTCTGGGTGCTTCATCCCCTTTCCAGCTCCAGGACCCTCTCAGGGCCCAGCAGAGGGCAGGGCTGAGGGGCCTGGGGTGAGGAGGGCGGAGGCCTGCATCTGCTCCGGCTTCCCTGGGAGCTCCGGCCCCAGCCCGGCCCTGAAGAGACCCAGCCCTGTGCCCCCCTTCAGGCAGAGGACGTTCCCCCCAGAACGGTCTCTCCCCAGTGGAGGGGCGACTCCCTGGCCCAGGTACCCTTGGCTGTGTGATGGGGGGCGCTCACCTGGGTGGGGCTGTGGAATCTCCAGAAGGCCGCCTGCGCCAGGGCTCCGAACACCAGGGCAAAGCACAGGAAGCCCTGAGGCAGAGGAGGCATGGGTCACGGGGTGCAGCCCGCGGGCCACCTGGTGAGCCATCCAGCGAGCCAGCTGCAGGCCGTGCCTGGGTCTTCCCCGCGGGCTGCTGCCCCCCCCCCCAAGGGGGAGACCGACTGTGGGCTGCGGGCACACTCTTCCCACCCCTTCTGGCCCATTTTGGGAACTCTCCCCCTATTGCCCATCCTGGTTCACAAGGGCACATCGATGGCTGAGCCAGGTCCCCTCCCCCCGGGAGGGAGGGAGTCCCCAGGATGATGAAAGCCTCTGCGCAGTGGGGCTGCTTGGGGGTGGGGGGAGGCCTGGGAGAAGAAGACACATCCCTTTCTAGGAGGGTCCAGGCGGACGCGGCATGGCTCTGGGGCTGCCCTCTGCCCTGGCCCGGGTGTGTGGGGGGGGCTGCAGGTTCCCAGCAGAGACCACCCGATGGCTTTTGCCTTCTGGGAGGGGCGCCAGAATCTACAGCTGGGGAGCTGGGGCAGGTGGGGCACCCCAAGGTAGGGTGAGCCCGTCTTCAGACCCTGTGCAGTCCCCTGACTTAGCCCCCGCGTACCCCGATATTGGAGATGGGAGTTCTCTGGGGGGGAACGTCTTTCCATCACCAGCACCCCCACAGTGCCCTTCTCTCTGGCGGTCGGGGGTTTGGAACTGTTGAGCCCCCCGCTTGCAGAAGCCAGGGATGATACGGACTCTGCCCCTGAGAAATGTACCTCACGTGCCCCAGGAGTCTTTCGTGGGCGGTTTCAAAGGGTCATCCCAGACTAGGAGCCCCAGCTTATATGCTGCCGTGGGTGGGGAGAACCCTGCCTAGAGCTTGGCCTGCTACCTGCGTGCTGCAGACCTGCAGACCTGGGTCTCCCACCGAGTCTCCTCCCAGAGCTCCGGGCAGCTCATGGGGCTGCTGGTCACACAGCCTCGGTGTCCAGAGGACCGACGTGTCTGCGTCACCTCCTCCCACAGGGCCAGATCTGTGGGAGCACCGCTGCCCTGGGCTCCGCGTCCCTGGCTGGGTGACACAGCACCCCTCCCTGGCCTGTCCACAGCCCGGGGCAGCCTGGGGCCGGGTTCTCCCCACCCAGGGACCTCCTCGTGAAGAGTGACACCCAGGAGAATCGATGACCAATGGAATGGAGAGAGCCCCCGAGACACCTACCAACACATGGATACTGGCTGGGCCGTGTCCCACCAGACGCCGGGAAAGAGCGGGCCACCCCCATCAGCCCCTGCTCCTGTGCTGGCACAGGGGCCTCAGGCTTTGCTCAGGGACAGGCAGCCCCTGCCTTCTCCTGATCCCTCCTGTCTGCCCAGGCGCCTGCGGGGCCTTGGTGTCTAGGACAGACTCCTCCCTCCCCCTCCTCCTCCTTCTCATCCCTCTCCCTCCTTCCCCTCCCCCTCCTCCTCCCTTCTTCCCTATCCTTCCTCCTTTCTCCTCTTCCTCCTCCTCCCTCTTCTCTTCCTCCCTGGCTGGCTGAGGGCCTCCTTCTCCATCTGGAAACCATCGCTCAACACTGTCTCCAGGCTGGAGGCCCTGAGCCAGCTCAGGGGACTAGCATTTTCCAGAAATCATTTCATTCCTCAGGAGAGAGCAAGTCCCCTCCCTACCTCCCCCCTCCCCCCTGCAGAGAGGGCCTTGGGCGAGGCCCACTTCTCCTCTGTCCCCAGGGCCTGCGCGGTGGAGGCCTGCTGGGTGCGGCTGGGCCCAGCCCCGCATTTTCTTGCTCCTTGTAAATAAAATACGTAAATAAATCAGCGGCTCCTGCTGGCTCTGCTCCGGCAGCCCTGCAGCCCGGCAAGCTGGTTCATTTCCTGCTCCGGAGGGCTGTGTGGGGCGAGGCCGGAGGAGGTGGGGGCAGGAAGGGGCGGGTGGGGGACAGCAGCCAGGCGCCCGGTGCTTTGGGAAGGGTCTTCCTGCCTGATGGTCCCTCGTATGTGCCGCTACACGTGTGCACACACACAGACGTGCCAGACACCACGGGCACGTGGACACGCACACGCGTGTGTGGGCAGCTCAGCAGCACGGGCCCCTGGGGGCCATGGGGCTGGGGACCAGGACGGGGTCTGGGTGCAGCAGGCGGCTCTCTCACGAGCGGTCCGCAGGCCGTCGGGTGGGGCTGGGGATGCAGAAGCCAGACCCCCACGGGCCAGCGCGGGGCCCCTGCAGCATCTGGGCAGGGAAGCACAGGGGCAGCTGGGGAGGCGGGCGCGGGAACCTGGCCTTGGGAGCACCTTCCGCCTCCTGGAGCTCCTGGCTTTGGCCCAGCACCATGGCGTCCCCTAGTGGCCATGCTGCCGCCCCAGTGCCAGCCTCTCTGGGCCTGGGCTGGCCCTGCACCCCTCTGGCAGGTTCCAAGCCTTAGGGCTCCGCTCTAGGCGGACGGTCCACCTGCCCCGTCAGCTCCCACTGGGCCTCCCCTCCCTCCCTGCCTCCAGGCCAGCGACAGACCGCACTGGTTTCTCCCACTGGGCTCTCGCCCACACTGCCAAGCCCACAAGCCGGTGGGGAGGGGGGGTCCCAGTTAGGGCTGGAGCTGCCGGCTCTCACGCTGGCCGCCCCGGGGGCTGCAGCTTTAGGAGGTGACTGTGTCCCCGCTCCTACAGATGTTTACGAACCAGGAGAACTTCCATGGACACTTGCTGACATAGGCTGGGCCTAGAGCCCTGCCTGCCCTGGGGGCCCAGAAGGCTGCCCTCCGTGAGCCCAGGGGCATGGGCTCTGGGGCTCGATGCCCCGTGAACCCCTCACGGGAGGGGTGGGGTCTGCAGGAGCAGAGGGCTGGAGGCAGGAGAGTGGAGGTCTGGTGGCTGGAAGGGACTGAGGGAGGCTGGGGGGTCCCGTAGAGCTGCCGGGAGACGGTGAGGTCAGGAAGCTGAGGGGACTAGGGTTTAGAAAGGCTCCGTCTCTGCCCGGCCCCAGTGACTCGTGCTCTCTGGTTCCTCTTGCAAATCGAAGAAGCTACGCTCCCACTCCCGGGGGGAGGCAAGAACCTTAGTCGCTCTCCGACTGTCGTCCTGGGCCCCTGGACACCTGCTACCATCTAGCAGGATCTGAATCCCGAGCGTGTCCCAGGACATCAGTGTCGAACAAACCTGGGCAGACGCTGGCATCAATGCCCACTGCTGTCGGTGATTTGTGGAGTAACCCCTAACGTCCACCTGTCACTCGCCTTCGATCAGACCCTTCTCTGGCTTCCTGAAGGAACATGTTTCCTGGACCCCTTTCCAATGTAACCCCCCAACCCCAAGTGACAGAGAGGCTCCCGGACACTCCGTCTGGGACTCTGTCCCTCACTCAAGCTGTTCAGTGAGCTCTCTGTTCACTTTTGATCCTGTGTGAAGCCAAGGACCCTCCTGGTTGGTCCTGTGGGACCCCCCCTGGGGCCTTGGGCCCAGCCTGCCTCCATCAACGGGACTCTGTCCCGAGCTGTGAGGAGTCCCAGAAGGCCCCAGGCAGGGAGGGCAGGTGCCAGGGGATGGCGGGGGTGCAGGTGCGGGAGCCCAGGGCACCAGTGAGCCCAGGTTCTGGTAGGAGAGGAGGGCCTGTGCCCAGAGTGGGCAGGACAGATGGGCCTCGGAGGAGGGGTTGGGCGGGCAGGCCAAGCGGTGGGACAGGCCCATGGGAACGAAGATGGGCCCAAGGGGACGAGCAGGAATGGGGGCAACAAGGGACCACTGTCCCTTGTGGGGCGAGGTAGAGCCTTCCCACAGCTGCAAAGGAGCAGTGCGGGCACAGCACAAGCCCGACAGGTGACCTGGCCAGTGGAGGGGCTTTCCCCACATCCCTGGCTCAGTAACAGGAAAGAGAAGCCGGTTCCCAGAGCCTCTGGTGCAGCAGAACCAGACCCTCCCTGTGCCTTTGCCAATGGCCCCCAGGCCTGGGAGGGCCGGCGTTGCCTTTCTGGCCCCCCGTGGATGAGGGGGTAAAGCGGGGCCTGGCAGAGTGGCCCTGGTTGGCCCCGGTGCACGGAGGTCCTTGCTGGCGCACATCCTTTAGGCCTCTGTTTCTGCGAGGACACTGTGGGGGGAGGCGGGCTCCCTGGGCTCTCCCCATCCTGCCGGCTCCTGATCCCATCCCAGAGGCTGGGGCACTGGGGGCAGGGAGAACTCACCCCAGCCATGAGTCCCCCGGCCTCCCTCACAGTGGCCGCAGCGCCCAGGACAGCACCCAGGGTCAGGAGCCCGGCCAGGCTGATGGCTGCATAGAAGGCTGGGTGGGGACAGAGAGGAGGAGGGTTAGGGGGGCCCCGGATAGGGGTCCCCAATGCACAGGCCTGCATCTGAAATCCACCCAAGGGTCCCCTCAGGGGTGGGCTTCTGGGAGCTTTCAGTACCCACCACCCACTCCCTCTCCTCCCAGTACTCGGAAGGCAGGAGGGAAGGAGGAGGCCAGAGGCCCTGCCCCCCACTTCTGCTTCCTGTCTGCCCGGAGATATCTCAGAAGCCATGAGGCATGTGCAGGGTGCTCGTTCTTATCAGGCCAGGCCCAAGACCCAGGCTTCCTGCTCCAGGATCCAACCTTCAGGGTAAAAACCCGGGGCCTAAGGGCCAGGAGGCGTGGGGCTGGGACCACAGCCTGACTCTCTGGGCCTCAGTTTCCCCCATAGCTGCCCTCCTTGCGTCCTGTGCTCTTGCCTGAGTGCAGCCGGGTCCAGGCCCCTTTGTTCCGGAGCAACCCGTCCAGGACACTGAGGCCCTCTAGATGCCACCTGACACTCCCTCCTGTCCCCAGGTTCCCAAGACCGGAGGTGGAAGCACGGGCTGGGGCCCAGACCCCCAGCTCTGCCCAGGGCAGAAGGACCCCAGGGTGGCCCTCTTTGGCCCCACGCCCTGCCTGACCCAGCCCGGCTCCACTAGGAGGCCCCCACCCGCCCAGCCCGGGATGCCTCCCCAACAGCCTTTGCACCTGAAGCCCCCTACCCGACAGGAGCCCCCTGACCTTACTTACCCCAGCGGTGCACGGCCTCATAGGGGGTCCTGTCTGAGGACGCGTGGCCGATGACAGCAAAGTGGGCCCCGAAGTAGGTGAGAGCAGCCAAGGTGGCCATAGACAGGCCCAGGAGCTGGGGGTGGGGCAGACCCAGAGTGGGGGGGTGCTGGACACACAATGGACAAGGCCCAGGAAGCAGGGTCTGGGTCTCCTGGGTCCCCTGGCCAACCTCCCTCCAGCTTCATCGTCTCACTTGAGACAGGCTCAGCTTTGGGACTTCTGGGTGTTTCTGTAGGGTGGTCTCAGGGAGGCCTTTTCCCAGACACCCAGCCACACACACAGATACACCAACAAACACACACACATACCCCACCCTCCCCCCATGCACACGCATTCATTGTGCAGCTTCTCCAAGGACCCAGAACCTTGGATCATTCTGTCTGCACGGCCCTACCAGCCCCCTCCCCCTGCCCCCTCCGACACCAGTTCACCAGCCACCCAGGTCCCGTGCTGCCTGGCGGGGCCCGCAGGGCATCCTGCCCAAACAGCCACCTGCCAGAGGTCCACCGCCAGGGTCCCAGGTGCATGTCCTGGGGGCAGGATGGGGACAGCAGGGTTGCGTGTGTGTGGGGACCACAGCACTAGAGGTCCCCTGACACGGCCCCCCACCCCACAACACCCCTCCCGCCCGACCAGCCTGTTACCAAGACAAAGAAGCTAGTGACCAGCATCTGGCATTTGGCCACCCTGACCCGACTCCAGGGCCCCATGGTGGCCATCTCTCCTCCCTTCTCCTCTGCCCTCCTCTCCCCGCCCCTCCCCGCCCTCCCCGCCCACTGCGGTTTCCAGCTGGGTGGGGGCCTCAGGCCACAGCTGCCTGCCCAGGAGGTAGGCTGCTCTCTCTTCGTCAACACCCCCAGAGAGCGGAGCCCCTGGCTGCCCCTGAAGACACGGAAGACGGGCAGGAAGGTAGGGGAGGGGCAGCGAGGCCAGCTCCTGCCACCCCTGCTGTCCCCAGCCCTGGCCCAAGGCACCAGGACTTCTGACGGTAGGAGCCCTCTCCCCGAAGGGCGTGGCCTGGTTCTTGGTGTGGCCGCAGAGCACGTCCTGGGAGGATGTGGGAAGAGGTGGTGAGTAGAGGCGAAGTGGCCAGATAGGGGGTGAGCTTCTTGTCCTGGGAGTATGCAAGCAGAATCCTGCCGAAAGCTTGATCCTTGGGGGAATCTGGGAGACAGGATCGAATCTGAACATCATTATTGAGGCATCATCCTAGGAAACACCATCCGAAATGTTCTGTGACGGCGACATTTTGGAAAGGTGATTCAGAGCAGAGCTGGCTGGGGGGGGGGGGGCAGGATGGGCTGGAGCCCTGGTGCCCTAGTGCCCAGGTGGGTGTCAGAGGGAGGCTGTGTCAAATCATGAATCTGTCATTAAACTAAACCATGCAGACCTGAGCACAGGGCAGGCCGGACTCGGACAGGTGTGGGGCTCCATCCCATGGACGGGACACGTGGTGAAGCCACTATCTGGGTTCAGTGTGGGCCAGTTTGGACCCCTGGGCCACTGCTGTAGTCCTTGGGGCAGCAGGGATGACGGGGGGAGGGGGGTGCTGTGGGTGGGTGGCTCACCTCTGGGTTGCAATCGCTCCCCTTCTGTCCTCTTCTGTGCCTCCCATGTGGGGTCCTCCTGGACACGGGGACCTCAGCAGGGGAGGGGGAATGCCCCAGATAGCTGCAAGTGAGGTGATCCCTTGGACTTCTAGGAACCAGCAGCTCTGGCCATCTCTTCCCTCCCTCAGCCAGGGCAGCTGGGACCCCTTGTGCCTCCCACCCTGGTCGCCACCCTGGTCTGCAGGGGCATGAGGGGGTCTCGGAGGGCAGGTGTCTGTGGACTGCGCCAGGTAGATCCACGGTTTGACCCAAGCAGCAGCAAGAGTGAAAGTGGGGGACCCCGGGTACGTCGGGGCAGGACGGCAGCCCACCCTATCCCACCAACACCCAGGGGCCCACGCTGGGCACATAGCCAATGGAGTAGAGGAACAGGTGCCGGAGCCAGGACACCTGCTGGCTTGGACAATCGCAGACACTGTGCGTGGATGGGAGCCTAGACCCGCCCCTCAGGTGCGGCTGTCACAGAGACTTCCTGCCCGAGACCGCGGGAGGGAAGGCTGCACCTGATGCGCCCCAGCCTGGTGAGCAAGGCCAGCATCACGGGCACGAGTCAGGTGGGGAGCACGGGCCGGGACGCAATGCGGTGGGGAGGGCACTTCACTCTGGGGTCCTGCTCCCAAACCCACAGCCCAGTCTGACCGTGACACACGCACCAGACAAACCCCATCTGAGCGCTGTCCTACAGTGTGCTGACCTGTTCCCCTCGGAAATGTCCGGGTCATCACAAACTCACAGACACGAGGACCCAATGTCCCGTGGTGCCCTGCGTGGGAACCCGGGACAGAAGCAGGCTAGGAGGGAACAACTGAGACGCTCGGAATACAGTGTGGGCTTCTGTGGATGGTAATGGGTCAATAGCCACGGATTTGTTGTGACACGTCCCATAGCCGTGTCCGATGTTGGTACGAGGAGGCTGGGTGTCGGGTACATGTGAATTCTCCGTACCGCTTCTGCACTGGTTCTCTAAGTCTAAACTGTCCTACAGTACATTGTATTTAAAACTGTGATTTTGTCCAGCACCCCAGTCTCACAGCACGGAGGGGAGCAGGCACTTTGGAGCTGGCTCTGCCTGTCCACTCACTCAGTGATGTCAACTACCTACCTGCCCACCTGTCCACCTGCGCCTTCACCCACCCACCCTTCGTTCACTCGCTCCCTCTCACACCCTTTCATTTTGTTAATTCTTGCAGCTCTTCCTTTGCTCACTCGCTCCCACCTGCCCTCTGCCCGCTGCCTCAGTTTACCTAGGAAGCGGGGTGAGGGGATATTGGCACTGAAGCAGATCCTTAGCACTTGGAGGTCACTCTGCCTGGGCCAGGAGGTGGCAGCCTCTCCCCTCCTTCCTGACAGCCGTCCAGAGGGAGGTCTGCGAGAGGTGTCCCCTACTCCATCAGCAGAGGCCGGGGGCGGGGCAGCAGAGCGGACTTGCCCACCCAGGGAGAGAAGCAGGTTAGCACCTCAGTGCGCCCGGGGCACCGGTGACTCGTCACCTCCCTGCAGCCCTGTGTGTGGGGCTCTGCCGGCTGGGCCCCTCACCGGGGTGGGGCTGAGTGCCATGAGCTTTGTGGGGGCCACACGGAGACCTGAACAGCCTCTGGCCTTCTCTCCTGCCCTTTGCCCTGATTCTGAAATGTTTCCCGGAAGCCTAGACATGTCCCACCTGGGGCAGCTTCGCCTGGCCCAGGGAGGGGCTGGAGGCTCTCCTTCCTGACTGGCTTAAGTCTGGGTCAGCTGTGTGCACCGCATTGGACCCCGTGTCCCCCAGAAGTGCCCCCCCCAGGTTTGCAGGGCACATCCTGGCCCGGACACTCAGCAGCTGAGCCAGACGCAGGCTCAGGGCTCTGGGCGCTGCTCTGTGCGCCCCGGGACTCTGGCGCAGAGCTTGTCCCATGGAGGGGCGGGGAGGGGCCCGGGGAGGGGCTCTGATGCACACAGAGGAGTTGAGAGGCAGCATTACCTCCCAAGTACCAGGGACAAACTTTGAAGGGGGTCCCCATCCTGCTGAGCAGCCCCATCAGCAGGAGGGCCCGGGCATCATGGAGTCCCTGCCCTGTCCAGGCTGCCCTCGTCACCTGGCTGAGACTTGGTGTCTAGTGACTGAAGGAGCAGACCAGGGTCTGGAGGCCCCCAGGGTGTGGGAGCAGGACGTCCAAACCTCCCCGGGCTTCCCTGGGTCAGTGGAGGAAGTGGAGGCAGGAGCCAGCAGCCCCCACCCTGGACCGAGGCCTCACCAAGGAGCATGGACTGGACCCTCTCCCCCTGCCCCGGTGGTCCCCAGACCCTCCAGGCTCCCTTCACAGCAAACGTTTCCAGCCCACTCCTGGAATTTTCTTTAACCAGTGGTGGGGCAATGTCCGATGGCCAAAGTGGCGAAGCGCCCAGTGCCTCCTGTCCAGGGCACGTGCCCCCTTCAGTGCGTTTCCCTGAATCACCTCCCTGCCATGTCGCGGGTCGTGGGTTGGGGGACGTGGGTCGGGTGACAGGTGTGGCCGTGTGGCTTGTGCTCAGAAGTCGTTCTGAGAACCACGGCGGAGTCTGGGGTCTGCCGGCACACGCGGTGGTGGTGGGCGGGGGTGGCCCGGGCTGGCTGCAGAAGCAGAGTGTCTACACCACGGCCCAGGAAACGAAATCCCAGCTTCCGAGTTATGCCAGGGATCCCCGGTGGTGTGACAGAGCCCTGGATGGTGCTCTCATCCCCTCCTGTTGGGAGCCCCCCATCCGGCCGCTGCCCACCAGGGACTTCCATGCTCCCAAACCCAGCAGACACCCTTCTGTCCTCACCTTGGCCCTGGCACGGCGGCCCTCAGCGCTGGGGACCCCGGAAGTCCTCGTAGATTGGTGCTGCTTCCCAGTCTCCTGTTGACCCCCCCCCATTGTCCCAGGTGTGGAAATACTGGGGTCCCCGGGCTCCAACCAGGCCCCTTTCTCTTCTCACTCTGCTCCTTGGGTCATTTCATCAACTCCAGTGGCTTTAAATGTTAAGGAATCCAAGGACTCTCCAGCCCCGCCGTCTTTCTCACCACACACGGGACAGTCAGAGGGTGTTTTCCAGCTGACACCTTCCCCTAAGTCCTTCCAGAGCCAGAGCCCTGATCCCCGTGCCCCAGCGCAGGACCAACATGACCCAGTGGCTCCTCCAGAGTGCTTCTTTCTGAGACGGCTGTACAGAACACACAGCATAACATTTCACGTCTTAACCATTTATAGGTGCACAGCTCAGGGGCTCTAAGCTCATTCACGTTGTGCGGCTGTTTCCACCTTCCATCTCCAGAACTTTCCATCTTCCCAAATGGAAACTCTGTCCCACTGAGACACCTCAGCCCTCCCCTGGCCCCAGTGCCCACCGTCCACTCTGTGCCCCTGAGACACCGACCCTCATCCCCCTCCCGGCCCCACCACCCACTGTCCACTCTCTGTCCCCGTGAGTCTGATGGCCGTGGGGACCTTGCATCAGTGGACTCCAGCAGAATTCCATCCTCTCCTACCATATTTGACTCACTGGCAAATCGTAAGGGTTGGTTCCTCTGACTCTGGCTTCTCTGGCTCAATGCAATGTCAAGAAGGCTTCTTACATCACACCCTCCTCCCCTGACTTGAGCCCATCATCTCCGGCTCCTCTGGCCAGAGCCCTGGAGGCCAGGCAGCGAATACAACCTGGAGTTGGCCGCTAGCCAGTGATGCCCGCAAACCAAGCCCGTCTCTGCCCACTAAAGGGGGTCAGATCCGAGGGAAGACCCGCCAGTGCGATAAACTGGGACCGCTGACCCCCCACAAAGTGTGTGCGCACGCACACGTGTGTGTGTGTGTGTGCGCGAGCACGTGTGAGCATACACGGCCCCCTCCCCCCCACCCCCTCTCTTCCCTCCTCCTCCCCTCTCTCTCCAGGCATCTGCCTACAAATCCTACTCGCCTCAACCTCCCAGACTCTGATCTCCAGGCTCAGGAGACCTCCAGGCTCAGCTGAGAAAGCGTGGGGCTCACCGCTCTGCTCGACGGATCTGTCCCTGCCAGTCGTCCACGTCGGAAAACAGTTGCCGCACATGTGTCCCGTGCTCTGGCTGCTCACAGTGGAAGGTGAATGTGGTGCGAGTCTCGCCATCACGGCCAACAGAGGGGCCTGGCCGTGCTGACTTTGAGCACCCGGTTGCAGGTTTCTCCAAAATGTAAAGTTAATATTTTGCCTGTGTTGTTTACATTTTGTGGGGACAGACCCTGAAACCGTGACTGTTGTCCTCAAACTGCTCCTCACGTGTCTTGGCATCACGTGGTGATTGACGCTCAAATAATCGTTACCACGATGCTTGCCGAAGGACCACTCTCCAATTTCACTGTTCCTCCTGCATTTATTAGTTGGAATTCTGCGAGAGAGAGAGAGTGAGAACGAGCTTCTTCTCCTCCTCCTCCTCCACGAGTGAGCACATGGATTTCAGGACGGACTCCTGAATCTCTGTTTCATGCGATGGGTTGTGACCTGTTACTCTCGTTGATTTTGGTGCCAGACAGGGCTGGTAGGAGCCCCTTCAAGCTAGCTCCTCAGTCATTTTGATAAATTCCCACAGGTTTTCGAGCAGCTTCCTTACTTTCCACTACATGATGTTCCAGGTTCATCTTGGACGTTCCCTTCCCCAGCTCTGGAGTCAGCCATGGCCCCAGGAAGCTCTGGATCCTTCTAGTGGAGAATGGTATTTAAAAGCCAAGATCTGGAGGCTGGGTGCACAGTGCTATCTGGGCATCAGCTCTCCAGGGTGGATCAGCTGGGAACTCTCTCTCTCTCACACATCTACATCTCATGCTCTGCCCATCCTTGTACATTAAAAATCACAACTTTACCGTGATTCCCATGATTCAAGCCCAGCACTGCAGGGTCTGTACTAGACTCCCCTGTCCCACATTTGTCGCTCCTTTCTCTGACTGCGGCGCCTGGCTTCCATCATCCTCAACACGTGCACCTCATTCTTCCCTGTTCACGTAAGCGACCTCCTGACCTTGCTGGCGTGTCCTCGTCCTTGATCGCCACCCCAGCCTCCTCTCCCCAGCCTGACTGTCTCAAAGGAAGGGAACCAATAGATATGTTTTAAGCAAATAAAAGAGAAAGAAACACAAGCCCCTCCCCTGTTCTTTGACCGCCTGGGAGACCCAGACCAGGCCAGGCATCAGCCCTCCCCCTATGCGCCACCAAGCAGAGTCGTGTCATTTCGGGAGGAACGTGAATTCCTGGGCAGACCTACCAGAAGAGAGAAGCCACGGTCTGACGCTCATGCAGCATTGGGAGCAGAACTACGGACACGGATGGGCCAAGAGGTTCAAGGAATCCAGACAGAAGCCCGCGCGCACAAGGGATGGTGTTTGTGACACAAGGAGGGGATGAGAAGGCGTATCCCGGGGACCGGGGGCCAGCAGCAGGCGTGGGAAACACGGCCGCTGAGCGACACCGCGAGTGGGCACGTGGCAGCTCGGGCACCTCGGTAGACGCATCAGTGAGGTGAGCCATCCCCCGTGGGGATCAGGGGTGGTTCAGGAAGCTGAGAGGCGCGGGGAGGTGAGCACAGATAGGCCGATCGGACAAGAGCACCACACGCGGACAAGAGAGAGGAGAGCAGGAGATGCTCAAGGAAAGAAGAAAGTAAGGGCCTCAGAATGAAAGAAGCACAAGCAAGGCCTTTCTGGAGCCCATAGCACAGATGAGGAGGAAGCCACGCATCCTAGTGACACTTGAAAATGCCAAAGTTCTGGAACATTCTGGAATAACCCGCAGACCACCTACAAGATAAGAATGAGATTCATAACGTTCTCCTCAAGAATTACATGAACAGAGAGTTATATTCTGAAAGCGCAGAAGATAAATAACTTGGCGAAGAGGATTTTATCGGGTATAATTACTATGTAAAGATCATTTCAGAAACAACAAGCCTCAGCATACCTAGAATGTTTGTCACAGAAACACCCACTTTGCCCACAAAATTCTCAAACAAGAGAAATAGATCTTGGAGGGTGCACGGAGAGCCGCGGAAGGTGGGGAGGGACCAGATACCCGCTCACAAGGCCGCAGTCACCCAGAGAAATCACAGTAAGATATACACAAGGCACCACTTATCATTGTAACAAAATCAGTATCTCAAAATTTCAGTCCTCCCCGTGGAGAATCCTAGACTCAAACGAGAACCCTGGTCGATATTGTTTGGAGTAATAGACAAACATCTCATGCGAGGATGCCTTCATAGGACAAAGGTTCTGATCTTCCTCAAGTTGACCAAGACGTCCAGCGCAATCCCGAGCACATGGTCAGCTGGGAGTTTGAAATGCTTGACGTACTTACTCCGCACTGATAATGGAGTACAGACGTCCACCAGAAGGACAGTCAGCTTGAAACAAAGAACAGCACAGGGACTTGCCTGCCTGACATAAGGACTTAAGAGGAAGTCTGATGTAAAAATCCCAAACTGCATGGGATTGCCACAAGAACAAAGACTAAAGCGGACAGCTTGGAGACAAATGCCTGTATACATACGTGGATCCCATGCTTAAAAATACTTCTTTGTTCACAGGAGCCTTTCTGTGAACGGGAAAGCCATTAAATGAAAAAACTTCCCATTACTTTAGAGACAAAAATTATGATGTGCTCCATTCCAACCCAATACGCTCCTCAAGCTCCCACAGATAAAATAATGTATCAGTTGAGGAATAAAAACAAATGTGTACAAAGAACATATGGATTTTAAAAATCAGCTTGTCAATTTCTACAGAAAATCCTGGTGGGATTTTAATTGGGATTGTGTTGAATGTAATGATCAACTTGGAGAAAATTAATATCTTAATATTGGATCTTCCAATCAATGAGTACCGGGTATCTGTCCATTTATTTAAGTCTTTTACAATTTCTTTCATCAGTGTTTTGTAGATCTCAGTGTACGGTTTTGAATGTCTTTTGCCATATTTATATCTATGTATTTAATATTTTTGATGTTATTGTAAGTGGCATTTTGAAGTTCATTTCCCAAATGTTCTTTGCTGGTCTCCTGCAATACAATTCATTGTCTATATTGATCTTGTATCTTGCAACCTTGCTAAGCTCATTTTAATTAGAATACTGTTTTAGTACATTTAGTCAGATTTTCTTCATAGGTGATCATGTTCTCTGTAAGAACGGTTTGCTCTTTCTTTCCAATCTGGATGCCTTTTGATTCTTTTTCTCGCCTTATTGCTCTGGCTACAACCTACAGAACAAGGTTAAATAGAAGTTTGAGAAGAGACATCCTTGTCTGGTCCCTGGTCCTAGAGGGAGGGCATCCAGTCTGTCAGCATTAAGTTGGACGTCCTTTATCAGGTTGAGAAAAGTTCCTTTGATTCCTAGTTTGTTGGGATTTTGATCATGAATGACTACTGGATTTTGTCCGATGATTTTCCTGTATCTGTTGAGATAATGATGTGGTTTTTCTTTTTAAATTTAATGTTGTCAATTAATTGAGTTGATTTTTTGAATGTTAAACTGCGTTCCTAGAATAAACCCCACTTGTATATTGTTGGATTTGATTTGCTGAGGTTTTCCTTAGAAATTTTGCATCTATGTTCATGAGGGATATCAGCCGATAGTTTTCTTTTCTTGTGTTGTATTCGCCTGACTTTGGTACTGGGGTAATACCTGCCTCATGGAATGAGCTGGGAAGTATGCTGTCCTTTTTAATTGTTCTCGATGAGTTTGTGTAGAACTGGCTTTATGTGTTCCTTAAATCTTTGACAGAATTTACCAGTTTTGCCGTCTCGGCCTGGAGTTTTCTCTATAGGAAGTTTTTACTTTACTATAATGTACTGTAAACTTACGGGGCTATTCTGGTTCCTTATTTATTCTTGAATGAGTTTTGGTAGTTTGTGTCTTTTAAAGATTTTGTCTATTTCATCTACATCAATAACCTTATTGTCCTAAAGTTTCGTAATATTATCTTATTCATATAATACCTGTAGAATCTACAGTGATGGAGTATCTATCTACCTATTGATCGATATGTATCTCCTACTGGTTCTTTCCCTGGAGAACCCTGACCAATAGAGATTTTTGCACCAAGAGTGATTCTAGAGGAAAAGGACGCTAAGGACGACTTCTCTGAATTGGTTCTGGGGTTTCTGGAACCGGCTCTCCAGTCTGATTGGATTGTTTGGAAGATGTGAGTGACTCCATGGCCAGTAGCGAAGACTGCACGGAGAGCCCATGGCATGATCTGACAACAGGGATGCATAAAACCCCTCCGTCCTCCGAACCAGCCGCTTACAGGAAGCCAGCAGCTGGATTACTCTGAACCTTGTGGAAAACCTGACACGATGACATCGGTTGGCTGCTCCTAACGCTGCTGGACAGAGCGGTTCAAGAAAAGGATGAGCTCAGGAATTCGAAGCCACAGGAACGAGCTAAGAGCCTGTGTGTGCCCTGCCCTGACGGAGAGTCCTGTGCGCTCCAGCTGCAGGGCGGACGCGCTCAAAATCCGATGCACCCGCATCCCGTGATGGGCGGAACTGCAACGTACCCTGAACTCCCAGCCTCGCAGGGGTGTCTGCTGTGAATGTGAGGGCACTGACCTGGAAGACTGGAATCCTGTAGGGTGGGGTGGGGATGAGTGGGGCGACCCTGGAGAAGCAGGGGATCCTGCACCCCTAAACTTGGACGAGTCTGCTCTTCGGTGGGAGATGTCCCCCCCCCAGAGGGCAGGGGCTTTCACACCCCCACCCCAGGACCCACACCCACCGCCCCTCTGCTTCTAGAGCCAAAACTAGACTCAAGTACCGGCAGGCCCTGAGGGCGAGGAACGAAGTGTGACTCCTGCAAGGGTGCGCTGCGCTCCGAGGGCACGACGGGGGCTTCTCATGCCACAGACAGAGGTCGGGGGACACCTGTGGGAATGGGGGGACGGCGCTGGCAGGGACCTAAAGTGGGGCCAGGCCGAATTTAACGTCAGCAGGGATTCGGGATTTAACGTTGCAGCGTGGGGCCTGATGAAGGGCTCTCACAGTTCGGGTGGCTGAAACCCGGACCTAAAAGTGGCCTGCGCTAAGGGGCCAGAAAGGCCTGACCTCCCCTGGCCAAGGCTTAGGGAGGTTGGAAAACTGGAGCGGATTTGCTGTCTGAGATGAGCTCACCCCCACACTGCAAGGGGTCAGAAGACATGACTTTCATCAGAACCTTGGGGAGTAAATCTGAGAGGGGTCCCGACATGAGCGTGTCACCACGACGGAGAGGGGCCCGGGGCAGGCTCTTCTCTGCAGGCGCACCTCTCGGGGGAACTGCAGCCTCTGACCTGGGAGCCTAAAGTCTGTGAGAGCGATTGGGTCCCGGGGGTGCGGCCCGTGGCCACCAAACACAAGCCGGACGTGGTCCCCGGGATGGATGGCAGAGTCCAGGCAGCAGGCAGCCCAGTCTGGCTCGCAGACCCCCGTGGGGACGGCTGCTGGATCACGGCATTCCTAGAGGGAAGTCGATGGGGCGCCCCCGGATCTGTACTCCGTCTGTAGGAGCAGACACGTCCTGGGTAGAGCGAGCAAACATCCCCCCTGAACCCCGACAGCAGAGACACACGGCCCCCACTCCAGTCAACTCTGAGGCTCGAGCCAGTTCGCGGACCCAGACCTCTTGCTTGGAGGGAGGGCCTGGGGGCCCTGCTGGTCCCCTTCTCCCCGCCTTCCCCAAAGGACCCTCAGCGTTCACCAGGGTGACTGTGTCCCCCGGGAGGTGGGGGGGGGGATAAGCGGACTTTGGGGACCGCGGGACCCCGGCTCTGAACCGACCCCGATCCCCAGAAGCCGCAAACGCCCCTGTCCCCAGCAGGTGGGGCGGGGCTCGTGCAGGCCGGGCCATCGATGCAGCCCTAGCCCAGGGCCCCCTTACACTGGGGGCGGGTCCCGATCCCACCGGGCAGGGGCCCCTCCAGCTCCCAAAAGCGCAATTGGCACAGACACCCCGGGCAGCTGGCAGGCTCCCACAGTGGTTCCCTGAGCATGGAGGGACAGCAGTGATGGTGGGAAAGGCCACGTGGTGCCACCAGAATGGCCTCTCCCCAGGAAGGGAGTCCCCGTAGGGCAATACCCTGTCCCTGGGGGTGGTGAGGAGGCTGGGGCCTCCCCCAGGATGCAATTCCCAGCACACCCCTGTCCCCTCGCCTGTTTGGCCTGTGCAGAGGCAGGCAGGTCCTGGGGGGCAGGACAGCAGCCCGCCGTCCGCTTCTGCCATCCCAGCCCCACCTCAGGGGCGACCGACTCAAGGCCTGGGTTGTAACTGAACTCGCACGGACGTCCGTCACTGGCCTGCCCGCGCACTCCCGCCCTGCTGCGTGGCCGTGCTGCCGGCGGACCCAGGGGCCAGGAAGCCCAAAGCGCCCCAGACTTCGCGGTAAGACATACGCCAGAGGGTGGGAGATAAATCCAGAAGAAGTCCGGGGGCTTCTACTTCGGCGACACGTTTAGGGGCCCAGGGGTGCGGGGCCCGTCGAGATGTGTCACCTAAGTGAAGGATGGCTCGACGCCTAGCGGCCTTCTTGGACTCTTGGACTGTGGGGTCGACTAGTCCCTCGTGGGGGGGTGGTACTCCAGCCCATCCAGAGGGACCCCCAGAGCCGCTAGTTTTGCGTGGGGCCCAGAACGAGAGACGGCTGGGCCAGGCCGCGTGACCCAGCAGAGCCCCTGGGCCTGCAGGGTCGGTGTGGATGGAGATGCCGGCCGGAGCCCTTAGTACGGGCCTTTGGGATTTGGGGGCAAGACCCTGACGTCTGTCCCACGTGACTGCTCTCTTTTGAGAAACAGCTTTGTGTCTCGTAGAGGCAGAACGCTCGGCCGCAGGCTACCGAGTCACCGTGCCACCCGGACTGCTCCTCGTGAGCGGCGAGCTGTCTGAGCCACCAAGCCACAGCGCTGGGCACACAGCACCTGTCATCCCATGGAAGTGGTGTGTGCGTGGTCAGGCCCACGCAGGCCCTGAAGGCACGAGTAAGTCCCATGAACAAGTGGCCCAAATGACTACGGCCGCCCCTCCTGCTACACGGCTCCTCTCTCCCAGCCTGGCCTGGGGCCTGGGGGGGAGTCCCCTCCGGGCAGCTGACGGGGGAGAGAAGGCTCGGGCCCGGCTTACAGATGGGTCTGTCCCGGGCTCAGGAGATGCTACCCGGTGTGGACAGCTGCCACACTACAGCCCCTCCCTGGGATGTCCCCGAAGGTCATGGTGGAGGGAAATTCTCCCGGGGGGCAGCACTTTGGGCAGTGAGCCTGCTTGTGCACCGTGCTCGGAAGGAGAAACAGCCAGACGTGAGATTACACGCTGATTCCTGGGCTGTGGCCAGTGGTTCAGCTGGGTGGTCGGGGACTTGGAAGGACCATGACCGGGAAATTGATGACAAGGGAATTTGGGGGAAGAGGTGTGTGGACAGGGAAAACAGGGATATCTGTGCCCCGTGTGAATGCCCACCTCAGGGGGAGCTCGGCAGTGGACTTCCATCTTCAGGAGGGCAGGACGGCCCGTTCTGGGGGTGCCAGGCAGCCCCTTTCCCCAGCCACCCCAATCACCGACCCCTGGGCTCCTGCACAAAGTGGCTGCGGTGGCAGGGGTGGAGGCCACGCATGGCTCAGCAGCAGGGATGTCGTGCAGCAAGGCGTACCCGGCTCTGGCCCCCACTGCGTGCCCCGTGTGCCAGCGGCGGACACCCACACCTAGCCCTCACCCGGTGCCTGTCCTGGGGCAACCAGGCAGCCCAAATGACTGGGTGGTGGGAAGGGCCGGGCTCTGTTCTTACTGGAATAGACACTTACTCGGGATACAGATTTGCCTTCCCCTCATGCCGCACTTCCACCGAGACATCGTGGACCCCTAGAACATCCCACCCGCCGTCCTGGTGTCCCACCCGCAGCTTTGCACAGGAGCTCAGTCCACGGCAAATGAAGTGGGGACGTGGCTCCACGCTCACGGAACTCACTGGCCTCACCGTGGGCCCACCATCCTGTAGCCGCTGGCTGATAGGGCAGTGGAATGGCCTTTGAAGGCTCGGTTCCAGCCCCAGCGAGGTGGTGGTACCCTGCAGGGCCGGGACGGCGGGCTCCTGAAGGTCGTCTGTGCTCTGAGTCAGTGACCGACATATGGGGCCACGTCTCCCAGAGCCAGGATTCATGGGCCCAGGAATCGGGGGGTGGAAATGGCCGGGGCACCACTCACTCTTACCCCTAGTGCCTCCCAGCCGAACATTCGCTTCCCGCACCCACGACCTTGTGCTCTGCTGCCCTGAGGTCTCCGCTGCAGAGGGAGGGATGCTGCCGTCAGAAGACACGGCAGTGATTCCAGTGGACTGGAAGTTCAGTCTGCCGGCCGGCCACCCTGGGCCCCCTGGGCCCCTGAATCTACAGGCAGAGAAGGGAGGTACAGTGTTGGGGGTGCGGACTGATCCTGGCCGGGGGTAAGGAAAGAAAAGTGCCTGGAACACAGCGGGTCCTGGAGGGCATCTCATAGTTGGACCACCCCAGGATTCTGGGTTGATGGGCTGGGGCTGAATCACCCCACCAGCCCTCCTGGTCCCCAGCTTGCCGGCAGCAGATGGCCGGGCTTCTTGAACACCTGAGCCAGTCTGGAACCGAAACCTCCTCCTGCCTCCTCCTGCTGTGTCTCTGGAGAGCCCTGACTGGTGCAACCACAGTGCGTCCGTGGTGCGTCCGGGGTGCGTCTGGGGACCCGAAGCTTGAGCGTCTGCATGTACTTCCTTTCCCACGGCTCCTGCTTCCCCTGCAGCTGAATTCCAGAAGGCTCCAGGCTCGCAAGTGACCTGAACACACAGATGTGACCCACGTGAGGGCTACGGCCAGAGCTGTGTGCCAGCCTGGCCCAGCCGGGCTCCCGGCCTCCCCACTCATGACTTGACCCAGAGAACACAACTAGGAAGCCAGAGCCTCTTAGGGGCAGAGACAGAGCCAGGCAGCGGCCTCGGGCTGTGTGTGGAGTGAGTGGGGGGCCCAGGTCAAACTGGCCAGCGGTCACCCTGCTCACCAGGCCAGGGGCCATGGAGTCACCTGCGCCTCTGCTGCTGCCCCCACATGGGCCCAGTCCAATCTCACAATGGGGAAGACCCCAGAGGATCCAGATACAGCATCATCGCTCCAATGATGGGGACCCAGAGCCTCCAACCCCAGACTTTCAGGGCTCTGCGCCCCTGTCCTGTGGAGCCCGTGGTGAGTTCAGACTCGTCAAGTACCCCCAAAGCAGAGGCTGGCGTGCCCTCACTGTGCACAGGCACCTGGGCTACTGTGATCACTCAGGGTCAGGGGCAGAGCTGGCCCTGGATGCCGAGGGATCTTCCTTCTCTGGGCTGTGTCCTGTTTCCACCGGCAGCCAGCTCCCGATTCTCTTTGCTGGATGTGAGCCCCTCTCAGAGGCATACCACTGTGTGCCAGATGTGGGTGGTGTCCCGGGAACACGGAAGGGGAGAAGGGCATATTTCCCTCTGGACGTGGCCCCCCAGGCATGCTGAGTGACAGGCTGTGTGAAGCAGGGTCTGAGGAGGGGGCAGGGCAGGGTTCCAGGTGATGTGACATCAAGGCTGAACAGGACTCCAGTGGCGGGGTGGGGGCAATGTGCAAAGGGGCTTGGATTTATCCCAAGGGCCAAGGCATGACCTCACTTGCCTTCATAAGGTCACTCCTGCTCTAAGGCAGTGGACAGAGGGGGAGGAGGCAAAGCGAGAACCCAGGAGACCAGGAAGGCGGTGGAGGCAGCATCCGAGGGCAGATGGTGATGTGGCTGGAGAGATGGCAGGGCTGGCGGACAGCGGAGAGTGAGGGAGCAGGTGGGAGCTCACACCCTGCTGCCTGAGCACTGACTGGGGAGGGGACCAGTGGAGTAATGGGCTCAGGAGAGACAATTCAGCCGTGGGGAGTTGATTTTGAGGAGACTGTGAGATGACGTCCATCGAGTGGTCCAGGTGTCAGAGACATGCGGGTCATCCAGCATAGGGGTCAGCAAACCATAGCCAGTTGTGTCCTATTGCCTGTTTTTGTATTGCCCGCAAGTGGAGAACACTTGTTACAGTTTTAAGTGGTCAAAAAAAAAAATCACATTCATTAGCTACTATCAAGAAACGTATTAAAAACCCCAGAGAGTGACAGGTGTTGGTGAGAATGTGGAAAACCGGAACTCCCACGCACTGTTGGTGGGACCTCGGACTGATGCAGCCGCTCTGGAGTTCAGCGTGGAGTGGCCGCAGAAAGCTTAAGGGAGACTTATCACATGATCAACAATTGCACTTCTGGATGTAACCCCCAAAACAAGAGACTGCAGGGTCTGGAAGAGATGGGTACACACACGTTCACAGCAGCGTTATCACAACCGCTATGAAAGGGACACCCCAAGTGTCCAGCGATGGACAAATGAATAAACAAAATGTGGTCCATCCCCACAAAGCCTGAAAAAGGCAGGATATTCTGACACCTGCCACAACATGGACACACCTGGAAGACGTCAATCACACGGAGCGACAGAAGCCAGGCACAGAAGGATACATACTGCAGGATTCTACGTATTTGGGGACATGAAGAAGTCAAATTCACAGACAGAAAGGGGAATGGTGGGTGCTAAGGGCTGGGGGAGGGGGAAGGGCTTTACCCACCCCTGCCCTACATCTCAGGCATGGAGACTGAAGAGTGGGCAGAGCCCAACAGTGTGCCAACCAGTCAGCTAGGGTGCCAGGGTGAGGGCAGAGCCCTGGCAAGGCAGCATGCTTGTGTTTGCAATCTTTCTAACAGCTTTATTGTGGTAGAATCCACATACCACCCAGCTCATCCATTTAAAGTGTACAATTTGGGGCACCTGGATGGCGCAGTCCGTTAAACGTTTGACTTTTGGTTTCGACTCAGGTCGTGATCTCGGGGTCGTGAGATCGAGCCCACGATGGGCTCCACACTCAGCAGGGGGTCTGCTTGGATTCTCTCTCTCTCCCTACCCTTCTCCCCGCTCTCTTTCTCTCAAATAAATAAATCAATAAAATCTTTTAAAATGAAGTGTACAATTCCTTGGTTTTTAGCACATTCTCAGAGTTGCACAACCGTCACTATGGTCAACTGTAAAACATCTGCACCATCTCAGAGAGAAGCTCCACACCCTTCAGGTTGTGCTCCAGCGGCCAGAGCCAGCCCTGACGTGCAGGACGAGGGCCACATGGAGAGCCAGACCCAGCTGCCCAGCCTTCCTGCTGTCCCCCAAGCCGACCCCCCAGTGGAATGCCGCTGTAGCAGCCCGCAGAGGCACCACCAGAGGATCCTGAGAAATACTGAACCATCGGCGCAGCCTCTAGAGCCTGGGTAGTCTGCTGTGTCGGAACAGGCACCTGAGGGCCTCTGGGCCCCAGACGCTGAGCAGAAGTCCAGGCAAGGATTGCCAAGAGCCCATTTGCGGGATTCTAGGGTTTTCCCTTTGACATGGCATCCATCTCCAGCTGGGGTTTGCCAACTGACCACCAGGGAAGGGCAGGGGGGCTCTGACCAGAGAGAGGAGGAGCCAAGCCTCCTGACCTGGACAGGGAAGAAGTCCGGGCCCTGATCTCTACCTGGATTGCTCCACTGGCCAGAGGTATGACTGTGGACACAGTCCATGTCCTCTCTAAGATAGCTTCCTCCTGTAACAATGGGGCCCTACCCCACCTGGCCCCAGGCAGGTGCTAGCCGCCAGGTCACACCCCAAAGCAGGAAAGCCAAGCAGACTTGCCAGGAGATCCTGCACAGTCACTGGAGCCGGTGGACAGCACAAGGACCCGGGGGGCTCCCTGGGGGGGTAATCCAGGGCCTCTCCCAGCCAGAACGGGAAATGGCTCCCGGCAGAACTCCTTTCCCAGCGGACCTGATCCAGGAGGATCTGGTCACCTTCGGCAAAACCCGGCAGGGCCACGACCTCCTGAGGGCCCAGCCACTTCCCAAGCATTCCCCTGCGGTGGGGGAGTACACACTCTCCCACTGAGGGTTCATTCTGCACACTTCCGCAGTCCCTGACCCCACAGACCCCTACAATTCTCCCCATCTGTCAGGGAGAAACCCTCTTGTCCCTCTTCCCTTGGGAGACCAGGCTCTGCCCTGGCGTGAGGCAGCTTTCCCAAAACCTTCCCCCACCAGCCCAGTCTCAGTGCCGGTCGGGTGGGAGAGGGAGGCCCCAGCCCAGGGTGGGGCGCTGAGCAAAACGGAGGCAGCGCCACGATAGCGGGTCAGCACCAAAGGTGAGGAGGGGCCAGAGCGTAAGGGGCCCAGGAGGCAGAACGTGGGGGAAGGTTAGGAGAATATGCCAAATGAAGAAGCTGCAGGGCTAGGTCAAAGCCTAACCGCCGCCCCGGGCCACAGTGGCCAGTGCAAACCTCCAGACCCTCGGCTTCCATGCTCCCCAAGGCTGGAAGCACCTGGAAACCACAGGCAGAAGGTGTGCGTGCAGGGATGGTGGAAAGGCGCCCCAGAAACCTGAACCCCAGCGCACCACTCCTCCAATCCCGTCCTGCCCAAAGGGCCACATCACCCTCTCCCACTCTCGGCAGAGGAATACGTAGGTGTGCGGCGGGGCGCGGAGCAGGTGTGCGTGCGGGGAGCCGCCTGGCAGCACCTAGCTTTGTTAGCGACGCTCGGGGAGCCACGCGCCTGGCGTACGAGCTTCCTCCCGGGGGCGGGGCATGAGGCCGCGCCCCGCGCGATTGGCCGAACGGACCGCCCGCGATTGGCTGAGACCCCGGCCCCCGCCCCCTGGGACGCGGGTCGGGGCGGGGGGGTGGGTCGCGGACAGAAGGCGCGGCGCGTGCTGTCCCGGGGGTCTCGCGCGCCTCCGGGCGAGCTGAGCCTTCACGAGGCCACGCCCTCCTCCCCACGGCGCGTGCTGCGCGTGCGGATGATCAACACGTCCGGGGATAGCGGGCTGCGCGCAGGCTGGGGTGGGGTACCCGACAGTTGCACCCGGGACCTGTGGACTCTGCTGAGGCAGCGGGGTCTCACCGGAGACCTACTGACAGCGCCCCGAAGTCGGGCCGGGGGCGCACACGGGACCTGCTCAATGCGTCTTGGGGGGCTCACTAAGCACCTGTTGGGAGCTTGGGGCCCACCGGGGACCTGCGGACTCCGCCCGGGGAGATAGGGTGGGGGACGCGCTCACGCCCTTGTGTTTGCAGGTTGTGTGCGCAAGGGGGAGGGCGAAGCGTGGCGGGAGGGCGAGGCGAGGGAAGGAGGGCGTGAGAAAGGAGGCGGCGGCGGCGCGGAGGAGGGTTATCTATACATTTAAAACCAAGCCGCCTGCGCCGCGCTGGGAAGACCTGGGGAGCGTCCGGCCGCACGCGCGGGACACGAGCGCCCCACACTCCGAGGCGCGCACGGTCTGCCACCTCTTGGCCTCCTGAGCCTCGCTGTCCCTGGGCCCCCAGACGACCTGGAACGCGTACCCTGGGGAGTCGCTCCTCGGCACAGTGCCAGGGGCTCCCTTGGGGTTCTGTCCTCCTCCCACCAACCCGCGTTCCTCTGTCCGCCCCTCCTGCTGCGCGCGGGGGCTCGGAGGAGTTGCAGGGCGAGTGGATGCGTGTGCGATGGACAGCCGCGCGCTGCCCCGGCCCGCGCCCTCCACGCCTGGCATCTCCGGCGGCTGCGCCGCTCGGCAGCGACCCACATCCCCAGAGCTGCTGCGATGCAGCCGGCG
>NW_024424786.1:45613123-45621681 GCF_017311325.1 Ursus maritimus
TCTACCTGGATTGCTCCACTGGCCAGAGGTATGACTGTGGACACAGTCCATGTCCTCTCTAAGATAGCTTCCTCCTGTAACAATGGGGCCCTACCCCACCTGGCCCCAGGCAGGTGCTAGCCGCCAGGTCACACCCCAAAGCAGGAAAGCCAAGCAGACTTGCCAGGAGATCCTGCACAGTCACTGGAGCCGGTGGACAGCACAAGGACCCGGGGGGCTCCCTGGGGGGGTAATCCAGGGCCTCTCCCAGCCAGAACGGGAAATGGCTCCCGGCAGAACTCCTTTCCCAGCGGACCTGATCCAGGAGGATCTGGTCACCTTCGGCAAAACCCGGCAGGGCCACGACCTCCTGAGGGCCCAGCCACTTCCCAAGCATTCCCCTGCGGTGGGGGAGTACACACTCTCCCACTGAGGGTTCATTCTGCACACTTCCGCAGTCCCTGACCCCACAGACCCCTACAATTCTCCCCATCTGTCAGGGAGAAACCCTCTTGTCCCTCTTCCCTTGGGAGACCAGGCTCTGCCCTGGCGTGAGGCAGCTTTCCCAAAACCTTCCCCCACCAGCCCAGTCTCAGTGCCGGTCGGGTGGGAGAGGGAGGCCCCAGCCCAGGGTGGGGCGCTGAGCAAAACGGAGGCAGCGCCACGATAGCGGGTCAGCACCAAAGGTGAGGAGGGGCCAGAGCGTAAGGGGCCCAGGAGGCAGAACGTGGGGGAAGGTTAGGAGAATATGCCAAATGAAGAAGCTGCAGGGCTAGGTCAAAGCCTAACCGCCGCCCCGGGCCACAGTGGCCAGTGCAAACCTCCAGACCCTCGGCTTCCATGCTCCCCAAGGCTGGAAGCACCTGGAAACCACAGGCAGAAGGTGTGCGTGCAGGGATGGTGGAAAGGCGCCCCAGAAACCTGAACCCCAGCGCACCACTCCTCCAATCCCGTCCTGCCCAAAGGGCCACATCACCCTCTCCCACTCTCGGCAGAGGAATACGTAGGTGTGCGGCGGGGCGCGGAGCAGGTGTGCGTGCGGGGAGCCGCCTGGCAGCACCTAGCTTTGTTAGCGACGCTCGGGGAGCCACGCGCCTGGCGTACGAGCTTCCTCCCGGGGGCGGGGCATGAGGCCGCGCCCCGCGCGATTGGCCGAACGGACCGCCCGCGATTGGCTGAGACCCCGGCCCCCGCCCCCTGGGACGCGGGTCGGGGCGGGGGGGTGGGTCGCGGACAGAAGGCGCGGCGCGTGCTGTCCCGGGGGTCTCGCGCGCCTCCGGGCGAGCTGAGCCTTCACGAGGCCACGCCCTCCTCCCCACGGCGCGTGCTGCGCGTGCGGATGATCAACACGTCCGGGGATAGCGGGCTGCGCGCAGGCTGGGGTGGGGTACCCGACAGTTGCACCCGGGACCTGTGGACTCTGCTGAGGCAGCGGGGTCTCACCGGAGACCTACTGACAGCGCCCCGAAGTCGGGCCGGGGGCGCACACGGGACCTGCTCAATGCGTCTTGGGGGGCTCACTAAGCACCTGTTGGGAGCTTGGGGCCCACCGGGGACCTGCGGACTCCGCCCGGGGAGATAGGGTGGGGGACGCGCTCACGCCCTTGTGTTTGCAGGTTGTGTGCGCAAGGGGGAGGGCGAAGCGTGGCGGGAGGGCGAGGCGAGGGAAGGAGGGCGTGAGAAAGGAGGCGGCGGCGGCGCGGAGGAGGGTTATCTATACATTTAAAACCAAGCCGCCTGCGCCGCGCTGGGAAGACCTGGGGAGCGTCCGGCCGCACGCGCGGGACACGAGCGCCCCACACTCCGAGGCGCGCACGGTCTGCCACCTCTTGGCCTCCTGAGCCTCGCTGTCCCTGGGCCCCCAGACGACCTGGAACGCGTACCCTGGGGAGTCGCTCCTCGGCACAGTGCCAGGGGCTCCCTTGGGGTTCTGTCCTCCTCCCACCAACCCGCGTTCCTCTGTCCGCCCCTCCTGCTGCGCGCGGGGGCTCGGAGGAGTTGCAGGGCGAGTGGATGCGTGTGCGATGGACAGCCGCGCGCTGCCCCGGCCCGCGCCCTCCACGCCTGGCATCTCCGGCGGCTGCGCCGCTCGGCAGCGACCCACATCCCCAGAGCTGCTGCGATGCAGCCGGCGGCGACGGCCGGGCGCGACGGAGACCGGGGGTGGCGCGGCGGCCGTGGCGCGGCGCAATGAGCGCGAGCGCAACCGCGTGAAGCTGGTGAACTTGGGGTTCCAGGCGCTGCGGCAGCATGTGCCGCACGGCGGCGCCAGCAAGAAGTTGAGTAAGGTGGAGACGCTGCGCTCGGCCGTGGAGTATATCCGCGCGCTGCAACGCCTGCTGGCCGAGCACGATGCTGTGCGTGCCGCGCTGGCTGAGGGGCTGCTGGCGCCAGCCGCGCGCCCCCCCGCGTCCTGCGGGCCTCCCGGGACCCCCGCCGCTGCCGTCGCCTCGCCTTCTTGCGCTTCGTCGTCCCCGGGCCGCGGGGGCAGCTCGGAGCCCGGCTCGCCGCGCTCCGCCTACTCCTCAGAAGACAGCGGCTGCGAGGGCGCGCTTAGCCCAGTGGAGCGCGAGCTGCTCGACTTCTCCAGCTGGTTAGGGGGCTACTGAGCGCTCCGCCCCCGAGGTAACCTCCGGCGTCGGGAAACAGGGGGGTCGGCTCAGGGGCAGCCGGGCGGAGTGGAGTGGACAGCCTCGCGGCTCGCGTCCCCGAGAGCAGCTAAGCGCAGTGCCAGGCCCGGGTGACGGCTTTGATTTCTCTCACTCTTCATTTTCCCCAAACTTTTTCAAGCCTGTGCAAGACCGGCGTTTGTTTGTCCGGGATTGCAAAACTTCCTCTCGCTGCTGAGCCGAAGGGGGAGCAGGGAGGGGGGCCCTCGGGCGGGTGAGGCCCCGAGTGCACGCGGATCCTGGGGCAGAGCAGGGCGCTGGGAGGCGGGGTGACTTTGCATTGCAAATCGCGCGCCCGGGCCGGGTGGCAGAAATGAGTCGGCGGGTGCGGAGCCCTGACTCACTGCGGTTCGGAGCGCCCGCCCCGCCCCCGCCCCGGCCGGGGCCGCAGACCGAATCCGAGGCACCCACGGACTGGAGCTCCAAAACCAAGCAAAGGAAACTGCAGGCTTCGCTGTGGGCGGCGGGGCCGGGCCGGATCCCGCACTAATGCGCGTCCCCGTCCCTCCTCCCCTTCCAGCAGCCGCAGCTCTGGACGCGGAACCGCGGGCACGCTCACCGCCCTGGAGGTGGGTGGTCCGCGCCTCGGGCCCACCGTCCCCGCCGGCGAAGCCACCACCAAGCCGGTACTCTGCCAACGGTCCCCCGTGCCGTCCAGCCTGACCAAGTGCCAGTGTGGAAACGGTCCCGCCCTGACCCCCGCCTGGCTGGCAGCTTCCTCAGACCCCGACCAGCTGCCCCCAGAGGTGTTGCCCTGGGGTGGGACTGGGGCACAAACGCGGAGATTTTTGAACGGGAGAGGATTTTATAACGACACGGAACTTCTTTTTTGCATATTAGTTTGAACTGCCCAGGGACACCGGCAATATGAAGACTTATTTTTGTACAAAAAAAAATCCCAAGACTGGGAACACAATAAAGATGGTCTACTCCCCCGCCCCACCCCACTACTGGAATTTTCCAACCTGGCCAAGACCTGAGGGGCAGTGTCCCTGGGAGGCGGCCCCTTGCAGCGGCTGGGTCTATGCAGGCAGTGCTCCCTGCTGGGGACTGGCCTTTTTGGAAAACCTGTTTAGGGCAGGTGGACTTCAGAAATAAATCAGTGCTGCGTATCTGGTGTGGGGCCCTCTTCATGCTCCGAGGCCCCCATTTCCCAGGGAGGGCAGGGCCTGGGTGGGACGGTTTGACCCAGCAGGCCTGGCCCCTGTGGTCCCCTCTCCCTGGACTCCACCCCCTGCTCTGTGGGGTGGCGCCAGAGGTGTGAGGTCTCGGAGCCCAGCCTGGTCACCGCAGCGCCAAAGTAATTCACCTTGTGGGCCAGGCACTTCCAGCACGTGGCGGGGAGCTGGTGGGTGGTCCAGGCAGGGCTGCTCACAGCTGGGACGCTGGGTTCTGGGGGGGCTACTGCCTGGCATGGCCATGAGGGTCTGGGGCCTGGGGAGGTCTGGCCTGTGGGAGGGCTGAGAGCTTGGGGTCCAGGCTGCCCCGTTCAGATCCCCACTGCTCACCGCCACCTGGCTGACCTGGGCGAGGCCCTTGACCCACAAATGGGGAGTGACAGCAGAGCTGCCCTATGAGGTCGTGGGAGGATTTGCGTGGTGGCCCTCGGGTCTGGCACCCTGTACTGGGCCCCCGGCCCCTGTGTCTGAGGCCTCTGCCCGCCTCTGTTTACCGGCTCCTTGAGAGGAACAAGGAAGCCCCCCCCCCGGCTCCCCCCGCCAAGAAAGCCTGCAGAGATTACTCAGCCCTACCTTTGACCTGGGCCTCGAGTGCTTTGAAGTTTTGCCGGGGCCCAAAGCTCTCTTTTATTGCAAGGGTGGGGCGGGGCTGGCGGGGATCCCCCAGGCTGCTTTAGGGTGCTGGAGGCACCCCTTCCTTTGAAAGGGAGTGGTTGGGTCAGAGCCGTTGGAACCCTGGGAGGTGGAGCCGCCAGTGTTGGCGGAGAGCAGGTGGCCGGGGTAACCATGGTGACGGGGTCAGTGGGTCTGAGGAGCTGCAGGCTGGACCAGGGTCAGCAGAGCAGCTATGGCTCAGGGCTGCAGGGCCGAGTGACCAGGCCTCATCCAAGGGACAGAAGGGGGCACGCCACACCCTTCTGCTAGGGACCCACTGCCTGGTCAGTGACCTCCCTGACCACAGGTCCTGGGATTCCTTGCCTTAACCCCAGGGAAAGGCCTGGACACAGGGTGGTGGGCAGGATGGAACCGTCATACATGGGTTTGGGGGAGGAGCGCATGGGGGAATGCGCCCGCAGGAAAGCCCCCTGCCTCCACCTCGTCATAGGCCTGGGCCTGTGTGCTGTTAGGAAACTCTGAAAACCCTAAGTGTTACCACTTTTGTTTTGCTGTTGTTCTGGAAAATTCCAGATATATGCAAACATTCTAAAGCCTTTATTGGACACCTCCTGTGCACCAGGAAGTGTCAGGAACTTCAGTCGGGGGACACAAGCAGTGCAGGTGAGTGCGTGGCAGGGCTGGCTGGTGTCCCGGCCCCGGAGAAGCCTCTGGGGAGCCTCCATCAGCAGCGTCCACTGGGGGTGCAGGCCACTCCCACCCCATGCACCCCGCCACTCCCGCCCCCACGTTGCTTTGAAGCAAATCCCAACATACCGTTCTGGCTGGAAATTCTTCATGTGTGTCTCTAAGGGAAACCCCAGAACCCCTGCCCTCCTCAGTGAACGGTACCTTCACCTCCTCACATGCCCTCTGGTCCCCGAAAGGTCTCCCGCAGCAGGCTTGTAGAGCCAGGACCGCAGGTGCGACTTGCGGAGTGGGCCCTACAGGCCTCTCGTTAGCATTGCCCATGGAGGGCACTGGGCCGTTGCTGGCCGCATCCCGCCCCTGTCCTGGGTGTCGCCCATGACACCCTTCCGGGGGTTACTTGTCCACTCTCCGTGTCCGTAGTTCTTGTCGGGGAGGGGGCGGGGCTCAGAAGCAGGCCGATGGTCGGGCCCCAATGCGGTTTCCGGTTCCCGCACACCCTTTAGAGCAGGTGCCGTGTCCCCGCCACTGCATCGTGTGGGCAGACACACCTGTGGTGACCGGACCGGGTCACTAACTGTCTGGGCAGGGATGTTGCTGGGAGGGCAAGGGCTGTGGTTGGGGCTCAGCCAGGACATCAGGCGTGTCACCTGGGCACACTGACCTGCGTGCTCACCCTCAGTAGAGAGTGTCCCCATCTGTCCTTCACTGAATGCCAAGCGGTGCGCCGTTACAGGACTGGAACAACTGCACCCCTGACGTCACAGAGCCTGAAAATGATGGGACTCAGATTCGAAGGAACCCAGGGCCACGTCATTTCTAAGTCCTTGCAATATTCCCCTTCCTGGAGGGCATGGCAGAGGCAGCTGTCCTGGGGACAACACCGCAGCCCAGGAGCCCCGGTGCCCAGCTGGGCCTAGGTCTGCTGGGGGGCTGCAGGGCTCTCCCAGGAGCCCCCAGCCCAGGCCTCGCACCCCACTGGCAGTGGGGCTGATTTCTGTCTGAAGGTGATCGGGAGCCAGAGGGCGGAGTTAGCTTGGGGACCCCGATCGATAAGATGGGGGTGGAAATGGTGCTTTGGGACTGGGGGTAAAGCTGAGGACCCCAACTAAAGTGACCACACAAAGTCAGACCCGGCGGACTCTGGACCAGGCAGGGCTGGGGAGGACACGAGGGCTGGGACAGTCAAGATGACCAGCCCCGCGGGAGGCTCTCGCTGGGGGTCAGTCTGTTGTTCCTGTCTGTTCGTGATAGCGGGCACCCCAAGGAGCCCTGCCTTGCTGTCCTGGGGGCATCTCTGTGGCCAAAACTCACCCTGTGGCTTTGTCCTGAACATGTCAGAAAACAGATGTATCTGCCTAGGCTGTCCACTGGGGGGTCTGCTGACACAGGACTGTCCCGAAGTTCCCCACATCCAGGCAGCCTGATTTGGCCTACCCAGGTCCCACTCCATTCATTCCAAAACCTTTATTGGGCACCTTCTGGGCACGAGGAATTTAGGGTACACTACGTGTTGAGGGGAAATCCTGCCCTCATGGACCCTACACCCTAGTGGGGGACGCAGGATCTAATCCACAAGCAACATGGATGAGTCGGTCCTAAGGCTGGCCAGTGATGGACACGCTGGACCCCTGGGGAAGGAGCATGCGTGGGTCCTTGGGGACTCTGTCCCTGGGCAGGGGAATGGGGTGGACTCCCGTAGGCGAGAACATACATGTGTTCTTCTGCCCCACGGACCTGCACCAGCACACACACATTCCACGGTGGAAGTACTGAGACTCTCAAGCCAGCAACCAGACAGCGCTGAACCGCACGGGACCCTGCTCGGCACCAGGCCTGTGTGTGCCAGTGCTGGGGACTTGGGGGGGCTCATGCAGAGGCAGCAGCACCGGGTTCCTGCTCCATGAAAGAGTTCCCCCGAACAGCAGCAAGAGGCCCCACTCAGCCCAGAAGGGAGAGCTGGCAGCTCTGGGCCAGGCCCCGGGGGCGCAGCGCTCCCCTTCCCTCCACATGGACAGGCAACAGCATAGCGCTGTCCAGAGGCAGGCCTGCCCGGAGTGAGCCCCTGGCGGAAGCTGGACCCGAGGACCTGACGCTCACCCCTGGGCTGGACTCAGGGACATCAGCCCCTGTGTGCTCACCCAAACGTGGGGGAGCCTTGAGACCTTGGGAGCGAGACCGTGCAGGTGCATGGCTTCTGAGGGGCTGACCGGGAGGCGCTCCACAGGGGCTGGGATGATGTCTTCCTATCTTCCTGGTCTAGTTTCCACCAGGTGTCTGGGGAGCGACCTTGGGAAGGGGGCTGGCCGTGTGTGCTAACAGGGAGCAGGGAGGGTCCTCCATGGAGGTCCAGAACACCAAAGCCACGAGACCAGGAGGGGACCGGTCATGGAAGGAAGAGGTGGGGCCTCGAGTTGTGTCCAGGAGTTGAGGGCTCTTCTGGGCAGGGAGCAGAGGGTAGAATTTCCGAGGGGGGGGGGCAGAGTGTCCTGGGGTTGAGAGGAGAGCTGGCTGTGGGGTGGGGGAGGGAAACCCTTGTGGGGTTCCTTGGGAGGGGCCTGGGTGAAGGAGAGCAGGAGGAAGCCTGAGTCAGCATGTGGGGGGATGACAGAAGGGTCCAACCACAGCAGGGGGGTTGGAGGTGCTGGCGAGGCTTGGGGGTCTTTCAGACTGTGGAGGGGGCGGGAGAGCCTGACTGCTGGTGGGGTTAAGGGAGAAGGAGGTCCAGCAGGGCTCCTGACTCTTTCCCAGTAGTGGAGGTTGTGGGTGGCTTTCCGCAGGGGTTCCCCAGGGCGGTGGGCATTGGGGATGGCCACACCCTCGTCTTTGCTGCGGGAACCCAGGGAGGGGCCAGGTGACAGCGTTCCTGAGCTGTGAGCTGTTGAGCTCTTTGTGCCCTCTGGGTAATGACATAGGGGGGGCCCAGGAATCCACAGTCCCGAAGATGAGGAGTTTGCTGTTTCCCCATGTGCCCCTCCAAGGGGTCTCGCCCCCACTTCTAGGCCCAGGGAGCCTCACTGGATGACCCGAGGCCCACGGGTACCCAGAGGCCTGCGGGTTCAGTCCACAGAGCTGGGCCGAAGCCCCCATCACACCTCCCTTGGGCCCCCTACACCTGCCTGGAGGGGACACCGGTATTGTGGCTTTTCTGCTGGGAGCACTGGTGGGAAGGGTCTTGTGAGCAGGCAGTGACAGACAGGATCCAGGGTGCAGCTCAGGCTTCTGGACACCCCGGCTCTGCAAGGCGGTGGACCCCGGGGAGGGGCAGAGGCCCGGGCCCGCTCTGGACGGGATCCTGGGGGGCCCTGAGAGCTCCTTGGCTGGGTCTGGAGGAAAAGGAGGGTAACAGAGAGAGCCTGTCCCGACCCCTGCCCACCTCCCGGGGCCCCTGTCGGTCCTGCCTGGCGCCTGCTCTGGTCCCCCCCCCCCC
>NW_024424786.1:45621691-45634173 GCF_017311325.1 Ursus maritimus
CCCCCCCCCCCCCCGCCCCCAGCTGCTGGCTGTGATGAATGAGGCAAATCAATCAGGGTGGGGGTGCTGAATGCCACAGAGAGCTCCCTGCAGCCGGCACGCCTTGCCCCCAGCAGGGCCCCCCACGGAGGCTGGGAACCCAGTGTCCCCTCTATATTGAAATAGGCCTTTGTCACCAGAGCTCCCAGAGGCAGGGAGGGGCCTGCTGACGGGGGTCACCCTGCCAGCACCCCCAGAGCAGCCCCTGCCCAAGGCCACACACCAAAGGGGGTGTGTGTGCCCGTTCTGACAAGGTCAGGGGACGGCAGGGGCTCCGGGCCAGGGCCTGCCTGCCCGCCTGCCACCAGTAAAGTGAGCGATCAGGAAAACGGGGCCCCAGAGTTCACGCACCTGAGGGTGGGCCCAGCAAAGCCTCGGCAGGAAGCAGGGGCCCAGGAGGGGCAGTGCAGCAGGCCGTAACAACACCACGGTCGGGGCTGGGGGGCTGAAACAGCAGGACTCCCCGTCTCCCCATCCTGCGCTGGGTCCTCCTGAGGCATCTCTCCTTGGCCTGTTGACAGCTGGCCTCTCCCGGTGCCCTCTGGGTGCGCCCGGGGCCATGATTCCCTTTCTGTAGGGACACCAGTCATATAGGACCAGAGGCCCCCTGAGGACCTCACTTAACCTGAGGACCTCTGTAAAGACCCTAGTTCCAAATAAGGTTCTGGAGGTGAGGACTCGCCATATGAATTTGGGGGGAGGACACATTCCAGCCTGTAACAGGCAGAAACAAAGGGTTTTCCAGTAATACCAGCCCCCAGGGACCACTGCCCCCTCCCCCTCCGCAGGGCCCCACCTACACCTTTTCTGTGACAATCTCATCCCTTGGGTGCAGCATGACCCGCTCCAGGCCCCCTTTGTAGGGTGTAGCTGGCTCAGCAGGAGGCCACAGGCCCCTCGGGAGGGTGGGCAGTGCTGAGGACACACAGGCCCAGGTCACCAGGTGGCCTTGGATGAGGTGGTTCTTCTGGGACCTCAGAGAGCCCCCAGAATGGTAGGACAGGCTCTAGACCTTCCTAGGTAGGGTCCCTGTGACATCACGTGACAGCCCCCCCCCCCAGCCCCAGGGCTGTCCTGACCACCCAGGAGGGGAAGCTGTGCCACTGGTGGGGAGACCGGAACCAGTGTCATGGGGAGGATGGCGTCATCGGAGAGCTGTTGGCCAGACCCACTCTGCCCTCCCTGCTTGTCCCCCTGTCCTGGTTCTGCGTGGGGTCCAGGTCAGGCCCCAGACTGCCTGTCCCACAGTACAGCCCAGGCCCCGGTTGGTGCCCCCCGCCCCCGGCTGTCCTGCTATTAGTGAGGGGATGCTGGCTGACTCAAGGCTCCCGAGTCCTTCTCCTCAACCCTCCACCTGGCATTTGCCTGTAAGCCCTAGGGCTCCCCCGGCTGGCCCCCACAGGCCGGCCATCGCTGGCTGGCATTGATAGCATGCAAATCTCTAAATGAAATCCAATTAATGCCCAAATGAGGGCCTGGGAGCCGCCTGGGCAGCCCGAGGAGGCCGGGCTGGGCTTTATCTCCGGGCTCAAATATTTGTCTCTCATTTGAATGTCTTTTGTGGGTGGCAGGCGGGACTGCAAAGGGGCCTGGCTTCCCGCAGACAAAGCCAGGCTCTTGCACGCACTCGCACTCACGCTGGGTCTGGGATCTGGACTGCACCGCGCTCCCCCTCCTTCACCATCCTGGGTCCACCTGCCCCACCTGGCAAGGCTGTCGAGGCCCCACAGCCCCTCCCTGACCATCTCTTGCCAGCCTCCCGCAGGGTCTGGGGCCTTCTGCCCCAGGCCAGAGCCCAGGTTCTGTGGGAGGGATGTGGCAGCCCGCAGGCTGGGGGTCAGCTCCCAGTGGGCACTGGGCTGGGATGCACCAGGGGGCCTGGCTCTGCCAGTGGAGGTGGGTGCAGAGTGAGGGTGGGTGCCTTCCTGTCGTTAGCACCTGTCCTTACCTTTCCAGCCCCCGCTAACTCACCTGGGCTGTGTGGTCGCGGCATTAACTGGCTGTGCTGGTGGCATCTCAGTTCACCCTCCTGTGTCGTGCCCATTTCACAGGCATGGAAATTGAGACCTGGATGTCAGATGAGCTTTCAAGGCTGGTCAGGGACAGAGCAGGATTCTCGGGGAGCGGGACAGATTCCCTTTCTCCCCACTGCCCCTCCCCGGCCCCTCTGTAGCCAGTGGGGCTGAGCGTGTAGGGCCAGGCTAGGAGAACCCTGTGGAGTGTGCAATAGGAGCCGTGGGCTCCCGGTAGCCTGGCAGACTGGGCTGGGGTCAGGTGAGCTGCCCAGGGCCACCTGCCAGGATTCCCGACACCCATTTCTGAATCTGTTCAGGGCCATGAATCTCCATCCCTCCGCGGCCCTCAGCCCCTCTGCCAGGCCACCTTTGTGCCAACACAAGCTGAGACCTAGCCAGATCCCTCCCCTGCAGGAAGACTTCCAGGAATGCCTGTTCCTGGTCTCAGTGGGAAGGACCAGGAAGGGCCTCTTCTCAGCTCCCTCCAGGGAGACAGGGAGAGAGGATGGGCTGGACAAGAGACCCAGCAGCCAGGAGGCCAGAGGCTTGGCCAATCCCCGCTTGTCCCTGGGCCCTGCGTGTTGGACGTCCCTTGGCCCCCAGGGTGCGCAGAGCATTGGGGAGCACTGGGGAGCACTGGGGCACAGCAGGGAGCTTGGGAGGGCAAGGCTGGTCTTCGGTGGTCAGTGGGGGATTTCACAGAAGGGCAATGGGCCTCTGGTGCCTTTGGGCTTGGAGTTACGACCTCTGTGTTCAATCTTTCCAGAAAAGCCAGGCAGAGGATTCTGCTCCCAGACCCGCTGCCCCTCAGGGGGCTGGGGTTAGGCCACCTCACCCAGGGAACAGGGACTGACAAGGCTGGTGGGGGGAGCCCTGGGTCTGTAGCGGTGGCGGGGTGTCGAAGGCCTGTGGCGGGCGGGGTGGGTGGGTCCGTGGGGAGAGCAGGTGGACTAGACGGATGGCCCACACCCCATGGGAATGCAGAGGTGACCTGTCCCTCCACTTCTCTCATGGGGCTGGTGGTGCGGACCCCGCCCTTCCTACCTCCCTCAAGCACAGACAGCACTCTCCTGGTGGCTCTGTGACCAGAGGAGGAGGTGGGGTCAGGAGGGGGTGTGTGGCTCGGAGGTGGGCACTGGGGTGGAGGGACAAGCCGCTGGGACTTGCCTTGGAGCCGTGGACCAGGACGCCCTAATCCCGCAGGCTCTGGGGCTGCCCCTGGAGGGGCTGGCTGGGGGCTGGGCTGCGGGGCTGGGGGCACTGGATGGACGGCAGTGTCCTCTAATTGAGTATGATTCACCCCAAATGCACGAACCTGGAGCGTGTGTTCACAAACTTGTATGACCTCACCCAGATCGCTGTAAGGGGTGAGCCCTCACTGTCGCCGCCATTGTGACCCCTGTGACTGGACTTCGGGTTTGTTCCTGGACGCCACAGCAGTCGAGCCACTAAGTGTGGACTCTGTGTGTCCAGCTTCGTCCCTGCTCTTCCCAACATGCTCAGGGGGCCCAGAAGGGGCATGTCCGGTCCGGGCCTGACTGCCACCCTGCGTCTGCAGGGAGCGTGGCCACCGAGGGGGAGATGCTGCGGGGCCGGGGCCAGGGCGGGGGTGGCGGTCAGTACCCTGTGTGCGGGGGTGGGGGGGTGTCCCTCTGTACTCCTCTGGGGCTGGTCCCGAGGGCACGTTCTGCTCAAGGAGCTTCTGCTTCTGCTCCCGAGCCGCGGTTTCCTTTTGGAATGAGGCAGAGTCCTTAAAATCAATAGGTGACCCAGAAGCCAAACCATTCACCTGAGGTCAGACAGCCGGGGGGTGGGGCTGAGGGGGCCACACAAGGCCAGCTTGAACCCCCTGCTGTTGCTGAGTTGTGTGGGGGGAGCCGAGGACTCTCCCTCTGTCCTCAGGCCCACCCCCTGGTCCTAGTCCCTGGCTGTGGGAACCCGGAAGGGAGGTGGGTAAATGAGGGTCACAAGTCATCTTCCTCTCAGATACTTGGATTCCCAGCCCCTTCAGAGAGCTTCTGAGGGCCGGGAGGTGAACTGACATGGGGGTCAGAGCTCTGCCAGGGGGCAGCCCAGAGCCTGTGGCCTGGGTGGGCTGGGTGAGCAGGGAGGGCTTCCTGGAGGCAGGGACTGGGAGCCCAGCAGGACGGAGAACCTGCAGGCGGATGGCCCGCCCAAGAGCAGGCTGGGAGGGATGCGGGAGCCAGGGGGAGGGGAGGGGGAAGGGGGCTCAGCCAGGCCGGGCACCCCACCCCCACCGCCCCTGGCTTCCCCGCCCTGCCCCAGCAGCCCCCCACCACCCCAGGCAGCGGGGCATTGCTCCTTCAGGTCTGACCTGTTCTGGGCAGGGCCAGCCCCCCGGGGGTGGATTCCAGCTTTCTCTTTCTGCTCCACGGCTTCTGAGACACCACCTCGGCCCAGCTTCAGGTACCACACCCTCCGCTCCCACAGCCCCAGGGTCTTTGCTCAGAAAAATCAGGCAGCTGGAGCCTTCCTTCCTCCTGCCTCCACACACACACACACACACACACACACACACACACACACACAGACACAAGTGAAGCACGTTTGGGCTCAGGTCACCCTGGACGGGGTGAGGAGGTCCGAGCCCCTGTGGCCCCCACCCTTTGGCCTTCCCGCCACCTCCACCCCTGGGATCCTGTGTCAAGAGCTCCCTGACCCCCTGGGGGGGCAGCATGCGGCCAGGCCTCCCCCCCCACCCCCGCGGCTCCCTCCAGCGGTGTGAGGGCCCCACACCCCACACCCTGGCCAGTGCTGGGGGGGGGGGTCCTTTTCGTTTGTTTGCACTGTTTTGTCTTAATGTGAGGGGCCTCACTGTGGCTTCGATTTGCATTTCCCCAGCGGCTGACGGTATTGAGAATCAATGCTTCTCTACTGCTGGCTTTTTAACTGGGTCATTTGTTGTCTTACTGCTGAGTTTTGAGAGCTGTGGATTCTGGGTCCCCGTTCTGCATCTGGTGTGGGAGGCACGACCGTTTTCTGCAGCCCGTGGTCTGTCCTCTCCGTGTCTTAACTTTGCCGTTGACACACGAAAACGTTTACATTTAACAAAGTAGAGTGGGTCAGGTTTTTTTATGGGCCGTGTTCTGGTGTCTATCTCAGAAATCTTTGCCCAACCCGGCAGTTTTTGACTAGGGGCCATTTTGCTCCCGAGGCATGTGTGGCAATGCCTGGAGTTTCTGGTTGTCACACTTGGAGGGCACTACTGTCAAGCACGCTACCCGGTGTGGATAGCCCCTGTAAGAAAGAACCATCTGGCCCCAGATGTCCACAGTGCTGACGCTGGAGACGCTGGCTCTGCTCGGGTCACAGAGATTCTTTCCCGTGGTTCCTTCTGGGTGTCCTATAGCTTCATAGTTTACAGTTAGCTATGTGATTTATTTTGAGTGGTTTTTGTATAAGGTGTGAGATACGTGTTCCAAGGTTTGTTTTTTGCATATACACGTGCAATTGGTCAAGTACTTTTCCTTGAAAAGCCCGTCCTTTCTTCATTGAATAGCCTTTGCATTTTTGCCAAAACTCAACGGACTGTATTTGTGTGGGTTCTGTCTCTGGGCTCTCTGTTCTGTCCCACTGATCTGTGAGTCCCTCTGCCATCAATCCCACACTGTCTCATTACTGAAGCTTTTAGTAAACTCGGGTAGCAGATACGTAGTAAAATAAAATGAAATCAGGTAGTGCGAGTCCTCCAACATTGTTGTTGTTCTTCTTCTAAATTGTTTTGACTGTTCCAGTTTACTTGCTTTTCCATGTGAATTTTAGAATCTACTTGTTCACATCTACCAAAAAAACCTGCGGGGGAAATGATTGGATGCATGAATCTTTAGGTCAATTTGGGGAGAACAGACATCTTAACAACATCAAATCATCCAATCCATGGACATAGTATATCTTTCTACACATTCAGGTCTTTAATTTCTGTCATGAGTTCTCCACACAGAATCTACACATTTTTCACTGTATTTATACGCAAGCATTTCATTTTGGGGGTGCTGTCGCAAGTGGAGATGTTATGAAAATTTAGAATCCAACTGTTGCCGGTAAGTAGACATACCATTAGTTTTTGTATATCGACTTCATACTGAGATCTTGCTAAACTCTCTTATTAGCTCAAGGAGTTTCTGTAGTTTTGGGGGAGATTTTCGATGTAAACATTCAAGTCATTGTGAATGCAGATGGTTTTTCCTTCTTTTCCAATGACATTTGTTATATGTCATTATTAGATGACATTTATTATGTTATTATTATATGCCACTTATTTCTTTTTCTTGCCTTATTACACTAGCTAGGCCTTCCAGCAAGACGTTGAATAATGTCAAAGAAAGACGTATCCGTGCCCTCTTCCCAGTCTTAGTGGGAGGAGCAGTCAGTCTTTTATTACCATTTAGTATGCTTGCTTTTCTTCTGTGTTTTAGATGCTCTTTATTAGGTTAAGAACGTTCTCTTATTCCTAGTTTTTTGAAAAACACAAAAAACTCTTAGCTGAGAGGTTTTATTTTAAGATTATGAATGCGTATTGAATTTTGTTTTATCAGTTTTTGCTCCCTGTATTTGGAACCTCTGTTGTATGTTTTCTCTTCTTGGAAAATTGACCCGTGTATCATCATGTGACATCCCTCTTATTTTTTGCAGTATTTCTTGTTCCGAAGTCCACTTTGAGATGGGTGTAACTACTCCAGCTTTATTTTGACAAGTGCTTGTGTAGCATACGCTTTCCATCCTTTTACTTCAAACCTACTCATGGCTTTCTATTTAAAGTGGGTCTCTTATGGACAGCATCTTCTTGGTCTTTCTTTGTTGATTCAATGGGACAACACTGATGACCTCTTTCTTTTAACGGGTGTGTTGAGATTGTTCAAATTCAGTGTGATTATTTATGCATTTGGATTAAACATCACAATCTTGCTCTCTCTTTTCTATTTGTTCCATTCCTTTTGCTTTTTCTTCCTTTCTCCCCTGCCTTCTCTCAGGTTTACTGAGTCTATTTTATGATTCTGTTGGATCCCCACTACTGCCTTGCTATTCAAATCTCTTTTAAAAAAATTAAAAGTTGTGCTTGCTTTGGCAGCACATATACTAAAACAAATTAATAGTTGTCCAAAGACTTATGCTATACATCTTTAATTAATCAAGGTTACCAAATACTATCCATTACTTTATGTATCACATAAGGAATTTACAGCTGTGTGTTCTCAATTATATATAATTGAGAATGTAAATATATATGGTATATATTTTATTAACATAAATGATATATATTATATAAATATATAAATATATTTTATATTTATTCATTTGCTCCATTTCTAGTGTTTCTCATTTCCTTGGTATCATGCCCCTTTTTTGCCTGAAGAACATCTTTTAACATTCTTGTAATGAAGGTGTATATAAATACATCTTCTGGGTTGTTTTTTCATGGTATTTATCTTGCTGGGTGTTCTTTGAGCGTCTTGGATATGTGGTTTGTTGTATGTTGATAATTCTGTGAAGTTCTTGTCTGTTCTTTCCCCCCAAAACTCTTCTGCACCACCCTTTCTCCCACGCCTTCTGTCACTTCTCTCTGAGACCCCCGTCGCACCTGTAGCATACCTTTCAGCATTCCCCAGGGCTCGCGCTCTGTCTGTGGTTCCTTCTCTTGTTAATAATTTTGTAGTTGGGATACTTTCTGTTGGCCCACCGTCAGGATTACTGATTCTCTCCTTGGCTGCGTCACACTTACAGATAAGCCCATTGCAGGCAAGCTTCTCGTCTCCATGACGGCGTTTTTAACTCCCAAGTTTCCGTGTGGTATTCTGTTGTCTTCCTTTCCATGAGGATCTTTGGCATATTTACCAGTTATTTAAAACATCCCGTCTGACGGTCCCAACAACCGTATCATGTCTGAATCTGTTTGTTCCGAGGGCTTTGCCTTAATGGTGTGTTTCCTCCTGGCCTTTCTTGTGGCTTCAGAATTTTTGTTGAAATCCAGACGTCTGTGGAGGACGGTGGAGACTGGGGTAAATACTTTTACTCCTGGAAATGCGATGTCCTACAGACGGGGTCTGCAGTCAGTCTAGTGTGGGCCTGCGCTGGGTCTGGGTTTCTTGTGGCTGTGGTTATGGTCAGACCACCACAGACGCTGAATTCCTCAGGTATCGCCTTATGCGTAGCGTGGAGAGCGTCAGATCCACCTTCAGCCCCAAGTACTGCCTCCGTGCTGTGCCGCTGGATCTCAGAGCTTTCCCAGTGACGTTCCGGGGTCCCCTCTTACTTCTCAGCCTGGTGGTGGGGACTGGGCTGGTCTCTGTCTCTCAGGTTAGCCCCATGACCTCAGTCTTACGGGTGTAGGCTTTGGGCTCCTGCCCACCCACAGCTGTAGACTGCACCCAGTGTGTGGCACATCCCCCCCCCCCCGGAGGTCTATGGTTCTTAGGATTCCTGCCCCGAACTGCAATGGCTCCCACCGGGGCCCTGAGGGCGACTGTGGTCTTGGCTCTTGCTCCCACATGTTGAGGTGTTTGCTCCGTAGAGGACAGTAGTCTGGGTGGGTTTTGCGCCCTCGATGCACTGACTGCAGTCCCCCTCTGTCAGGCCCACGCCACAAGGGAGGCACTCGTAGGGACGTTTTCGCTCCTTTTAGTGAGTGTCCAGTGCGGCCCGACCTGCAAGTGGGTGTGATTTCTCATTCTTCCATGGCCCCCAGGGTTTCTACACCCTCTCGTTAGCCCACATTCGGGCTGACCGGTGCATTGATAGTTGCAGCTGAACCGTTGTTGCTGGTGTCCGGCATCCTCTGTCCCGGGTAAGTAGGGGCTCACATTCCCACTCTCTTCGCAGGTGCGCTTCCTGGGGACCCGTGATCTCAGTTCTCCGGGGCTTCTGAGGAAAGTGGTGAATTTCCGGGTTGTTGTGTTGTCTCCCCAGGGGGAGCTGGAGGTCCCCTGACGTCGGCTGTCCAGTTTTACAAGCATCTTCGCTTCCTCCTGAGCGGGCACGGGGCATCATTAGCCCTTTGTACGAACGGGTGACCAGGGGCCCAAGGGGACCAGCCCCAGCCACTCAGGTCAAGCCACATGTAGGACACCCATTCTAGATGGCCTGCCTCTGCAGACGGCCCGTAGCTGCCGTGCCCTCATCGTGCTCGGCCATGGGGCTTGTCCATTTGCCGTAATGTCTGGTCATGGGGGTGCCAAGAGACGCCCGTCGTGGATCCCCTGAGTCCCGAACATGTTCCTTCCTGCCCTGTGTGATAACAACACCTCTCTCCTCAGGATGCTCGGGGCCAATCACCCCCGCTGGCACCTTCCTCTGGAGGTTTGCAGGCATGAAGCCCCAGGTGACCAGGTGGCAGCAGACACTAGAAGTTGAGTCACATTTCCGGGGGGAGCCAGGATCTGTGGACCGACAGAGCCTAAACCACTGGGTACAGAAGGGCAGATTTGCTTCTTTCCCACGCACAGTGGCTCCCCAGCGACAGTGCTCAAAGGTGCAGCCCCCATCCAATTACGGGAGGGCTTCCCCATCACCGTCCCTTCGTCCATGACCCCCACCAGCAACCGAGAAAGCTGCAGTCCAAGAGCAGTCCACCTGGGCTCCCACTCACCCACCCAGCTAACCGACCGACGAACCACGGCCGGGCTTCTCCTCTCTGTCACCGGATCTCAGGGGACCACCCAGGAGACCAGAGGAGTGACCGACGGAGCAGGAGAGAGAGCAGCACCCATGGGTGACTCGGGGTTTGAGCTCCTTGTCCCTGTGGCTCCCCTGTGCCCTCTGCTCAGTCACACTACTTGATGGATCACTGCCAGATCCTCTGACGTGGCAGAACCCAGTTCACGAAGGGCATTCATAGCCACCTGGGCACTCGAGGTCCAAGGGTGGCCCGCTGTGTCCGCACGTCCAGCAGCGCACCACGAGCCTCTCCGAATGGCGTGGTTCCCTGCATGGCCTCGCTCCAGAGCCCGAGCGGTCTGTGCCTCGACTCTCTTATGGGCTTTGCTGGGGGCTCTGTGCGGGGCGTCTTCCTCCACTGCAGACACCTCGAGGACAATCGGATTTGCCAGACTTTATGGCAAAAATTTCACAACGCATCGCCTCTAAATCGGAGTGGAAGTTGTCTCCTGCCTTGCAGGGTCCCTGCGGCATCTTCAGGGCACCCAAGAACTTGGCCCCTCTTGCTCACCATCTCCCGCGAACAAATGTCATCCCCGTAGCAGGCTGAGGGGATGGCCTGTGGGGCGTCCGGAGGTCCTCTTCCCTTTGGACTGTGTCGCGACAGAGAGCAGGAGGGTTCACATGCTGATGAGCAAGACCAGGAGTGTGGGCTCTTCTGAGCCCATGGGAGTGCGAACTGCCTGGACACTCTTTCCTAAAGGGTATTGACCTAAACTCATGCACCGCGTCAGTGTCTTCACCCCACACACCGGCGGCTCTGTTCACCGGATCGGGGAGGGCTCCCCTCTGGCGTCCGGCTGCTCTGGCTGAGTCTGAGGTAGTCTGCAGTCTCAGGGCGCGATTCGGGTGGTCACTGGAGAGGCCGGGCTGACGACGCGAGCGGAGACAGAGCAGGGACCGCGACCCAGCTGACCTGTAACCTCCCTCTCCGGCAGTGGGAAACCAGCCCCCCATCCACCACCCACTTACTTTGTGCTCCGTTCAGCGTCCCGCGCGGCAGAATTGGGGACCTGCACGCCGTGGGAACCGCCGTATCAGCTCGACCACAGTCCTGGCCTGCAGTCCCCACACCTGCACTCTCACAACTCCCCTCCTTGCCCGAACAGCAGCAACCCCCCCGCAGTGAGGCGGTTTCATACATTTAGATGAATTTTTCATAATCTGCATTCCACTCTGGGACCAACCTAGAAAATTATTATGTGGTAAGGTTTGCTGTCTGTCTACCAGGTTTTAGGAGCCTCGATCCATGCATCACGTTTTCTGTGCACCATTGCGAGATCGTTCACCATTTCACTGCCTCACAAATCTTCCGCACTCCCCGTGCTCATCCCTCCAACCCCCTCGAGCCCTGGCGACCACGGGTCCTTTTACTGTCTCCCTACTTCTGGCTTTTCCAGAACGTCACAGAGTTGGAAGCAGGCTGGCTTCCGTCACCAGCAACGTGCAGGTCTTTTCGTGACTGGGTAGGTTGTTTCTTCTTGTCCCTGAGCCACGTTCCAGGGTGTGGGCGAGCCACACGTTCTTTATGCCTTCACCTGTTGAAGGATTTCATGGTTGTCTCCAGTTTGGGGTGACGGACTACGAAAGCTAGTGTGAATATGGGCCCGGAGGTTTGTGCGGGCATGACTTTCAAGTCAGCTGGGTGATACCAGGGACTGGGACTGCCGGGTCCCACGCTAGGACGACGCTGGGTTTTGTAAGACGCCACCCACCGACCTCGGAGGGGCTGCCCCGTTCCCCATTCCCGCCCACGGAGTGAGACTTGCTCTGCGTCCTCGCTGACGGCTGGCGTCGGCAGCGTTTGGGACTGCCGCCGTTCCGACGGAGAGGTAGTGGTGGCCCGGTGTTGCTCTGGTCCAGTTCCTCCGTAACAGGGGTACCGAGCGTCCAGCCCCCCCGTAACAGGTACCGAGCACCCTCCTGTGCGCTTATGTTCCGTCCCTGCCCCTGTGGTGAAGAGTGAGGGATGAGGCTTGTACCCCTTCCTCATTTTTAGTGCTGTTGTCGTCGATCCTTGAGAGGTCGGTCCTCTGTATATTTTGGATGCCAGCCCTTTATCAGAGGTGTGTTTTGAGAGTATTTTCTCCCGGTCCGTGGCTCAGTGTTTTGTCCTCTTGACAGCGTCTTTCGCAGAGCAGCCCGTGTTTGGAAACTCCTCACCACATCCGCAGTCGCAGAGATTTCCTCACACGCTCCCTGCCAGAGACGACAGTTTTCCGTTTTACACGTGGCTGTTTGACCTGCGGGGTTCCTTATCGTTAGGGCGTGCGGTCCGTGTCCGGGCTGATCTTTTGCGTGCGGACGCCCAATGTTCCAGCACCATCGGCTGAGAAGGCCAGCTTGCCCGCACGAGCGCCCTCCCTTGGAAGAGGCCAGTTGCGACAGCCACGTGGGTTTGTGCCCCACTGACTTGCATGTCCTTTCCCTCCTACGATGCTGACCTGCCTACTCTGGTTTCCCCGGGAGCTTTAACCGGGCGGCGAGTTCTCCAGCTCCGCTCTTCGGTACCGTGCCGGCCAGTCTCGGCCGTTTGTCCCTCCACAGACTGCGGCACCAACGCGTCCGGACCGTCTGAAGAATGTGCTGGGGTTTTGGTTGGGGGTGTATTCAATCTGTGTGTCAAGCGGGGAAAATTTGACACCTTAATGTTCAGTGTTTGAATCCGTGAACACCTGGTATGTGTCCATTTATTTAGCCCCTAATTTTTATTTTATTTTATTTTATTTTATTTTATTTTATTTTATTTTATTTTAT
>NW_024424786.1:45634183-45639526 GCF_017311325.1 Ursus maritimus
GACAGAGAGCAGGAGGGTTCACATGCTGATGAGCAAGACCAGGAGTGTGGGCTCTTCTGAGCCCATGGGAGTGCGAACTGCCTGGACACTCTTTCCTAAAGGGTATTGACCTAAACTCATGCACCGCGTCAGTGTCTTCACCCCACACACCGGCGGCTCTGTTCACCGGATCGGGGAGGGCTCCCCTCTGGCGTCCGGCTGCTCTGGCTGAGTCTGAGGTAGTCTGCAGTCTCAGGGCGCGATTCGGGTGGTCACTGGAGAGGCCGGGCTGACGACGCGAGCGGAGACAGAGCAGGGACCGCGACCCAGCTGACCTGTAACCTCCCTCTCCGGCAGTGGGAAACCAGCCCCCCATCCACCACCCACTTACTTTGTGCTCCGTTCAGCGTCCCGCGCGGCAGAATTGGGGACCTGCACGCCGTGGGAACCGCCGTATCAGCTCGACCACAGTCCTGGCCTGCAGTCCCCACACCTGCACTCTCACAACTCCCCTCCTTGCCCGAACAGCAGCAACCCCCCCGCAGTGAGGCGGTTTCATACATTTAGATGAATTTTTCATAATCTGCATTCCACTCTGGGACCAACCTAGAAAATTATTATGTGGTAAGGTTTGCTGTCTGTCTACCAGGTTTTAGGAGCCTCGATCCATGCATCACGTTTTCTGTGCACCATTGCGAGATCGTTCACCATTTCACTGCCTCACAAATCTTCCGCACTCCCCGTGCTCATCCCTCCAACCCCCTCGAGCCCTGGCGACCACGGGTCCTTTTACTGTCTCCCTACTTCTGGCTTTTCCAGAACGTCACAGAGTTGGAAGCAGGCTGGCTTCCGTCACCAGCAACGTGCAGGTCTTTTCGTGACTGGGTAGGTTGTTTCTTCTTGTCCCTGAGCCACGTTCCAGGGTGTGGGCGAGCCACACGTTCTTTATGCCTTCACCTGTTGAAGGATTTCATGGTTGTCTCCAGTTTGGGGTGACGGACTACGAAAGCTAGTGTGAATATGGGCCCGGAGGTTTGTGCGGGCATGACTTTCAAGTCAGCTGGGTGATACCAGGGACTGGGACTGCCGGGTCCCACGCTAGGACGACGCTGGGTTTTGTAAGACGCCACCCACCGACCTCGGAGGGGCTGCCCCGTTCCCCATTCCCGCCCACGGAGTGAGACTTGCTCTGCGTCCTCGCTGACGGCTGGCGTCGGCAGCGTTTGGGACTGCCGCCGTTCCGACGGAGAGGTAGTGGTGGCCCGGTGTTGCTCTGGTCCAGTTCCTCCGTAACAGGGGTACCGAGCGTCCAGCCCCCCCGTAACAGGTACCGAGCACCCTCCTGTGCGCTTATGTTCCGTCCCTGCCCCTGTGGTGAAGAGTGAGGGATGAGGCTTGTACCCCTTCCTCATTTTTAGTGCTGTTGTCGTCGATCCTTGAGAGGTCGGTCCTCTGTATATTTTGGATGCCAGCCCTTTATCAGAGGTGTGTTTTGAGAGTATTTTCTCCCGGTCCGTGGCTCAGTGTTTTGTCCTCTTGACAGCGTCTTTCGCAGAGCAGCCCGTGTTTGGAAACTCCTCACCACATCCGCAGTCGCAGAGATTTCCTCACACGCTCCCTGCCAGAGACGACAGTTTTCCGTTTTACACGTGGCTGTTTGACCTGCGGGGTTCCTTATCGTTAGGGCGTGCGGTCCGTGTCCGGGCTGATCTTTTGCGTGCGGACGCCCAATGTTCCAGCACCATCGGCTGAGAAGGCCAGCTTGCCCGCACGAGCGCCCTCCCTTGGAAGAGGCCAGTTGCGACAGCCACGTGGGTTTGTGCCCCACTGACTTGCATGTCCTTTCCCTCCTACGATGCTGACCTGCCTACTCTGGTTTCCCCGGGAGCTTTAACCGGGCGGCGAGTTCTCCAGCTCCGCTCTTCGGTACCGTGCCGGCCAGTCTCGGCCGTTTGTCCCTCCACAGACTGCGGCACCAACGCGTCCGGACCGTCTGAAGAATGTGCTGGGGTTTTGGTTGGGGGTGTATTCAATCTGTGTGTCAAGCGGGGAAAATTTGACACCTTAATGTTCAGTGTTTGAATCCGTGAACACCTGGTATGTGTCCATTTATTTAGCCCCTAATTTTTATTTTATTTTATTTTATTTTATTTTATTTTATTTTATTTTATTTTATTTTATTTTATTTTATTTTATTTTATTTTTAGAGAGAGAGGAAGCCTGTGATGGGGGAAGGGGCAGAGGCGAGGGAGAATCTCCAGCAGACTCCCGCTGAGCACAGAGCCTGACTGGGGCTCCATCCCATGACGCCGAGATCATGACCTGAGCTGAAACCACGAGTCGGACGCTCGGCCAGCTGAGTGCCCCCTCAGCGTCCACTTACACATTTTTTTTTACTGGTATTTTGTAATGTTCTGTGTGTAGGTCCTGCATATATTGTTAAATTTATACCTAAGCATATAGTTTTGGGGTTTGCTGCTCTAAATGGTATTAGGTTTTTTTTTTTTTAAGATTTTATTTTTAAGTCATCTCTATGCCCAACGTGGGGCTTGAACTCACGCCCCAAAAGTCGTGAGACCAAGAGTCGCACGCTCCACCGGTGAGGCCAGCCAGACGTCCTGGTATTGGCTTCCAGATTTCAAATTCCCACCGCTCATTAGTGGTGCAGGAAAGCGCCGGCTGTCGTGTATGGAGCTCGTATTCCAGGTCTTGTGATGCTTCTTCTCGGTTCAGGGCCTACTTGTTGGTGCTGATTCTCTGGGATTTTCTGCACAGATAATCCCATCCTCTGCAACTAGAAAGAGTTTTATTTCTTTCTTTGCCATCTGTATGTGTTTTGTCTCATGCTCGCCTCTTCCTGGGCCGGCTGGGACGTCTCACGGGAGGTGGATGGAGCGGTGGGAGCAGGAGCTTGGGGTCGGCCCCCATCTCAGCTGGAAGCATCGAGCCTGTCTCCATGACGGATACCATCGGCCGCGGTGTCTGCGCGTGCTCTCCCCCAACCCAAGGACGTTCCACGCTGTTCCTCTTCCGTGGGGCGTTTTCATGGGGAAGGGATTGCAGGACGTGGTGGGTCTGCTCTCCGGCTCTCGGGCAGTGCCGTCCTCCGTCGCCGGCAGTCCAGGGTCTTGAAAACCCTGGTATCATACATTTAGTTCCATGTTTTGGTTTTTCATTTCAGGTAAGAGGAGAAACGTAGCTCTCTTTCTCCATTTTTGCCAGAAGTGATGAAGCCCTTGGAAGCGTCGGTGTCCTTGGTTTACTCTCTTGGCTGTGGGGCGGCTTCAGGGACCACACCTGCCCTTTCCTGCGAGGGTAGACCTTACCACACAGGTCGGGGGACCCAGTGGAAGCCTGGCGCTGCTGAGTGAGTCCGTGGGGTCGTGCCTGCAGGAATTGGGGAAACGACCCCCGTGGGGGCCCAGGGACACAGGGCACCCATGCGAGATGGAGCCGGGCCAGGATGCCCTTTGTTACCTACTCCCCATACGCTGCTTCTCCGACAGGGACTCAGGATGGCCCCTCAGGATCCCCGGGATCAGTGTGCACGCAGACCCTGCACGCAACAGCCCTGCCAAGCCGCGGGCCCCCGGTCGCCAGCTGTGGCTTCAGAATCAGGGCTGTCGGGCTCTGGGGCACGTTCCGAGGGGCGTACCACTGTGTGCACTTGGTACCGCGTGGTGGGCTCCTTCCTCGTGGGGACCCAGCTCCCCTTTCTGTCGAAGGGGCCGCCTCTGGGAACCGGCTCCGGTGTGGAAACTGGACAAGGGGCCGTGAATTCACATTGGAGAGGATGATCTCCACCTTGGGCCCCATGGTCCTTGTCTCTCGTTTATATGTCCGAAGTGATCGGCTGGGGCGGCCGCCCATCTTCCCTCTAGAAGCACCTTGCTTCACTGGTCTCATAGATTCCGTGGGTCAGGTCCTGGTGCCATTTCAACTTTGCTGCCTGTGTGAGTCATCCGGGGCCCTTGTGACAAAGCCCCACAGAAGCTTCAGACGCCCGCTGTCTCGCCAGTCCTGGAGGCCAACACCTGATGTCCAGGCACAGACAGGGCAGGGTCCCCCTCAGGCCTCTCTCTTCGTGTGTGGACGGCCGTGCTCTCCTTGGGTCCTCACGAGGCTCTCCCGTGCGTGTCTGTGTCTTGATCCCCTCTTCTCATAAGGACCCCGGTCACACGGGATCAGGGCCAGCCCGGTGACCTCATGGTACCTTAATCACCTCTGTAAAGGCCCCATCTCAAATATGGTCCCATTTGGAGGTGCTGGGGGTCAGGACTCCAACACACAAATTTTGGGGACACAGTCTAGCCCACAACACTGCCCATTATGTAATTCTGTCCAGTATGCCTCCAGCAGATAGGCATTGCTCCTGCCCTGGGCTGTTCTAGATTCTCTCTTCCCGCCGCTGCTGCCGGGAGCCCTGCTCTGCACCAGCAGTCGTCCCGTGTGACCAGCCCCGCCTCCACACTTCCCTTCCTGTGGCCCTTCCTTGTGTCGGGGCCCCTGCCAAGTGGCCAGACCCTGCATCCCCACAAATGGGCCTTTCCATTTGCCCATTTGACCTGGGCCCCGGGACAGTCCCCAGACCTGGCGTCCCCTGCCAGCCTCCCTGTGGTGACGCGGGCTGAGAACTCTTGTCGCCTTCATTCAGGCCAGCCCTTCCTTCCCGCTGCTCCGCTGGGACTCGGCCCCAGCTGCGGGGCTCAGGGCCAGGAAGGGAGGAGGACACATGGGCAGGAGGGCCGGCACTGTCTCCGGGAGCCCCTGCCTCATGTAGGTCCCCACGGGGTCTTTGAGCAAGGTGTGGCCTCTATCTTCCATAGAGGGGTTTTTCCACAGGCCCGGGGGCTCTGGGAGTTCAAAGCTCTCAAGGGCGAGCGTCTCATGACTTTGTCCTCTCTCATCGGTCTTCTCTGCTGCATGGGGCAGAGAGCAACGCGCTCCTGGGCCTGGCGGGGCCTGCAGCCTCTGCCTCCCCGGGGCTGACAGGGGGCCCTGGATCCATCGACCCAAGTGGAGGCCCCTCCACTGCCCTTTGGTTCGTGGTTCCTGGTGGCTCTCAAGTGCCGGGGACGAGGCTCGGGCCCAGCTCCGCCCAGGGTGGGGGTAGAAAAGGCTCCACTCCAGGGCCCTGGGGTGCCCAGGCTCCTCCTGGCACGGGGCCCTGTGGGGGCTCACGGCAGAGCCCCTGTTTGCAGCGGTGCCCCAGAAGGAAAGCCTGGAATGCTCGCTAGGGACCTGTGGGAGGGGTGTCCCCAGGAGAAGAGGAGGGACCAGGAAAACCAAAGGCAAGGCACGGCCCCGCGGAAGCCCTGGGTAATAGATTGTACCACCCTCCCTGGCTGGGGCTGCCCTGGCTCG